>NW_008239324.1:11517695-11611834 GCF_000691975.1 Corvus brachyrhynchos
AAGAGAAATGTGAATATTGGCCGGCCTACACAAAGAGGCAGCCTCGGGAAGCGGGAGCTCTCCCCCTTGTTCCAGGGCACCATCCCTGCCCTCAGGAGTGCGGAGGGGAGGCCGGCGCCACCTGGCCCCTCAGCCCAGAGCTCATGCCCCGCCTGAGGCGGCCGCTGCAGGGATGGCTTTTCCTTCCCTGCTCAGCAGCTTTCCCAGGGAGCAGCTGCGAGCCCTAGAGGAAATTCCTCCTTTCAGGTACTTCCTTCGGCCTCCCCGACACGGAGTCCCAGCGACTCCTCACACCTTCCCCGTGCCGGGCAGGCCTCCGGAGGGTGCTCAGGGAGGCACAAACCAGCTCCCGTTAGCGGCCCCTTCTTGTCAGGGTCCCATTTTACCATTTAATCTTTTGAGAAACAAGCCCTGCAACGGGTCTGGGGCGACCTTGCCTCTCCCCGGTTGTATCAACTCTGTCTGACAAGGTGACTTCGGGTAGGTGTGCAGCTCCTTCTCCTCTATCCCACAGGGGCTGGCGTTCCTGCTTGCCCAGCTGGAGCTTTTCCAATGACTGTGGAAAGAGCAGCTTTGAGGAAATGTCCCAGGTACAATTCTTCTGGTTTTGTTACTGTATATATACATGGTGTTTTACTGTCCTGGCAAGCCGGTTGTTTTTTTAGATGTATAAATGTGTAACTCTCAGTAGGTAGATTGCATAAGGTGATGTATAGAAAGTTCTAGGTGTAGGCAGCAACATTTTAGATGCAGTAGAATGAAAATTAGTGCAGCTAGTAGAAGGGAATAAAGATACTTGGGGTTGGTTGGTTGGGGTTTTTTGTTTGGTTTGGGGTTTTTTTGCACCGCAGTAACTTCTGCCCTATTTAGTTTGGTCAGTGGTTCTGGCAACAAAAACCTCCTCAATAGTTAAATATCTCGGCTTTTTCCCATTTTTTTTTTTTACATTGTGCAAAATTTCTGCGCTGACAAAATCGTAAATGTTGACACTATGTAAGAATAGAATGGACTTTGCTTCACCTACTCTCTTTAATTTCGCAGAAATAAATGGGGGCTGTGGAAATGCTATAAGTAAGCAGGTATCTTGATTAATTGCTGAAAAGATACAAACCTTGAAGAAGAACATTCTTCACAGTAAATAGATTTTCCTTCTTCAGTACTAGTAATTTATTTCTTTGTCCAGCATACTTTCAGGCAAAAAAACCTGTCTTCCTTCTCTTCCATTGGCAGGTGCTTACCTTGTCCTTGCAATGTGATTTATTATTGCCATGTTGCTGATCCGCACTCCTTATCTTCTGTACTTTTGGGTTTTGGGGGTCTTTAGGGGTTTTTTTAAGTGGAATCTTGTATTTTAAAAAGGCATAAAATTTTTTCTTCTGACAATTATTAGATTGCTACTTTTGCCCAGAGAGGAATTGAATGAGTGCAAAAGAGAGGGTTGTGAATCTGGTTTTTGCTTAGGTGAGCAGTTGTAGTAGTGGAGAATGCTACTGGCTCTCAAAGCTTGAAAATCTAGCTATGAATGTTCTGGATTTGCTGAACTTAAAATACCTAATTCATGTGACAAACCCACATTAAATTTTCCCATGGTGATTCAAGTCATTTGGATAAAAAAGTATACCTGCTGTGCTTTAGATTACAGACGAGGAGCTCTTCACTTTGAAAAGTTTTGAATTCAAGACCTACTACTCAAAGACTCTGATCAGTGTCTCAAAATATGAAACCAACCTGTTCCAGAAAATTCCATTAAAAAAATCAGTAATTCAAAGTTGTAGAAGTTATTTTAATCTATAAAGTTCAGACAATTCTAACATCAAGAACTTGTGAATAGTTAAAGAAAAAAAGAATTTATTTTTGTATTATTGTTGTACTAATATTTTAGTATTATTTGACAGTGCTCACCAAATAGCCCTGGAAGAACTCATTTGTATGAAATTCTGAAATGGTGTTTTGAAGAGACCAACTGAAATGTTTAGGCTTTCCTAACTGTCAGATTTCATGTCTGGTAGTCAAATGTATAAATGAGTAATACAGCACTTGGAACTGAAATTTGTAAAGAAAAATATGAGCATTCTCTGTAACACACAAACAAGGAATGAGGTAAGTGTTCCAATGCAAAGTACTTGTGCACAATGAGCCCACTGGAACCCACCTGTGAGCTAAGGGAAGTGTCAGGGGGTTTTACTTACTTGTAAACTGCTTATTTTTAATCTTAAACAATGTTAATAGAGCAACTGGCTTTAGGAATTAGTCATGGAAGTTAAGTATGACCTGAAAAGAAAGTAATGACATTTTGTGCAGAATGTGGACTTTGTCCTAAATAAATGACTGTTGTCCTTGCTGAGACCCTGAAGACCTTTACTTCATAGAGATATTATGTTCCCCTACACTCCTCTGACATCTTGTTAGTCAAGATGTTTATCTATATTAGAGTGGCTGACAATATAGGTTGTGTAAATAGCACAAATAATGAGTAACAAGGATAGAAAAGAGGAAAATGAAGCTCTAAACAAGGCAGTAATGGCTGTAGAACCATTATGTAGAACACAGCAAGTTAATACAATTTTTTTAATTACTGCAATTTTCTTTCAAATCCATCCACAGCACTCATTCCATATTGTTCTTTCTCCAAGACAGCATGCTTATCTCATTTCTCTTAATTCCATTGTTCTTATCTATATTTCTGTGATGGGCACGTTTCTACAGCCAACTTTGAGACACAAAGAATAGATGGAGGTAGAAAGTGAACTTTAGACAGAATGAAAGCGCTGAAGTTTAAGAGTAACTACGAAGTTTTATGTGCAACTCAAAGCTCTGCTTCTGTGCATGTGTAGAGCTGTGCTTGGCATTAAGGACCATTTGCTGCTTATCTCACTCCTAAGCCTGATAAATATCTCTAAAATAGCCATTTTTCTTCCTGAATCCAACATACATGATCAATAAGTGTTGAAAAGCACATTGAAGTTGTGCCAGCAGGAGTGGTTGGTGCACAAACCCCAGAAGCATTCTTATTCAAAGAAGAAGGCATCTTATATTAAATTTGTGTAGAGGGCAAAAAGAGTAGACCTCCACTATCAGATGAATTTTCATGTTTGGTGACTCAGATTGCTCTAAGGAAGTCCTAGTTTCAAAATTAAAACAAACAAACAAAAATCCCTGAAACTAACCAACCAAATGAAACCAAAGAGTCAGACCCCAAGAGCCACACAGACACCAAATATTTAAATCTTAAGAGAATGTTTGACTTATGTAAGATTGCACCAAGTGTAGGGAGGGGAAAGAAATAAAATAAACCTGCTACAGGTGTTTCTATGGATGACATTTCTTCCATCCCTTTGACTGGTAGAGCTGGAGATACTATTCTAAAACACTGCACAGATATTTAAGAAATGGCTAGGAGTAATGTTTGCAGACAAAATTAGGAAATAAGGTGGGAGGGAGGATATCAGCTTCAGAAAAGCTTTAAGCCCTCTAGAAGTGGTAGGTTCTCACTATCAAAATACCAGGAAAAGTTTAACAAAACTATCATAATCAAAGTTTTTGTTACTTTTTTGCAGATGTTTGAGTGTTATTTTCTTTGAGTTAGCTCTGCATTTCTCCTTCTGTCTCCTTGTAGTTGATGCATAACAATTTTTAATTTTAAAATATTACATCCCCTCAGTCTGTAAATAGCAGTTTGGCACCTGCGGCTTTTCCAGGACTAATTATGGAGTTTTATTTCCTGATGCTTTAATTAATCTTGTGTGAGCTGTAAATGTCAGTACACAGTTTTACAACATCTTTGCTGTTGGGAAGTCAAATAGTTGAAGGATTTTCTAACAGGATAACTTCCTCTTCCCTTTCAATTTACCGGGTCTAAATTTATGGCAAAATGCATCTGTCTGAAATGACTGCAGTGGTTTTAGTTCTTCATTTCTAAGCACTGTTTCTTTGCATGCTGTCACTGTTTTATTTGTATTCCAAGTTGAGATACAAGTGATACATGTTTGTTCAGACGCTATATCCTCTTACCTTCAGTTACAATGCCTTCAGGCTGGACTTTTCCTTTCTGATGTTGATGTAACCTAAATTTTTTTCTACTCCAGAAATAAAAATAGTGCTTCTGCCCTGTCACAGTTGGAACAGTTGTTAACCAGAGAACTGCACAGGAAGCAATTTCCCAAACCTGTGTCTCCTCTAGCTATGTAATATCAGAATGATGAGAACCTAATGGCTAACAATGAGCTGCCAGTTCTTAATGAAAACTATGCAGCAGTCTCAGTGATAGCCCTTCCCAGCCCTTTTGTCAAAGACTTTTGGCCCCTTGTATTCTAGATAAAGCTTTCAAAATACACCTAGTGTGCTTTTGAACTCTTCTTCATGTGCACAATCCATGAAGCATTAAATTTTCTGAGAATTGTTATAGCAGAAGTGTCTCTATATGAACTATTGGCAATCAATGAGCTGTTAAGCAGTTTGCTAAGCATTATACAAAATGCTAAGTCGTATGTATTGTCTTTCCAAAACCAACCCAACAAAAAACCTGGAATTATGAACGTATTTGCTTTGAATGATTTCAGCTTTCTATAAGGGAATAAACCTACACCAAAAAAAAAAAAAGTTTTTATATCTCTATATATATCTGTTTGGCTGACTGGAAATGTATTAAATGTGGTACCTTTCCCTTCAGATGGACTTTGAGATTTATGTACCAGTTTTAGGAGCCTCTTTTTTATTTAAAATAAAATCCGGAGCTTCCACAGTGTGGGCAGGAAATGTCCATTTTCCTTTGAACACTTGTGCATAGGAAGGAAAATTAGTTGTCTCAAGGATATTACTTGGTAATAAATATCCTGATTCAAGAACTTTGCCAAATGAAGAACCAGTGTGGTGTAGTAAAATGGAGATCAAATTAATCCTTGAGAATTATTTTCTTTCAGACTAAAGGGGGTTACTGATACCATTTTGGATTCCAGCCAGGGTATTTCCATTCATCTAGCAGGTTGTCTACTTGTTTTACCTTTCTAAGTTGCAAAAAATAAGGGAGGAAATAAAGCAGCATCTTCAAAAGGTTTTGTATTGTGAGAAGTTTGCAGGAGAAACGTATTATTTTCAGCAAGCCCCTCAAAGATCTCTACATTCAGAGTCTGTACATCTACAACACCTCCTAAGAAGCAGTGGATGCAACTCAAAGCCAGTTTTGGTCAGGAAAAGCCCTCCCATTAACTCTGAAATTTGCTGGTAGACCCATTATGTATATAACATATGTCAGATTTCATGCTAGTGGCAGTACCTGAAGTGATATATCAAGGTATCAGTAGGTTATCCTAATGTGTGTAGTACAAGTTTTACCTGTATAACAAAATCAAATATTCTCAATTCAGATTGGTTTGTTGGCAACAGAAGGCAAGGATCTGATTTCTTTAGGTTAGAGACAGGCTAATGCCAGCCTTCACTAACCAGTCCTTTCTTGCCATGTGTTACCACCCTCTGTCAGCAGCACAGTTTAAGAGGAAGCAGAATGTGGTAACATGTAAAACTTCCCAAATCCCTCCATGTGGGAGATGTATCTGTAAGGACCTGGCTAAGAGAAATCTGCATTGCTGTTGGAAATGGTTCTTCTGTGCATAATCACTACTGGATTTTTTCCTAGTTAACTTTCAAAGTTTATAGTACTCTGTCATCCCAGCTATTCTTTACTGGTTTAGAACTGAAGGCTGATTTGCATTTGGGGATTGGGTTTGTTGGCTTGGGGTTTTCCTCCTTGCCATTGCCTCAAAAACAGTTCTGTTTGGTTGCTTTATGCAGTTTGCAGAACCTTTTGATGAAACCTAAAGT
This sequence comes from Corvus brachyrhynchos, assembly GCF_000691975.1. Lineage (NCBI taxonomy): Eukaryota > Metazoa > Chordata > Aves > Passeriformes > Corvidae > Corvus > Corvus brachyrhynchos. The sequence goes on from NW_008239324.1 coordinate 11,523,513, forward strand.
AAGAGTAGAGCAATGTAAGCTCAAAGATTTTGCTTTCAAGTCCTGGGCCGCAAATAACTTGTGGCCACATGTGGAAGCAGTTTGCCAGGAGCAGCTGCATATCCAAATGAAGATGCCAGCAGCACTTTTCTGGTTATGTAAACAGTGATCTGACAATAGGTCCCCGGGTTACTGGACTTCAGATGTTGGTATCAAAACATCTTTGCAAACCAAGTATCGCAATATCCATGTTTAGCAGATCTGAGTTTATTTAACAGTTTGTTCAACTCCTCTGGTAAAATATTCTACCAAAACACTTGTTTCATGCTTTTGTGTGTTCAAGGGGATTTTTGGAGAACATTGCCATATAAAAAAAAATATATTAACATCAAATATTTCACTAGCAATAGGGACCCATGGGAATAAGATCAAAGATTACTTTTTGATGTCTTGAGACAGAAGCTAGACAGGGGTTTATGGTTCCTGTCATCAATAGGAAAAACATGACAGGAACTAAACATGAAAAGCTGTTGTCTGGTCTGACTGTTTTGAAATGGAACGTACCAGGACCTCTCAGTGAGCTGTATTGTAAAAGCATAGGGGCCATTGAGCTTTTTCCACGTGTGTGAAGTTAAAAGTAGTATTATTTTGCATTTTATTTCTCTCAGTGAGTCCTACAATATGCACTTGCATTGATACATTCAGAATGCCCAACATATATTTAAATAAAATGGATTTACATCAGTGTATCTGAGAATTGCTGAGAAAGATGCTCACTTGCTGTTTTTAAAAAATAGCATGTCTGCAAATAACTTCAGTTTTGAAATGTTACTTTCTGCTTCAGTTTATCCTTTTTTAAAATTTTGTGATATCCAAGTGTCCGTACATCATTTATTTTCTACCACGTTTTTTTCTATTTAGTGCTGGTTTTATCTCTTTTCTGCTTTTCTCTTAGTTTTTCTTTAGGATTATCTTGAGTGATTGATTTTCATACCAGTCTACTTTTAAAGCAGTGGTTTATAAGACTGTGTTGCCATCCAGAAACATCTTTCTTTTCCCTTCCCTGCTGTGTTTTATCAGCTGTGCTGGCAGAGATGTGTGTGCAGCGAGGCAGAGGATTAAATCAGGCAGCAGCCTGAGGGGACAGCCAAGGTGGCACTTCCACATCGGGATCAGGATGGGCGCTTGCTACGAGAAGGGCAGGGGGCACTGGGCTCCTCTCCTCACTTGGTCTCACCTGGTGGGGAGTGTTGGAGCCTTCCCAGAGTCAATAGTTACACTTTTTTTTTGCTGGACTGTTGCATTAAATTGTGTGGAGAGTTGAGAGTGCTGTAACCTAAAACCAGATAGAAATGAGGAGCAGAAGAGCAGAGTAGAACAGAGCCATTTTGGGGCTCAGAAGCAGTTATGGTCCTTGCTGACTCTTCTACTGGAGCCTCCTGCTTTTGGGTGAAGTGTCAAAAAGTGTCTGAACTGATGCAGGGAGAGCAGAACCACATCTCACATGGACTGACTTTAACAGCTGTAATTAGGAGCCCATTTGGCTCATTAAATTTCCTCATGAGAATCCTAGAGAAATATAATGAGTCCATGAAGAAGTGTTTTATTGAATCTTTTTTTTTTCGGTTTTTCCCTTCTAATGGGGTCACGTAGTACTGTGTCTTCAGTACCAATACTGGTTCACGTCAATTTACTGACACTATTAACTTCACCATCACCAAGGGTAGTAGCTGACAGATTAAGGGCACTCTGGCAATCTGTACAGACTGAAATGTGTGTCAAAATGCTGCATTCACGCTTTGTATCTTAAGGTTTTAGTTTCATATATATAGGAGTTTTATGACTCTCATCACATTAACTACAAATGCAGATACACAAGCCTTGGGAGCAAATATCAATTTGCTTCACTTTAATAAGCTTAAAAATTCTGTTCAGTATGATGTTGATATCTAAGTACTTGGTCACAATAGAGTAAAAGGGGTGGAAATCTGTTTCTAACTGAGCTTTCTGTGTGTGATTGATGCTGTTGTTGATGTGTATTCATAGATAATTGGCCCTAGATTATGCATAAACTAACACATAGAGCAAAAATGTCAGCTTAACTGGTGTGGAATTTACGTACCCCTGTGCAGGAGAATAACCATGATGGTAATGCAGTTGCACTGTCTAGAGAATGCAGGTGTCAATGAAGTATTTTATTTGATAGTGTTTGTTGCCTCAGGTATTAAAAAATAAGCTGATGTTAAAAATAAAATATGTTTCATGTCACTGCAGCATTAGAGAAGTGCTTTTTCAGATTTTACAGATGATGGCTCAGGTTCTGTTAAATCAGGATGGATTGTGTCAGCCCCTCTCTGTTACATAACAGGATATGAGTGATAAAAACTGACAGAATGCTGTGGATGGAAATAAAATCTAGTTTCCTCAAACCTGGAATAGAAGGAATCCAAATTCTCATGAAGCATTTTGGTACTCTTAAGTACTAAAGAGGTACGGAGAGGGCTCTTACGCAGAAATAACTCTGCTGATGTCTTGGAACTGGTTTTCTGCTTTGTACACCAAGTACTGCTCCATGCAAGTAATTCTGCTTCAGTGGTGCCAATGAGAGTTTTGTTTTGCCTCTTATTTATGTCTTTAAAGCAGTCCTTTCAATAAACATATTTAACTCTTCCTAGTTCAGAATTAAAAACCAAATATTTTGTGCTTAGATTATTCTCCTAGCCTGCTTTTATTTTCTTAAGTATTCTTTCCAAGGTAGTTTTGCACTAGCAGATGCAGCCATAGAAACAACTTAATGGCTCATTTTGCTCTTTGTCCTTTAATATATAATTCCTTTTTTGTTTCTTCATATGTTCAGAATCTACAGCATGTCAAATAATAATTTCCTATTTTTTGTCCAATACAGATTTTTGAAATGTTGATGTTTTAATTTAACATAAACCTCTTAAATCTGAGTGTATTATTCTGTCTTTGTGTTCTCAATTCTAAATCAATCTACTGAGATGGGGTTTTTTGTTATGTTTGGTTTGGTTTGGTTTTTTTTACAGAATCATGCCTGTAGATACTGTAGATATTGCACATACTCTAGAAAAACACAGTATTAAATACAAGAAGATATAAGCGGTACTAAACCTTATTTTTGAACTGGGGTTGGCCTAATGATGGTATGCAGTGGACTAAAAGAATTCCTGATGATACTGGGAATTTCTCATTTGGTGCAGCTGGTTTCTTAATCAGTGCTGGGTCCTTTCATGTGGATGACCTGACCCAGTGTATTCTACAAGCAGCATTGTGCAGTTTGTCCTGTGTTCCAGGATGACATTTTCAGGAGTTTGCCTTAGGAGGGAGGGTATAAACCTGTAATTCCGAGACACCTGCTTTTTCTTGCCTCTGGCTCTTTGAACTTTTAATTGATCCCTCTGATTCTCCTTTATGTGGAATTCTTTTCTGGAGGAAGGACACCAATCTCCTTTCAGGGTTAATTCTATACGTAGTGAAAGAGACAGGCAGAGCAGTTTGGGGCACGGAGCAGCTCCAGTGATGCCCTCATTAGTCTCAGAAGGAAGGCAGGAGTGCAATTGCTGGGAAAAATATTCCGAGTCTAAGTCGTGCTTCAAGATTTGGTCATATGGCAGATAAGGAACACGAGCACATGCGTGTGCAGGGCAGTCATGGCAGCTCTTTTCCTGCCTGTTCCCTGTCCCTGAGTGTTAAACACTTTGGCGCTGGTGACTCCTGTTGTCCACTGTGTCAATAACAGACACAGTGGACACCTTTAGCACAGACACCAGCTCAGTGTGAGCCCAGCACGTCTGTTTGCAGAGCTGAGTAGTGGTGACTGCTGCAAACTGCACACCACAAAAGTGGATTGCTGCAGAAAATGTGCTTTTCCTGTGTTTAAAAGTCATAGCTTGACAGTTGTGATTTAATGTGCAACATGACAGGTGCTACAGTTAGGGTCATTTTCAATCTCTTCCTCACGCGTGGGCAGCCGTGGAGGCTGGAGACACTGCTGCAGCATGTTGGTAATGTGTGCTGCAATTGCTTTAATCCCTGTTATAATGCTCAAACGGCAGCTTCCAGCTGCTCTTCCATTACATGCTGAACAAGTTTTTGACAATTTTGGTCTTTGAAAGATCAAACCCACATATTTATGGGTTGGAATCGTTACTGTCCTTTTATGGTGGTTGTTTTTAACATTGATACTACCTGTGTCAGGCTCCAGGAATTCTCTGCCACCGCACCAAACCACTAAAGGAGTCTGTGTAAATGAGAATAGCAAGTTGGCTACATAACAAAGATACAGGGTGTGCCCTCTGCATGCACTGCATCACTTGTGCTCTTTCTTTTTGGTACTGTGTGACGTGTGTCCCTTCTCCCCCCCTTTTTTCCATTTTGGACAATTAACCTCTCATTCTGGTCTCCAGTCTTCCCTTGATTTTATCGACCGTATATAAGAAATAACACGAAGAAAAAAAAATATTATCATGGGAAGAGGTTTCTGGTTTGGTTTGATTTTTTTTTTTTTTTTTTTTTTTTTAAATTTAAGGCTAAAAATAATTTCACTGAGTGAATTATAGCCCTTGTTGATGGAGGTTTTTCTCTGAATTTTGTTTGGTTCACTGTGACAGGTTTTTTCCTTCTGTATTTCCTCAAAATATGCACCTTTTTGCTCACTGTTATGCCCAGTTACTAGCAAAGAATACTTCTATGCTTCCATATTCTGTGGTAATACCTGTTTAGTTATTACTTCTTCTGTAATGATGCAAAACCTGATGTGTTTCCATTCTCTGCATTTCAGCTCTCTTAATTTTTAATAATTTACCAGGCCACACAGAACAATGGATAAATCAATAAGCAACCAAACAGCTCATTCAAGATACTTAATATTTGCATTGTTAACTGATGTTGGTGAAAGCTAGACATTGGTAGAGCCTCTTTTGGCTCTGTATGAAAAAAAAATTAATTAATTGATACTCTTTAGCTCTCTGTCACCAGATAACTTTCATATATGAAAGCTATTAAATATGCCTTTTTTTATTTCCAAAACTTCTTTTTAATTTGCTTATGAATTACGCTGGCCTAGAAATTCCTAGCAGATTTTTCTAGATGCATTTATTGTATACCTGACTGTGTTTCCACTGAAAGCTACAAACATAACTAACGATATTTTCATAGTAACACCACAACATCCATTCTTTGTGGAATTCTCTGAAAATACACATGAAATTAACTATTTTTTTTTACATTAAAATAATCGTATTGTAGGAATGTTACAAGTCAAATTTGAGAAGAAGAATAAAAAAACCTAAATGTAAATGTTTTCTTGCAAAACTCCATAGAACACAAATCTAATGCTTGCCCAAAGAACCTGCATTAATGCATTAAGGGCCTTAACATCCCAATTCAAGAGAAATTAGTGTAATGTAATGGAAAAGTATAGCTGAGATGGACATGACCCCAGATTAGGGCACTTTCATTGAACATTATATTCTGTGGAGTTAGTCTGAGAAATTAATTTTCCAGCTTTAATGGGTTTTATGTTCCAGGTCATAGTGGACTTGAGGGTTTATCGCTGTTGCTAAAGAGCAGAAGACCATTAAGGTTGTTACATGATTTTTGTATCAATGTCATATGTGAAGGCTAGAGGGTTTGCCAGCAAGTTTCCAAAGTTTGTACTGTGGGAACAGGGAACAATAAAGCTTTTGGAAATGTATGTCTTTGAAAATGATTCTGTTTTAATGTATAGGTCAGAGCAACATTTTGACATCAGGAGAAGATGTTACTAAAGGCAGGCTTTGGTTCTAAATGGACTCAAATTCCTTAAGTATCTTGGATCAGGATAATCTTTTCAGGATAATTGCACCTCATCTTTTCTCATGCACAAGAGTATTTAATGTGATCTTCATAAAATATTAGCCACCAAAGTCATAGAGCAGGGATAAAAGTTTACCTCAGATATTGTAAAGAAAGCAATGATTTAAAAAAAAAAAAAAAAAAAGTAGAACCTTAATGCCTTACTGATTACCCTAAAATTGTTCCCATTATCAGGGAATGACAAAATCCATGAGTTAATTACCATGTATAAGGGCAAATGGAAACCTCCTCGCTGAGGATAGATTTGTTGTTCTGCAGAGTATATTTTGCTGAAGCAGGAAATGCTGTGATTGCCTCAGCTTAGGAAATAAAGGGGTAAATCTGTCCTGGAGAGGCCAGTTGTGTTTGGGAAAGAGGTCTGACTTCTGCTGACTCACTGTGAGGGAAGAAGAAATTACTGTGCCTTTCTATTTGGTTTTTGATGGAAGCTTCTTTACTTACTTTGTAGCAGTTCCTGAGTATTCTACACTGGGGAAACATAAGCTGTTCTCCGCAGTTTCCAGAAGCCTAAACAGAGTCACAGAGAAGGCAAGGGGATTGAGCACAGCTTTACAGAATTAGTCAGAAAGCTGGGTGTAGTACTTAAACACCCTAAAGTCACATTGTGCAGTTTGCTTTTAAGCAAATTGGTTCTGCAGACCAAAAACCACACACAGATACTACAGCAGAGGCTGTTGTATGGACATGGCAAGAGGTAGAGGCCTGTTTAACCCTGTGCACACATAAATTTGTGTACAGCTATGTATAGATATACACACACCCGTGTGGAGGCCAGCCAGCACAGGAGCATTAACCCGAGGTGGATATTTTGCTTTTGAAATTCAGGCTTTAGAACACGAAACTCCTCAGCAGTAACATTTTCCTCTTTCTGCAGGGTCTGAGACATGGTTTGTGGAAATCAGACATTGACTTGGCTCTCATATTTAAATGAAACCTGGGAATTGGGGAAGGATGTGAAATGTCCAGGTCAAGATGTAGATTAATCAAACTTTCTTGTTTAATTTGAAAGGTTTTTCTTTTGCTATCTCTTGCAAATGTCTGTATGAGAGTGGGGTGCCATTGATCAGCAATGAATCTGAAATAACATATTGGGTCTTCTTTTGACTAGCATGTATGATTTCATAATGCAGGTTAAACTTGGCCTCTTTTCACTTACAACTTAAAATTTTTAGTGTCAAAAAAGTTTGTACTTTATATGGAAACCATAAAACAACTAATATGACTCATAAGATTTGAAAACGATTCTGGCCTGTTTAGGTACTGGAAAAATGAACAGATGCAATACATGCCATCAAACTAATTTTTTGGAAGTAGTGGAAACCAACTTCATTTCTGGGTTAAATTGCCTGGCAGAAGTGCAGTTGCTGCCCAGCTTTCCTTTTATTCCTATAACATTTTATGTTACACAACATTAAAAAGCTCAGTGGAAGAAGTAGTAAACAATCAAAATTTTCATGAGTTAAGCTTTGAGTCCCCCATTTATCTAACTGATATAGCCTGGATATTTACTGATACAGCATTCCATGGTAGACAAATTATCCTTATGTGCTTCTAGGTATCCCCAGCAATCTGTAATAGCAAGCTTTATAGTGACAGCAAGCCAGGAACATAGTGTGTGGCAGGATTATACAGGGAAAGCTATCTGGGTTACAGAAATAAATTCTACTTCCCCAGAATAGCTGATGCTATTTCAGTCTTTAAGTCATTTAATTTAAATAGTTCCTGTCTTGAATTGTTGACAGTCTCCACATTAATGTCTTAGGTTTTTTTCAACCTTGCCATGTAGACTTTTGATGAATATGTATATATATCCCCCTCCCTCTGGTTATGGAGTTAGACACTAAAAACCGTGCAGTAGTCTGTAAAGAAAGCCTTGAAAATTAAGTAATCTGTTATTAGACTAACTTTTGAAGCACATAATATAGATTGGTCCTTTTCCAATGGCCTAGTGCTCTCTTCCTTTATCAAAAGAAAAGGAGAAATGTAAACTTTCCTGGTTAAACTGCAGAGACAGGAAAAGAAAATACAGCTGTGCTAGTGAAGCCATGCCAGTCTCTGGTGGATTTCTCCTTTTTTCCAGTTTCCCATAGTTCTCTGTGCCTGTTTTCCTTCTGCTGGTCCTTGCTGACTCTCATTAATAGTGAATATAGAGAAAGCTATTTTAGAGGGGAACCTGAACAGTCCTTATTGTCTAAAAAAAAAAAAATCATGTTTGAAGCATTTTGTCATTCCAGAATGAGGATTTCACATTTCCCTTCTTCTATCCTAATTGTTACGTTATATATAGTTTTCTAACTATTTTTGTGATTCTCTTTGAAATGTAGAGCAAGGGGGGTCATTTTGGTTTCATGTAACTTTGTTTGGATTTGGGATAGACTGCTGGTCATTCCTAGTAGAAAATTTTGGTGCAGTCAGACAGCAGAGATTTGGGTGGAAATCTTTATGGAATGGAGTGGTGGGCACAAAAATATGCCTAAGCACCAGGTTTGCAACAGTAAATAGCAAAAGTAATGAATTGTACCTTGAGGTCTGAGAAGAGGAGGAACAAAAATCTTTTGAACTGGAGCTGTTTTGTGCAGCTGCCTTCTTAGTTCAAAGACCCCAGAGGAAAAGTGAACCAGGTGCAGGATGTTTTTAGCTGTTCCCTCTTCCTGCTGTCTCCAGGGCGGGCTGTGTGCTCTGGACTGGTGCCACGTGGAGGGCTGGAGGCTGGGGACAGAGGGGAACTGTGCCAGTCCTGTCACTGCTCTCTCTGGTGACTCAGAGAGACTAACAATTAGAAAGGCTTGGTTTGCATCAATATTCAGCTACCTCTCTATGATATCTGAGTCTAGCATAACTTATAAATCTAATTTGTCTCTTAATTTAGTATGAGACATTCAGTCTTTAAATTTGCATGCTGTGAGAATCACTTAAAACTCAGTTCTGCCACAGTCAGTTTACTGTGTGCTCTCTGGTGCAGTATATGTTGCCTGTTCGCCTATCAAAGAATCCAGAGGGCTTTGTGAAATTTGTACAAAGTGTCTGAGGGTAGAACATGCTGAAAGGGTGGTTAGTTTAAGTGTTGCTAGCCCTTCAATTGGGAAAACTCAGAGAAATCTGAAACCACTAGTATAGAAAAGTTATTTAATGTAATAACAACAAAATGTAATTAATATTCACAGTATATTACACTTTCAATTTAAAGAGATCATTAGAACCTTGGTTTGGGCTGCTTAATGGATATAGGCTTTGCATTTTTGAGTTACAAACATTTTTAAGTCATGAAAGAATTAGTAACACCCAATCTTAGCATAACAGCTCCTCTCATAGAATTTAATAATTAATATCAAATCTGTAAGAGGAAGTTTTTTGTGGTTCAAAATAAATTATAGAAGAAATCAACAGAGAAATCTCTCCTGGCAAGCCTTGTGTATTTATTTCTGTCTATAAAAATAGTGCCTGATGAGAAGGGAATCTAAACTTTGCTTCCTTGCATTTAGTCATGTTTTCCTCCATCTTTGAGAAGGTTGACATTTTTAGCTTGTTTCCTCACTACAGACAGAAGGCATCAGATTTGCTTACACAATGATACAGAAAGCACAGTGGATGTTTAAAATGAGACTTCTTGGACACCAAAGGTGGCAAATCTTGTGACAAACTCTGTCTTGATTACCCAAAATTATTCTTGTTTTGAGATTTTCATTCAACCTTCTATCTTTACAAGCTAAATAAATTTTTTTAGCTTGGTTCAGAATTTGTCTGTGAGTATCATATTTTGGGATCACCATGAACAAGTTGGATGTATGTGCAAAGCACCTGTTGCAGTTCACCTAAAAGCACATATACCTTCTCTGTTGGCCTTGTTGGTTTGGGTTGATTTTTCTGCCCCCCACAAAGGTGAGCTTCTTTCTAAATTTTGTTGGTATTGCGAAAAAAAAAAAAGTAACTGGAAATCATTTTCCAGTAAATATTAATAACAATCTTTCCCTCTCCATGTAGTCTTCCTTATCTAAAATGAAAAGGTAAAATGTTGGATTTATTTTCTTCTCTTGTACAACCTTTATTTTAAGAGTGTTGCCTCTGTGAGTGAGCTTTCAACTAAGAAATTTCAGTATTTCTAACATGTCTATTGTCACCAGGATTTTTGTGTGAGTGTGATTTAAAATACGATTCATTTGAAAATTTCAACTGCTTTGTTTGTGCTGATCTAATTGTTGTATCCATGGAAACTGGAGGGCTAATGCCAGACAGCTGCCGAGTTCTCTTCTAAAATGTTATTGAAGTTTGTCAGTACAAAACTTCATAGGCCAGCTCCCAGTCTGCAGGCTTGGATATTGGAGATTTTCTGTGAGATTATGTAAAAGGCATGGTGAATCTTCTAAAGTAATCTTTTGTTTCACATCCCACTGTAGACTGTTATTTAACAAATTAAAAATTTGAGCTGACAGCCTCAAACACATAATGCTGTGACCTTTGGAACAGCCGGGTGGAGCAAGCAGCAGAGAGGAGTGACTGGTGTCCCAGGAGAAGTCAGTGGCAGCCTCTGGGGAAAAAGAATATGGGTAACACTCGGGAAATTGTTCATTATTGACTCAGACACTGAGGGAAACTTTACTATTGGTATAGGAGAGAGCAGCATCCCACAGTTCAAGTGAATGTATTTGAAAATCCTATCCAAAAATAGCCCCACTTGCTGGCATGGTACCAGGGTGCATTTTTAATAAAAGTAGTTTAGTTGTACTGTAGTAAAGCTCGTGTATTTGTTGTAACTTCATGGCAGATTTTTTTTTACCAGAAATAAGTAAAATGTGATATTTTAAAATATTACCATGCATAGTCTGTTGAGTATTTCTGCATTAAAGAGCAGTTCTAGGAAAGTCTGGGTCTAGTTAGTACTTTAATACAGGCATGGCTTTATTCATGAGCAGTCCTAATTGAGTCTGTGTTACCAGGGCTCCTCTAAGGGAAGATCTAAAATAAAGCTCTCTCTACTGCTTTCACCTTTTTCTATCCCAAAACTATGTTGGTTCTTGAGGGCTGAACTTTGTAAGGCTTGTATCAGTTTTTACTTGACTCTTTGTTCAAAACCACTGTAGATTTCAGAGGAAGTTTTGAATACTGAAATGTGTTTTGTATTGAAATTTTTAATTGAAAGTGATTTGTCAGTGAGATTGTACTGGAGTCACCTTTCAGTACAAGATCTGTTTTTCAGCAATCAAAAATTGATTTAAGTTCATCTGGTAGGAAGCTCTGAGTAAATTAATCTTACTGCCTTAATAGATCCCTGACTGAGATGCAAATGAAATGTTTTACATCTTGTCAGTGGAATGAACACAGGAATTGTTTTTCTAAAAGTCCAGTAGAAATTGAAGTTCTGATTCTGTACCTATAAAAGTTCTGTATGAATAGGATACAAATAATTTCCTACACATTAACTGGTTTTTGAACAAGAAATGGAAGAAGACTCAAGTCCTGCAATGACACCTTAGTGGGTTTTTTTGCTTCCCTGTCTTACACTGAACCTATTTTCTGTGGCGGCCTTTGTACCGATGACAAAATCCTCTGCAAAAGCTCTTTTCAGGAGAGGGATGGGGATGGAATTCTGGCTTTGGGTTGAAGCCTACAACAGGGTTTGCAGCACAGGCCAAGTCTCCCTGTGGTTTATCTACAGTGTAACTTGCTTATGAGTGCAGTGAAAAGGGAAAGATTGCTTGCACTATACCAAAGTGGTATTTCTTTCTTCATGGAGATGTCATTCCATCTTCTGCGAGAGCATCAGCAGTCATTATAAAGCATTAATGTTGAAACTACTGGCTCTAGTCTGTAATGCCATGTAACAATCTGGTGCAAAAACACAGCATTAAAAAGCTACAGCTTTGAGGGTGGGCTGCACAAAGGTTTGTGCCAGCTCAGGCAAGAACTACTTTGGTCATGTAAACAGGGGTGCCACTAACACAAAATGCCACAAAGGCATTTAGGCAGTGTCTGTTCCTTTGTAGGAAATCAAATGTTTTGATATCAGCTTTAAGTATTTGCACGTAAAAATTATATGTGTAGAACTAAAACTCAGCTTAAAGACATGCAGGAGTGTTTTCTGGTTTTTTGAATTAATTAAATTTAAGTCTTTTATGCTGCTTTTTAGTCTCTTGATACTGACTTCAATCACTTAGTGATTGCTTAGTTGTTTGTTAAGGCATAGCTGATTCTATTCAAAAGCAATGACAACAAAAATCTTAAAATTATTTGAAAGAATGAATCACTACTGCCTGTACAATAGTAAAGAGACGTAACCAATTCTTTGTTTGTCCTTGTCGTCTATCTTCTCTCTTGCATAACATCTTCCATCTTGAATCCTTGCTTTGCAAGGAACTGCAGAATACTTTCGGAAGCAATAATTTCTCTAACTGAAGCTTGGCTCAGAACAGTGTTCCAGTCTGACAGGTCATTTAGGTACAGAGGAAATAGTAATGTAGCATGATGGACTAGAAGAGATAGCTGACATCCCATAGACAAATACTTGCCTCTGCTTTATGCATTTTTTTGGTGCTTTATGTTAAAATTAATAAACTGCTGCTGTCTTTGAAGGTTTATCCTTTTCTATATGCAAATTGCAGTGTTGCTAGGGCAGTGCCACTGCAATCGGTATGGGAGGGAAGGTGTCAGTTGATCACGAACATCCACTCCAGCTGTCTCTTAACCTCTGTTCTATATATCCCAAAACGTACAATTTTCGTACACTTTCTTTTATTTTTGCATGACAAGTAAAGTGTTCTGAAATGAAAGCATTTAAAGTAAAGCAGAGTCATCTCCAGTACAAGACTTGATAGTGTAATGGGGTAAAGAAATTTTTAGCCAATTGAGGTGATGAGATATTTAATATAAAGGCTTCAAGATACAAATGAGTTCTCATAAGCACACTATTAACCTGATCTAAGGTAATGAATACTCCAGTATTGGGAGGCAGGTGGCATTAAGGTAAAAAAAAATATCCAGAAGCAGTAGATTCATTTTGTCACTTGAGGCTTGATGCAAAGCTTGTGTGAATCATGGAACTGAAAGAGGCTGACAGGTCTGAATCTGAAAACTTGCATTGTGAAGAAACCTTAATTTGAGAAGGTTGGTGCACTCTCTCTTTGTCTTGGCCAATGTGTCAAAGGACAGGAAGGACATTATGATGTCTGCATGATAAGAGGATTTTGGAAACAAAAGATAAATTAGATCCAAATACTATTAATTGTTTTCATGTTCTCATATCTCACTATAAAAAATTTTTAATACATCTAACAAAAATAAACTTTCAAGGCTAAGATCTCGCAATATATTTGCATTTTTAAAATATATATTAAATTATTCCAATACTTCTTGTTTATATGTGGCATAAAAGATGTTAGCAGACCACATACAGGAGGAGGGACTGTAGCCTCCCCAAGCATGGTAGTTAAGCAGGTGCCTTCCTACTCATCAAGGAGAGGCATGGGAACCTGTCAAGGCTCTGGAGCAAAAGTCTCTTGCATCTTTCCCGTGAAACATCTGTGCTTTGAAGAGAGAGAGCATTTATTGCAGCTAGAAATATACAACATATTTGGCTGGGTGCTGTGAGGGTAGTTACTTGTCATTTGGTTGAGAGAAGAAAAATTTCTAACCATACATCAGGTTCTTTCCAGCAGAGATCAAAAAATCAGACTGCCAACCTCGACTTCCCATTTTGGAGGATTCTTGTGAATACAATAACTTACCATTTCCAGCAGCATACCAGTGATGTGTGTACAGTCTTTTGGGAATATTTTTGATGTTACTGCCTTGGCTGGAGTAAAATCAGGCACAGGAATAAAGCTGGAATGAGGCTGATTAGTGGTAACCTCTGCTGTCTGCATGTACAGGAACAGCTTACAAAATATCCTCTGATCCTGCCCGAAATCTTTTGGCCTTCCAGCCAACAGGAGGCATCAGTGGGGCACAGGGCTTGTCAGTCCAAGGCCTTTAGTGCGGGTCTGGCTGGTAACAGTGGTAGAGCACACACAGGTAAGGATGAGGTGGGACTGTTCATTGATATTTTTACCATCATATCTTCCCCATGTACTCTGAGATGGTAAGGAGGCCAGGAAGCACGTTTTAAAAGTGATTTCCCTGTGCCCAGTGCTTGCAGGGTTTACAGCAGCCACGCTTGGCCATGTGACAAAACACCCTTCTTGAGTTCATTTACATGGCTCTCTAGCCATCTCTTTTTTTCTGATTTTACACTTGGGTCTTCTACATCCTTGGAGAAGGGGAAATCACCAAAAGTAAGGCCAAAGCACAGCAAGTACTTAAATCATTTCACCTGTATTTAAACCTCTTGAGATCCCTACTACTGCAGAGAAAACATCATTGGGAAGGACATTTGTTCACTAAGAAAAGCGTTTTGGATTTAGTTAGCTCAGTCTGGAGACATGCCATGAAACTGTAGGGAGTCATTTTTGCATTCTTACAGTCAGTTTTCTTTTTTCTTGCAATGCTTTTATGTCCTAGCCAGCAATGTTAAACACCTTCCAAGTATATGGGAATCTCTGTTAACATTTTCTTTCTGGTTTGTTTTTATTATTTATCATTGATTATAGAGCGGATGCACAAACACTGCAGGTTAACAGAATGTGGTACAAACTTCTCTAAGCACATGGTTCATGTTTCCTTTAGAAATGTTGCAGCATTATTTATCTTCAGGCAATGCAAGTTCAGCTGTGCCGCAGACCTCACTAAATACACGTAGCCTGTCAATGGAACCCAGAAATCTGTGGGGTTTGCTTGCCCACAACTCAGTCACCTCCTGTGAGGGTCTGAGGTGCAGCCAGGTGACTCCTCCATGAGCAGCACCAGTACTTCCAGCTTTACTAGCACAGCTGACAGCCCTGCTGCAGGGACCACTGACTGAAAGAGGAGCCTTCAATAAGCAAACCAGGAATGTGAGATGTTTGTTTGCAGCTTGAGCAGCAATGTCAAAAAATATACACTTGAATAAATAGTCCCAGTCCCATTCAAGGAGGAATTAGATTATAGGTTTTAGGTTTTGGAACATAACCCAGGGGGACATCTGTACATTATTCTTCTGTGATGGGGTAGAAAGTGGGTTTAGGAGGTGTTATTTCCTTGCAAGTTATTTTTTAGTAAACTGTATTTCTTAGCAGAATAGTGTGATATGCAAGGTTTAGGTCTGTGGTACAGATATAAACCAACATGATGCCCTCTCTTCATACAGGCCCTTGCACCTGAGTGGATTTCCTGAAGTGCCAAGGCACAGAGACCTCTTTCTTTAGTTTCACTAATGTGAAAGTTAAGTAAGAAATGGTTCCTATGCATGATGTTACCCTTTCCCCCCTCTGTCTGGCCTCAACATTTCATCCCTAGAAACCTCAGCTATGGCATTCTGAAAAGGCTGTCTGAGCTTCCTGTCACTTGCCCATAAGAACAAGGCTCAGGTGAGATCAGTCCTTACTGTCTGGTGCTAGCAGGACCACCTGTTCCAAAGAGCATCTCTTGTCTCAGAAGGTTGTTATTTTATGAAATAAGAGTCTTAATTTTTGACCTGATCTGAAAAAAGTAGCAATTATCTTGTATCTATTTAGGTGAAGAGGGGAGTTAATTCCTCTTTCCCCTTCCCTTGTCAGAAACATGCAGTGTTATGGAAGGTTACAGAAAGAACCCTTGCAAGCCTTTAGGATTCATGAAAGACCCACCACATGTAGACTTTTATATTCCTTGTATCTGGTTTTTTCTGCATTTGTTTTTGTTCCAGTTCCTGCTAATGTGCAAAAGGAAAAGCATGTCCTGGTGGAGAAAATACCATTTATAGTTCCTAATGGCAGAGTGCTACATGGGTAAATGAAAAGAATGCAACTTCCTTATTCCAGTCCCACAAAACAAACACAAAGGGGAAATCCTTTAAGTTCTCTCTAGTTAAGATCTGAGCTGAGTTTCCTTCTTACCTTCTCCCCATACTCTCACACACAACCCATGGCTTGAACTGAGTGAAAGGAGCAGAGGTAAGTATGGACAGTGGATAGAACCCTGCACGTTTCCTTTGGGCTCTCAGCATGTTTTCCAACACTGTTGCATTTGTGTTTATAGCACAGCAAAGATTTTCTTGCTCATTTAATTTTCCCTTCCCATGCTGCAAGGCTTAGTTCATTAGCTTAAAAGACGGTCACGCTTCTGGAGAACAGAATATATTTGGCAGGGGGTTTGTGGATAGTAATTATCTAAAAATTCAATCAAGCCATTTTTTTGATTGATTTTTGGGATGAGATATACAGGCTTCAGTGGAATTAATTGCATCCTAGTATTTTTTTAATTAATGTTTTAAGCATCAGATTGCCCCACCGCTTCCACTTCCTTTGGTACATTTTATTTTTTTCCTCTTACCAACTACATAAAAAGTCCCTTCTAGGTATATACTCTGACCGTATGATTTTTTTTATTAACCATGTCTTCCACCTACAGTGATATTAGTATTGTAACACCCATGTAGCTGAAAGGGATTTTTATGGAAGGATAATTTTCAGTCTTAAAAATGCCACTGGCCAAGCAGGTAGACCTTCTTGAAAACTGCAGAAGGTACAGAAACATAAAATAACAGTTATTGTGAATGATGACCATTTCTTAAGGAACTTACTTTCATGGCATGAACTCAATGTATAAGGCTTAAAGGAAGTATTTTAAATAGCAGAGAAAACAAAGAATAGGAGACCTAAATTACAAAAGCAGAATGGTATTATGACAGTAATCCTAAAGCTACTGTTATCTGACACTGCTTGTTGATGGACCTTGATGAGAAAATGTTGTTCAGAAAAATGCCCCATCAGTGCTGTGATACCATCACATGCCCTGCTCCAGGACTTGAGCTAAAAAAACCCCTGTTCAGATCTGCATGTCTTAGTACATTTTCTGCTGTGGTGGATTAGAAAGTAATGAAGAGGATTTCTCAGAAACTGAATTATTATTAACCTAGTTGTGCATTTTTTTTCTTTATCTGTTCTGTATCACTCACACAGACTGATGTGTAAGATAATAAGACTGAAAATGCATGTGGAGGAAAGCAACAAAGCCAACAGCAAAAATGCCAAGAAAGCCTTGAAATGCCTGTGTCAACTTCTTCCCTCCTGAATTCTCCTGAGGACTAGGGCAGTCTGAAATGTCTGATGCACTGGGAACATGACACCTATTAAGTGGCACAGGAATCCAGTGTGAAGATAATGGTTTTGGTAAAATTGAAAGTGACTGAGTTTGGGGGTGGAGAGGGGGGTGGGGTTATATGTATTTACATGAGGAGTTGACACTGGAGGTTGGTATTTCCCCTTTTTCTAATAGCACAGGAAAAATGTTTTTATAAAGCTGTAATAAAAGGCAACACTCTGTGAGAGCCATTTGTGTCAAGCTCCTCTATCTTACTCCTACTTCACCCTAAGAAAAATTAATGGTATTGTCCCTCCAGACTCAAGAACCTTTTTCAGAGAATGTGAACTCTGCTGGATTTTGGTATCTTCATCTTCTAATTTATCCTTATTTTGTAGCAGCTGAAAAATTGTCCCAATCATAATTTCATAAACCACATGTTCAAGGCTATAAAGGAAAACAGGAACAGTTTGCATGGATTTTCATTCCAGAGTTGTATAAGAGTAAGTGGTTACTGGCATTTTCATTCCTTTGCAGTTCTAAAGTTCAGACCAAGGTCAGCAAACCTGAGGCTTACCAATAACTGAGGTGCTAATTGAGTAAGAGCAAGAGAGAAGGAGAAAGTAGTGGTAAGAATTAAAGTGAGTTACACTTTAAATTGTAAGCAATTGCAAAACCAAAACCAGAGCTACTGTCAAAGAAACTGCCAGTGCTCCTGGAGTAATGTGTAGGTTCTGTATGTAAAGGATTGTTTCCTTTCAATAGCATTTACAGTTTATAGACAAGAATTATATTCTGTATTTGGATGGCAAGAGATACATCCATTTCCAATATTATTGTTAAAACCCACTAGAAACAGAGATCTTCCTACTCATGTTATCACTGAGCCATGGCCAGCTGCAGGCAACACTTAACAAAAGGGCAAGTGGAATCTATTGCAGCTGCTAACTCCTCGGGCAATAATGCAGTAAAAAACCCGAGGCCACGGACTGTTTGAAGGAGTGGCTCAGCCACTGTTCTGTGCTGCTGAACTGTCCCCACCTTGCTGGAGTCAGGGCAGTGCTGCAGCCAGCACTGGACTGCTCCAGGACAAACACTCCGCAGGCTGGGCCCACGCCCGAGCGACTGGGGCTGTCCTCTGGATCGGCATCCCTGTCCTCCTGCTTGCAAAGATAAATGTGTTACAGCAAGGGGAGCAGCAGGACCACTGGCTTTGCCCTCTAACAGCACCTGCCTTTGACATCAGCATGGCAATAAATCAGTCACAGCTGAGCTGCAGCTCCTCACTATCAGTTTAATTAGGAAATCGTTTAAAGACCTGTTCTAGAACTTTAGTATGTTTTGTGCTGCTAAAAGAGGCACTTCTGTGATTCAAGGTGGTTGCAATAGCAGGTCAAAGGTTGCCCTTAAAGTCAGCAGGAGTCGCTTTGCATGTCACTTAAAGTATTTTTATTCACGGGGTTTTTTTACAAGCATTTGCTTTTTATTATTTTCACCAAAATAAAGCATAGAGCATATAGTGTTTTCACACATTTAGGAAATAAATAAGTATATCTTGAATTCTTTAATGCCATGATACCATATGTAATACAAAGTTATTTCTTCATTGATTTTAATTTTAAATACAGCTTATTTGCCCTTTTTTTAAAAACAAAGTTTGATTGTGTTACCATACATTTCCCTTTTTAACTTATAGATGTTTAAATAACAACTGGGAAAATACAGTGATGTGTATTGCTAGAGATAAAAAATTGCTCTATTAGGATGAAACCTGTATATCAAGTTATCAACTGATAAATTAAAAAAACCCAACACATTAAATGAATGTGTCACTTGAACTGATAAAGAAAACCTTAAGAGAATAACAAATACTTCCCCTCCAATTTGTTTGTAGAATAATAAGAAAATAATCCAGTTTTTGTATTTCTACACTGATTGGTATGCATGTTAATTTATCTTCTACTTGTTTGCAACTATAAATGAATAGAGGTATAAAGACAAAATCTCATACTGCCATTCCCTTGAATTTACCAGCTACAGTAAATGCATAAGATCATAAATACATTCCCATTCAACTTAAACACTACAGGACTAACGTCATGTGCTCAGTTTCATGCTGCATAGTTGAGAAAGGAAAAAATCTGGTGGCACTTGGTATCTTTAATGGCACTTCTTTCAGCAAAGGGTAGGATGCGTTTGTGTCACTAGCCAGGGCTACCCCTCAAAACAGTACCCTAAGTATACTTGAAAAATACATAGAACACTAAGTAAAACAGCAATTCCTGTGTTGTGTGCCAAGCTTTAGCTAATGGTACAAGGATCATCGTTGGTTGATTTCATTTCCCCTTCCAGCAGCAAAGTGATCACAGCCTTGCTCAAGTAGCTGCACGTTCCCTTTTTTCCAAGTGGGTGGGTGTTGTAGAATGCAGTCATGTCACTCTGCAGAGAGGGAAAGGAGGCTGCCATTAGTGTGAATGTGGAAAGCAGCCAAACCCAGAGAAACAAGAACA
The DNA here is from genome assembly GCF_000691975.1 of Corvus brachyrhynchos. Classification (NCBI taxonomy): domain Eukaryota; kingdom Metazoa; phylum Chordata; class Aves; order Passeriformes; family Corvidae; genus Corvus; species Corvus brachyrhynchos. The sequence goes on from NW_008239324.1 coordinate 11,543,006, forward strand.
AAATCAAATATGTTAAAAATGCAAATGTGTTTTTTGGACTCTAAAACTAGAGAAAAATTCTGCTCAATTTTCAGAATTCTCCCATATGTACTTACCTGCATCTACTTTCCCACTGAGTTTTCCAGGACTGCACAGATACCACCTTCTTAACATTTTTTAAAATGTCATAGCTGACAGAGTACAACTGCTCTCCTAAAACATGCAGCTGGGTGATGCCTGTGTGGTAGAATGGTGAGCCAGGGCCTTGGGTGTACACGAGGTGTAAACTGACTGAAGATTTATTCAGAAGGAAAAAATCCAAGATCCAAACCACAGGTAGCACATGAAGTCATTCATTAATCAGATCACCAGAATAGGTGTCCTTCACTGAACACCTGTTTTTCACAGTTAGTGACATTAAAACACCTGCTTACTCTCAAATTATGTACTAGCTGCTCTAAAAAAGGTTCAATGCTTTAATTCAGGAAATTGATTACTTTTATTAAATCAAGGGCAGAGATTGTATGGAGAAAATACAAGACTTCTGTAGCTTTAGGGTGTGTCTAAACTTACTAGAATAAATAATTTTGATATTTATTACATGTTAACAGGGAATTAACAAAGTTCAGAATATTTGCAAGTCAGTTAATAGAAGACCATAGTTCAGACAACTGAGGAATTTTTAGCAGTGTTAGGAAACCTTGAGACAGAACACCCTAAGAACAATCCCAGACAGGGTTACAGTTAACTGCCAGCAGAATCCATCTGGGAATAGGGGAGAGTCAGGTGCCAGAAAATTTTAATGCAAGGAGCTGAATTTCCAACAACAATCTTAAATACTATTCACAACTCTAAACTGGGGGCTCTTTCTAAGAGATAAAAAGGCATTATTCTAAGTAGGTCTGGGCTTGGAGAAAAAAATTCATCACTTCAATAGAGGCTAGGGCAGCACCAGTAAAAACTGGGGCTTGCATGGAACTTTCCTTTCTGTTTCTAGCCACTGGGGATTTGCAGCTTGTCACAGAAGTCAGTAGGAAATTCCAGATGCTGTGTGGAGCTGGCACTTGAGAGCCATTTGTGCAGCTGATGGGTGGTTTTGCTACGGCCACAGAGTCACTACCCTCCAACATGGACCAAAAGGATCATAATTTCAAGAAAATTGTGTTCTTTCCTAAACAAAGGTATTTTGAAATTGACACATTGCTGGGGCTGGGTATTTGGCTTGCTTTCAAATTGTAGTACAAAAAATGAGTGGCAAAAAAAGTGAACATTGAAACATTTGAAAGAGTTCTTAAGCAGCACATCCTTCCTCATCTTTTAAAGGAGCTAAATTCAGCAAGAGGAAGGGCTGGTGCATGTCAATGAATGAATCAATAGATTCTTCAGAGCTAGCACAGATGACTTCAAATATATTGTGCACAATAAAATGCCAGCTGGAGTGAGGAAGATCATCCTCAGTAGATCTGGGACTTGGCCCACTGCTTTACTCCTATCTTCTCCTTCAACCAGTCCAATAAACCTGGCTTTATTACAGAATTTCAGAGCTTTGAGGCACCAAAACTTGCAGTGAGAATATTTAGAGATCTTTAAAGCATAAAACCTGTAATTCTAGTCAAGTAAATATTAAAAGCCTTTACTCCTTTATTTGAATTTTAACCAAAAGTTTGCCAGATCATGAATGCAACTCTAGCAGAAAAATCAGTAACTAAGAACAGTTCTGTATTGCAAGTTCTTACTTGAATACTGTCAGTATGACTCCTTTGGTTATTAAAGTTTTCTTAGTCTCTGTGTACATAAGATCCTCAGTTCACACTTCCTTGCTGAGCTTTAGTTTTTTTCTTTTATTTTGTTATTTTTAACTCTTCTCAGTTCTAGTGTCCTTCCTAATGAATTCTTTCCCCTTTGAGGATAACTCTTCCAGCTTTACTGAGACTCCACTGCAGAGCCATGGAACACTGAGTATTCTCCTTACCATAACATTTTGAATTTACAACTCAGCAGTAAAGTGCACCTCTTTCATCTCTGCTTAGAGGCTCTTTGCAGACCTAGGCAGCACTTGGATATATTAATTTCTTGTTTGTGTTCCATTCTGAACTTCTATCAATTGCTTTTTACTCTGAACTGCATGGAATTAACACTTAGAACTAACTTCAATAAGAATGGTAAATTCTGTAACAGCAATATTTCACTCACTTGATTTTCAGCTCCCTTTGGACTGCTGTGATCTTTCTGAAAGTCATGAAATGCTTCTTGCACCACTTTGTCCAAGTCCACTTTGTCCTGGAACTCTAGTTCAGGATTTCTCTCCAAAATAACAGATATAACCATCAGCAACTAGAAGGCAGAAAAAGATTGTAAGACTTTAAATTTCATTTTTTAGAATTCAGGTTACATAATAGCACTGCTAGTAATTGCATATGCCTCTTTGAAGCAGGAAGCCATTTAATAATGGCACAGGTAATAGTGCACAGATAATAGAATTCTGACTTTGATAAAAGAATCACTGGAAAAGCAGGCTTTTATAAAGGTTACAATTGCTGGTGACTGCCTATGTAAGGGCACAGTGTAAATGATTGACATTAACATCTAACTTGGCTGGGAGCCAGGGAAGTTATTTTCCATTTTCTTCAGTTCACTGTGTGGCTGCACAAATGCTGGTGCTCGGTGGAGAGAGTGAAAAGCAGCAAACACTGAACCTCAGCAGTTGGTCTTCTGAGGCATAATCACAGATGGCAAAATTCTGTTATGACAAAGTTTATAAAAACCAAAGACAACAGTGAGCAGTAAAGCCTCTCTTCATCAGAATTTACATTCCTTATATAAAATGGCTTTAAAATAGGAAGGTGAACATGATGAGTGTCCTGTTGTAGTATCTACAGGTAGGCAGTGGAGTTTGCTCTGGCCACCTTGGGCTTGGTAATTTGGTTATCTTTCAGCAAAAACGGGGGCTGTTCCTGCAACCAGCCTGACCATGAGCTGTTAGCCAGAATTGAGAAGGGTTTGATGTTCCTGGGGAGGAGCACTCACAAGCACCAGGGACACGGACTTGGGGACTAACAATGAATGCTGCAATGAATAGACAGCACAGATGCCAGCAACGGTGCAGCTGCTCCTGATCTGTTCTAAAAGCAAACATTATATGCAGTGGTGGGGAAGGATTTAAACAGCCTCTTGCTTTACTGTTAGGATGAGGAACACAAGGAAATGGGAAGGTGGCTGATTCAGTAGTGTAAAGCTACTTACGTCAGCTACTAGACAGCTAAAAGCTACTAGACAGCCTCAGCAAAAAGGGAAAGAAGAACCCTTCAGAAGGCAAGCTGGTTATTTTAGAGCAGTTTTCCTTAGATCTAGAAAATTGTTAGGAAAAGGCTAAGGACTTGAAGGAAAGCTACTTCAGAATTATTAGATTTTTACCTTCTCTGACCTAATTATATTGGTACTGTCATTAATATTTGCCAAAGGGGAAGAACATCACAAACTTGCTCTATTCTGAACATGTAACAGGAACCTGGTTACTCATAAGCAATCGATGGAGAAACCACTGAAGCGAGTGTTTATATGGACAATGCTATTTCTTCAAATACATGAATCTGTTTTTTTGTTTTAGGCTGTAACATGCTAAGGCACATTATAAAATGTCATTAATTATTGGCCACAGACCTCTACGATGATCTGCCTGTATTGTGGCTGGTCGATGTTTTGCAGCATATCTTCAACTAGGAGGGAAAAATTCATTTCATACATCGTCATATCCGATAAGGTTGGTTGCTGAAAAACAAGTAATATTTTTATTCAAAGACCACATGCATTAAATCAAAACCACCCTGCAGCAGAGCCTACTTTCCTGTTGAACAGATAATACTCAACTAAGATATAATAACTGCTGTAGGATCAAAAAGGGAGCATATTTCAGAGTCCATGACTTGGAAAGAATCTTCTACACTTACGGTTTTATAAATGTGGTTTAAGAGAAATAGTTTGCTTTTATTCTATTCTAATTGTATTTTACTCCAAATAAAAAAGAAAACTTGAAAATACATTTTTTTCCCCCACTTAACAAGTTACTCCAAGTAAAAATAACCATTAATGATAAAACATTTCACCATTATTGTCAGGTGGAACAGCAATACCTGAGACTCTGTGCTGGTTTACCTGGGGCAAGAATCTCCCTGCCACGATTAAGCCATTGGGGGTTCTCTCCAGGATCTGCCACACGCGATCGTAGAAGCCGGCGGGAGTTCTGTTCAGGGAGCCATCCAGCTGCCTCCTGTTCAGCCAGCTCCTGTGGGCACACAGGGACACCCTCAGCAAACCTGGCACTGCAAAGCCCTGGCCTGGGAGCAGGCAGGTGAGCAGTGACCCCAAAGCCATCTCCTGCTGCACTCACAGCACAGGTTGTGCTCCCTGCTGAGGTGCACCCTAAAGCAAACACAAGGGCTCAGCATGCAGAGATCACCATGGCACCCTTGGGGGTGTCTGTGCTTTATGGAACTGCAGAAAAACCAGCAACTGTGAAATCCATCCAGTGCAGGTCAGTAACGGTAGTAGATCAAACTCATCAGGTCTAATCATATTAGAAAAATGCATTTCAGCAGAATTGTTGAAGGCAGGGGTTGTTCCTGATGATCTGTAGAAAACAAGTGGCCTGCAAATTTAGAAAATTCAACAGAATGCTTTTGTTAAACTAAGGCTTTGAACAAACTGAGTTATATTCTTCATGAATCACAAATCCTGTTTGCCTTCAGAAGCATACTGTCCCCAACCTTTTTCTTTTTTACTTAAAACTATGAAGTCTGGAATTTAATTTTCATGGTTTTTTCTTCTCAGTGTTACTATAGGAATGGGGCTTTAGCCAAAATGTTTAAGACACCAGCAATGGAACTTGACAAAGTGGCATCCATGGGTATGATTTAATTGGTGGATTCATAAGACAGATTTAAGTTTTGTGTGGCAGTCCTGCATGTATTTGACAGAGAAGACTTCCTGAAGTTACTTAGTCCTTACTTGCTTTTTGAATTTTAAGTAGAAAAATAAACACACACATTATTTTTTAGAAAAACTACAATTAAATTACTGCTTTGCAACATGCCTTTCTATATTTCTAAGACCTGGTTCTGGTAGGCTGCTTGAAAAGAAAAAAAAAAAAAGGAAAAAAAAAAAAAAAGGAAAAAAAAAAAAAGGAAATTCCCAGATCAACTTTAACAATATTGCTTTGCAGAACTTTTGTAGCCTAGCTCAAATTAATTCAGCACTAATAAGTTTGGAATTTTAGTTTTTGCTCCATTTGTATTGGTAGATTAACATGACACGTTTAGAATAAAATTACTTGTTTGCAAAATTACCTTTTCCTGCAGCCACCAGTGTGCTTGATGAAATTACTAAAATACCTTGCATTAAAAAACCCTTACTCTTAAATACTGGAGAGAAATTGTGAGAATTCCTTCTGAGATACAACCAGTAAAGAGAACACTAATTCTGACAACTCCATGCATGGTTTCACACTTAAGTTTCTTAGTGTGTCTTGGTTTGGCTTTTTCTGTTGGGTTTTTTTTTTAAGAAAAAAAAGGAAAAAAGTTATCACTAAGTGGTGTGTTTTCTGAACAAGTTTGAGCTCTAGGTAATTGGGATACACTTTCTCAGAACAAAGGAGATGTTTAAAGTTAATACGATAAAGCCAGGGTTGACCCAACACACAGTGGGGCTTTTTTTCTGTATAACTGTACTGGATAAACATGACAAGTTAAGGAAAAGTGTCTCATAAATCACTTCTCAGTTATACGCTCAACTACCAAAAAGTTGTGTCTACTATGACAGTTTCATCCTATTGTCTGCACAGCTCTGTCCTTGGATTAGGACAAGAAAACTTCCATAAAAGCAAAAAGTCAGGTGGTGTGATAAAATAACAAGTTGTTTTCTTAATACAAAAAAATATGTATTTGAAGATGACAAAATGCTCTGACCCATCTACATTAATAGAGTAAGGAAGAGAGTCCTGCAAACTGAATAAGTAAAGTGAGTTTTATAACTGTTTGGACCATTAAAAGAACAATGCTCCATTTAAAAAGGGTTACTTGCAATCTTGTGACCTACATAAATAGATTAAAAAGTGTAATCTGTAGAGTCTTGTGCTTGCAAAAATTTTACCCTCTGTGAAAACCTGGAGAGAGGTGAGTTGTGGAGAGACTGTTAGGGAGGTAAATAGACCATTAGCCCTTGCTGTATGACAAATTAACTGGCAGTGAGATATGGTATCACATTAGCAGAGATTTTTCTTCCTAAAAAAAAAAAGAAAATCACAAGAGTAGGAAAAGAAAAAAAAAAAAATATTTTGTACTTCCTGGCAGGAAGAGAACTTTTAAAAACAAGTCACTAATGGGCAAGGAAAAATGAGTTAGTAATACTGTACAGGAAGAAGTTAGAAAAGAAGTCAAAAGACTGAAAGTTTTGAAGGATATGCTGGCGAGCTTTTGTACTCAGATAACCCAAAAAAGAATCCTCATCCTCAGAAAATCAACCCAAGTGCCCTTCAGTGACCTACCCATCACATGTTACAGGAATCAAAAGCAGCAGCTGCTGTGGCAACTCAGGTAAGATCTCTGATGAAGGATGGTGCCTGAATTGCTTACTGAGATTGACCAAACTGTTTCCTAAAGAGCATTAATATTTAATGGGAAATGCTGCAGAGGGGTTGTTCTGCTATGGTTTTACAGGACAATGTCAGCACCAACATGAGCAGAGACAGCAACTAAACAGCAAGCACTGATAAGCACAAACAAGACTCTGAAAAGCATCTGGGAGATACAGACCAGAGCCAGTGGGGCTGAGAGATGAGGCACCAATTTAAGGAGGTTGTTTCTCAGGGATTATAGACTGGGGAAAAACACAGGTGTGTTTTGAATAAAGCAGGAGCATAAGCAGCAGGATGTGTGGTGTAATTCCTCTTGGTTGAGAGAAAAGACCCATCATCCATTCAGTCAAGGACTATGGAAATTACCAGCAATATCATGTGCCAAAGTTGAACTTAACTTGAAGTAAAACCAAGAGGAAGAGTTTTAACTTCACTCTTATCCATACAGTTAAATGGAAATATTACAATTTTAACTTTTGTCTTGCATACTTTGTATCACAATGAATGTTCTTTTTGGCAGCTGGTTACAGCTCAGAGAAAAGATTCCAAGTTTCAGGCAGTACCACTATCTTCTAAGAATTCTAGAGAACATCTGCTCTTATTCATATAATAACCTAGAAGAAAGAGGGCACTGAACAGCAGACAAACTGTTCTTACAAGTTACTTAAGTAGAGGTATTGGGTAATTTTTGGCTCCTTTCCCCACATCAAAGAGTGTAATGGTTCACATTATAGCAGACAGATCTCTTGTCTGTGGCAGTAAAGAGACTTCCACATAGATAGAGCTGAAAAGGGAATATGCAATAGAAAAGAAACAATTCTAGAACCTGGCCCCATGTGAAAGAATGAAAAAGTGCATTTTTTGCTACCATCCCTTGAATAATTACATAACTGATTACAGATGCGTGGTGATTTCAGGTGCACACAAAGTAGTTCAGGAATGAAATGTACTTGAACAGAAGTTTCTGAATAAAAACAGGAGCCACAACCCCACAGCTCATTACCTGCCCGGCTGCTGAGGCTGAAGAATATCCAGCAGAAGCTGCTTCACCTCACTGGGGGACATCTGGTACAAGTCCTTGGCTGGCATATCCCCAGCACGGATTTTGAGTTCATACTGCATAGCATGGATAATCCATCTACATAAGGGGAGGAATATATTTATTCATTAAATACAAAGTTTCCAAATAGGAAAAATTAGTCTAATAAAACAGCTCATAAGAATTCCACACAATCCTGCCATTTGGCTGTCAGGACATGCATAAAATATCAGACAAATATTCTCCTACTCTTCCTGTTTGATTGGAACATGATACAAGCTGAAAGGGATAATGCACAGATTTTAAGAAATGTGTTGTGAAGCATGTTTTCCATAGAGAAAATTGATTGGACTACATTCCCTATATCCCATGTTCATTAAGACAAACATTTACCTGCCTTTTGATGTTAAAATTCCTGCTCAGAATTATGCTCTGACAATATATGCATTTTGCTGATGAGTTTTAAAAAGCCATAAAATTTACAATATTTTACATTTAAAAAGACTTCAGGGCTTATGTCTACTTTTAGCCTTTGAAATTCCTTTTTGCAGTCTATCACGCTTTGTTTTTCTGCTTCTTTTTTAAAGAAAATTTGATTCAATAAAAATATAGCAACAGTGAAGATTTTTAGCTTTAGGTATCAAAGAGGCAGAACTTGGCAAAATGGTGAAGGGAAATGCCGAGTTTTATTGTGCACATTATGTAAAACCAGTGCTCCAGCCTCTGATGCAGTATCAAAGATGAAATAACGTACAGATACACCTGAAGCCAGATAAGCACAGAGCTCAGCCTCTTACCCTCTACACTGGTTCAGTTCAAGTAGGCATTACCAACAAAAGGCAATGTAACTGTTTTTTCTTCAAATAGTCCATAACACCTGATCAAGGCTTGGTTACGTCAGAGCCTTTCTGTGTTTATCTGAAAATGCAGTGTATTCTTAAGAGATTTAGGCTGTCATCTCTATAGCCACATTCTGTGGTCATTTAACTATTTAGCCAACAAGGTGCAGAATGTTTTTGCTTATATAAGCAAGTTATTTCTTCTCTAAGGAATTCTTAGTAACTACACAGAATTTGGACATGTCTGGCCAGCTGATTCAGTGTTGGTTAACATTTGAGGTTTCAAATGCATTGGCCGTGCAAGATACCAGGGAGTGTTAAGCAATATGGGCCCATCACATTATGCAGAACATAGTACTTTCATTTATTTTAGCGGGTGAATAGAGTCCTTCTCTTGTTACTAAGATTAACAACACAACTGGCTCAGGAATTCTTTCCCCACTCATGACTCAAATGTGTCTGAGTCCCTTGCTGGTATTTTCTCTTTGCAGTGGCCTACAAGCCACACCAAAGTCAAGACCAGACCTTCTGCTGAGCTCTTCACTGATAAGAGGTGAATTCAAGTCAGTTGGCTGGGAGTTTTTACAGTAATAGGGCTGTCAGAAACTTGATCTATTTCAGCATGAAACCCTGAAAACAAATCAATAACAAGACACTAAATCAAATCATTATCAAACTGGAACGGCTTTTCTGTGAGAAGGTTAATTTTGCTCACTGGAGTGGGTGATAACACTGAAATAAAGGAAATTGAATCTCTAGCATTAACCTTGGGAGAAAAAAAAAACCTGCGAAAAGGATTAGCTACAGAGAATAAGGAAGGGGAGGAAAGAGGAGTAACGTGGATCTGTAGAGAAGACAGAAAAGCATTTAAGTGCAAAAGGATAGATGTACTTCCAGTTAAACGTAATATAGGCAATTTTTGGTTTTATGATGACTGGAATGTACTGCTAAAGAAGATATATGAATCTTGTGTGCTAGAAAAAAGGCTGCTGGTATCTACCTCCAGTGCTGAAATGTTACATGTTTATGGAAAAAAATATGGAAGATGAAAGACTTAAGTTCTGATTCTAAAGCATGCTCACTGATTCTGTAAATCTCAGTCAGTAGCACCTGGCCTCTTCAAAGAAGTGCTTATTCAAATGCATTTCTCCTCCTAAATGTGAAAAATTAATTAACTTCTGTGGGTAGCAAAGTAAATGCAGATACCACGGAATGTGACAACATTCCAGCACAGCGTCGTTGTAGGTCACCTTGCCAAAGAACTAAATAGAACAGGTGGGAGCTAAATGATGTTTTAACCTCGATTCAAGTTTGTGGTTCTCTGAAGTCTGTACATTGCCCTGCAATTCCAGCAGTAATAAAGAAGAGCAGATACTTTACTGACCCAATGCGTATCTTCAGCATTCCACTGAACAGTTCTGGGGAATTTGAGATGATCCAGCCAATATGGATGACAAGTTCCTGCTGCACCACAGCTTCTCTTTCATCTTGTAATTGGCATTTTTCATAGATGATGTTCTTAATCACTGCTGGTGATAAGGGGTTAGAAATAACTGCTTCCTCCTGGCCAAAAGCTCCCAGTGTCACCTGTGGTACAGTGAAAACAGTTCAGAAAATAGGGACAGGAACAAAAGCTCTGCAAAGCAATTCAGAAACTAAACTGCATCAACTCTGCCTTGCTTGTTAACAATTTCACAATACAAGGGTAATTTTATTCCAATGGCTGATGCTTGTTAATACTATTAATTGGATGCTATTGAAGTAATAAACTTCACTAACAACCGCAGTGAATATGGAACATACTTTTCCAAATTAAAATACCAAGTACAAGACCATTGCTTTGGTTATAATCAGGACTGTACATTAGGTTTAGACAGTTATATAATTTCATACATTTTAGATGTGGAGCTCAATTAAAATTCAGAATTAAATTTATATTTTGTTTTCCTATTCCTACTAGCATGCTAAAAGTTACAGCCTTGATTTTAATAAAATGTATTGCTGGTTCTGGATTGTTTAATGACAAAAAAAGGAATTTTGTTAAAATTCTGGTTTGTTTTCAATCTACTGTCAGTAAGACAGTTTTTCTGCTCTAATAAAGATCATTGTTATTAAGTGATCAAGGAAGGGAAGCGAGGTTAAAAACTTGCAAATAGCCTTAAATTATGCTGCATGCAGGTGTAGTTTCTTCTACCACTGAGTAGCACTCAGTCTGGAGTAAGACAACAACATTACACATAAGCAAGTATACACATACATATATTTAATACAAAAATACAGAAATATTCAATTAGTATTATTTGGAAGCAGCTATTCGTGAACTTAATTAAAATTATTATGCTCAGGAAGAAAAATAATGTCCTCCTTAGGAAAGGAAAAAACACTGATGATCAAACTTTCTTTCAAACAGAAAACTCTGAAAGACCTTTTGCTCAGCTGCCACCCACAGGTTGTCTTATGCTCAATCATACAGAGATTTGCATTTAAGAGGTCTTTCAAAAGATGCCTTATTACTTTACTCCCTCTACTTTTGTGAATAAGAAGGCATATAGATAAAATCACAGAAAGGTTTGAGTGGGAGGGGACCTTAAAGATCATCTCATTCCAACGTTCCTGGCTCCAAACCCCATTTAACCTGGCCTTGAACACTCCCAAGGATGGGGCAGCCACAGATTCTCTGGGAACCTGCACCAGGCCCTCACCACCCTCACAGGGAAGAACTTCTTCCTAAGATCTACTCTAAACCTACCCTATCTCATTTTAAAGCAATTCCCCTTTGTCCTGTCTCTACATGCCCTTGTCAAAAGTCCCTCTCCAGCTCTACTGGAGCCCCTTTAGGCATTTGAAGGGGTTCTGAGGTCTCACCAGAGATCTTAAACCCAAGGAGTTACATAAATCATGGCCTCTTCCCCTCTTCCCTAAAACCTGAACTGTCTTTTCAGTCTTATCCCGTCATTAATTAAAATTATTATTCAATTCCAAATACAATTATTAAACATATCTCTATTTTCTCTGGATTTTTCTTCTTTGGTAAGGTTTTTTTTTTAGCCATTGGGTACTTTTAAAAGAAGCATCAGAGGCCTTCAAAATGAACAAGCCATTTGTTTAGTTTCTGTTATCATTCCTTAATACATTTCTGAGGAGCAAAGACTTACCTGCTTGCCCTGAACTAAAACATTAGTAATAGATGGTGCAAGGCTGTCCACTAGTTTACCTAAAAGACTTGCTGCGAAGCGCACAACAGACCTGAGGGCAGAAAACAGAGCAATCCCACTACATATCACATGCTAGTTTAATGAATTCAGATATCAATTTGAAGTCTGCAACAGCAGAGATCTCAAAATTAACTCAGTGAATACATACATTATTTACAAAGTGGAATTCAGATCAGATTTTATGCAATCTTCTGTAGATTTTCATTTTTTAGTTTAGATATAGGTTAATGGATCAAAAATATATTTAGATAGAACTCATTAAACTACCAGTTCCATAAAAAGCTTCTTGTTCTCTTCTCGACATCATCTTGAACAAAGACAGGTAAGAAATCCCAGCTCCTCTTTCATGACATTTTCATCATTTTGCAAGATAACTTTGGTAATTTTTAAATCTATTTAAGGAAGAGTCAGGAAGATTTTGCAAGAGAAAGTACAACACATAACACCAAGGCTTTGCTGTGTGTTCCATGCTGAGGTAATACTTTGCATGTGTGGCATGAAAAGAAGAGACTTGTGTCACCTGCTAGGTTAAAAACAAGCTGTAACTTCTAAGAACCACATTTTTGCATATATGCAGTTGATAGTCAGAGATAAGAATATATTTAATAACAATTTATTGACACAATACAAACCTAACAGACCTGTAATTAAGCTTTTCTAGCACAGATTTTGAGGCTACTAAAAACCATTTATCTGCAGAGATGAGGAACAAGCTGTAATACTGTACGGTGTTAGTAAAAAACTCAAACATTTGATGTTGATTCCTGTGAAAACTGCTACACACTTCTTAAGATCAAGAGCAAAGCATTTCAAAAATGCATTAGCTGATACTATCAAAATGCAAAGAAGCAAAAAAAAATAATCTCACAGAGCTGCACTTCAGATTTCTGGGCACTTTACCTGTTTCCCATGTACCAGTAAAGTAGTAATATGTGGGGTTATAGAAGAAGAAAATTTCTGTGCAAATGCAGCACTGTAGCGCAACACCAACCTATATGTGTGTCACATGGCAATCATGGAAGAGAAATGAAAAATAGTTTACATATTTTGTTTCGAAAAATACTTCTGATTTTTATTATTTACAAAAAATACCACCAAGGTATTTTGGTTCTACCTCATTATTGGCAAAGGCCCATTTAACTGTACAAAGAGACAAAAATGAAAAACAGCTTTTATATTTACTGACCTGTTACAAATAGTTACAGAGTGAGAGAACAGAGTTCAGGACAGGCTTGACTTTGATAAAAAGAAATTAAACTTCTACTGAGCTTCAGGGCAAAGAAATTAATAAATAACATGTAAATATCAATCTGCTTGCTGAAACCTTTTAAAGTTATTGTGTCAAAGTCAGGCTCAAAGCAAATTACTTCAGGGCAATAAATCTGAGTTAGTGCATCAGCTTAAGTGATTTATATCTGATCACCAGCCATCCTACATAAAGCTATTGACAATATTTTATCATGCCCTGTAAGAAATAAGAATATTAACATTCTACTCACATTCTTTTAATTTAATGAGGCCTGTGTATTGGCAATAGCACTCAGTGCAAAACCAGCCTATTGCTTTCGTATTTTAAAAGAAAACAGTAAGAAACTGCTTCTTAATTTTTTAAAGTCTATTAAACCAGACCTGCAGCTGCCATGCACCAATACAATTGTCAGGAAAGCTGTCATTTTCCCTCCTTTAAGTGTGAGAGAATTCAGCCTTACTTTCTATAAACACATTAGGAAAACAAAATTGGTGTAAGCCAGAAGGAACACGATATTTGTATACAAACCAGAGCTTTCTGCTGCCAGCTCGTCTGTAGATTCTTTCTATATGCTCAGCAACAGTACCTAAAGGCATTTAACAGAAAAAAGAAAAACAAAACACAAGCAAAAAAAGATGCACAGTTTTAATTTAACAGTAATAAGGCAAGTTTGATGAGACCAGTTAATTCCGAATCTGCTTGAGTAAAGCACTTATCTATTATGCTCAACATCTAAAATTCAGATGCAATCAAGTCCTCTGTCTCCCAGTATATGTTGTAATTCAAAAAGCCAAACCAGATTTCGGCTAAATTTCCTGCTCATGCTATAGAGACACCTATAATATCACCTATTCCTACAATATATTGGGGAAGATTAATCCATATACAGATTTGGCCTATAAAGGTACACCCCATCATAAGGTGCATCCTCAAACTGCAGAACCCAGGGTTCTGCAGGTTCTGGTTTTAGATTTATGTTTCATTGATTGTTTGATTATTTAATGTCAGTCTCAGTAGTCTCCATGCAGGGAATGCAGGGAACTCTTTGTCTTAATGACTCAGAGCATTTAATACAGGGTGCATATTAAAAAGGTTACCATCACCGACTGTTTCATATGGGATGGCACAAAAAGGTCTGTACAAGTTATCTCTGAATACTCAGAGGCACAACAGCACTTTCGTTGGATCTAATTGGTTTCAACAGTTTTTAAGTTCATCATCATGATCCAATGGTTGTAGGTGGTAATGCTGCTTGCTTACAGAGGTTAGGGAATCTGCCTTGAGGTGTTTCTAGAGTAAGGAACACAATATACAAAGGACTGAAGAAAGCTCCTGAGGCTCCCAAAGCCTCACAACACTCCAGGTAACTGGTGGAAAAGGCCACTTCAGAGGCTACATGGGCCTAATGTGCAGATTCCAACCGTGACTTGCACCAATGCACTGGGTTATCAGCCTTATGTGGCTTTCCACTCCTTTGTGCAGTTTTGGGCACCACAACAGAAGGAAAATAAAAAGACATTAGAAAGTATCCAAAGGAGACACAGGAAGATTGTGAAGGATCTAGCAGAGAAGCCACGTGAGGAGTGGCTGAGGTCACTTGGCTTGTTGAGCCCAGAGAAGAGGAGACTGAGGAGAGACCTCATTGTGGTCTGCAGCATCTTCTAAAGGGACAGCAGAGGGGCAGGAACAGGTCTTCTCACTCTGGTGACCAGTGACAGGCCTCGAGGAAATGGCTGGAGCTGAGTCAGGGCAGGCTGTTTGCATAGCAGGAAAAGGTTTTTCACCCAGAAGGGGTTGGGCACTGAACAGGCTCCCCAGGGCAGTGGGCACAGCATCAAGCTTGTCTGAGCTCAAGAAGCATTTGGACAATGCTCTCAGGCACACGGGGGGATTGTTGGGCTGTCCCGTGAAGGACCAGGAGCTGATTTTGATGATCCTTGTGGGTCCCTTCCAACTCAGGATATCCTATGGATTCTATGACATTTTTAACATAGCAATACGGATGTAATGTATGTTTATGTCAACATGACAACTTTTCTCCACATGAACCAGCCATCTCACATGAAAACTAAGAAGCAGGGCTCTGTAACAGGAGGTGGGAAGTCCTACTGCTTAATTAATAAGCCCTCTTTTTCTGAGGAGTATTCATATATACAAAGGCAGCTAAAAAGCAGTCTTTGGAAGAAAAGATAAAACACCAAACTTTCCAGCACAAAATCCTAAAGCCTCAGTAGCCTTTTCAGAATTATATTACAGGAACTTAGACCCTGTGCTTTAAAACAAAGCCATAATACAAAACAGAGTTTCACAGATACATTGAATTGAAGTCAGATTACATCAAAGCAGAATAAAAATTCAGTATAAAGCCTCATATAGTTCAGACTGTTACAGACATATAGACTTACGTTTTGATTTTCTTTGTAAGGTCAAATCCTCTATTTCTTTTTAATCTATGCATTCAAAATTACAACCAGATACAGCACTGGCCTACAAACAATCTAAAAGAGTTCATATATCCAGCAGCTCATTCCCCACCACACCATCAATTTGCATGTCCTATTTAACACAGAAATTGCTTTAAATGGCACAGAAAACAGCTACACAACTGCTGGCATGCACAGCTATTATTCATGTTCATTGCAACTCAGCACACAGCTGCTTCCTCAATGCTCAGAACAGTCAAATGGAAGAAGTTCTTACCTTCCTTGGTGATAAAATTCGGCCCTTCCCTTTTAAGCAATATACTTGAGAGTAACGCTTGACTTGCCATGCAATTGCAGTCCTTAAATAAAAAACAGCAACAACAGAACCACAAATAGCCTTCAGATTTTCACTGAAGCAAAACCAGAACAGCTATTAAAAATTTCAGGTGAAACCAAAGGGCCTTTTTTCTTTTCAATTTAAGGAAAAGTCTACATATTTTATTTTCAAGGGGATTTCACAACTCTTCCATACCCTATGTATGCTGTATCCTTGTCACTGCTGCTTGCAGAGGCTTCTCTGTGGATCATATTAAGTTGTAATAATTTAACCTGGGAAAAGTTTCCTGGTTTTTCATTCTCAGGTCCTGTCACTTACAGCAGAAATGCTTGTAATGAAATAGGGAACCAAGCAGAATACTTGTGTATCAAACACTAGATCCAGAACAGTTACTGGTAGTTTTCCTCTAGATGCAGGAAAAATGCCAGATTGCAACTATCCCTTGATGCCATTGAGAAGTTTCCAGTCCATCCAAGTGAATACCCACTGCTCAAGTCTTTTGAACTACAGTTTGTCAATAAAATATCTATTCTTAAGACACATGACAAATGGATGCCCTCCTAGATGGTCACTAGCACCAAGGATGATTGGGGCAGCTGGGAGAATTGAGAGCCAACAGCTACATGTGAAGGGCCAGGAAGTTCTGTGATAAGATAAAGAGGAAGATTCCCTGAGTATGAAGGGGAACTTCAGACATTTTATGTTATTAGCTGTGCCACAACACTGATCTTGCTGATCTAAGTAGGCTGCTGGTAAAAAGAGTATCAGAACAGAATTTCTTATTTCATGAGAATGAAGTTACACTGTACTTTTATCAAGTTTTCTTACGTTAAGTTTCTGCAGGATCTCATACGTTGACTTGTTTTTCCAGTCATTAATATTTACATCTGGTTGCTGCTCAAGTTCAGAAGCATTGGGAGTACTAGACTGTCTCTTAACTTTTGAATGTTTTGGAAGATCCAGCTCCTCCAAACTCTTAAATACAGGAGCCCTGAAAAATAAGTATTTAATTTCTTCATAGTTCAGAAAATTTTAATTATCAAATAAGTCATCACTACTATTTACACATAGCCTTACTCTTCTGTTTCAGTGATTCTTAGGAAGTCAAGCTGTTCAACAACTGCTCCAGATATTAATGTCTGAAATGAAAAATTGAAAACAAATTTTAAAATATGTACATAACTATACAGCTATCTTTTCATCTCAGTATGTTGCTGGTGGTTTCCACTGAGAAAGTAGTTTTTTTATCTACAGTTCCAAATATTTTTACACTTTCAGAATATCTTCCCTCTTTCATGAGGAAAAAGACAGCTTAAGACAGCAGAAGTCTCTTGGGGCTGCTGTCTCCTTTTTGGTCATGTTCTGTTGTTCTTTTGCCCTGGCCAGCTTCATCGAGCAATGCCCAACCCCCAAAATCCAAGTCTGATGAAAACACTTGAGATGGAGGATGTGCATTCCTCAGACACCTGTACAGTCCCCATGTTCTGGGTCCCAATGCTCATTATTCCAGGGATGGCTGAAGGCCAGGCAGTTTTCTTGTCATTTTCACTGATGTTTCAGGCAAACACTACAAAGAACATTCCTACACTCTATTCATTCCCTAATCCAAGCAGGCCTGGCCTAAGTTTGCACATCAAATGCATCTTACAAATACTTCCATCTCAAAAGATTACACACCTGAAACGCAGTGTTGCATTTATCTGATGTAGTCATTACAATTCACTCACTCTGCATTTATACGAATTCCCTATTTATCTACTGCCAGAGGAAATGTATTGTACTACAGCATTCTTAAGACTGCTTTTGATGGTTCTCATTAGCTAAATACAAGTGAGTGTGTTTTGTGAACTTTTATATTCCATTTTCATTGTACATGAGTTGCAGTAAAACATTGATCTGTTACGCTCTGAGATGACAGAATATAAAAACCCTGCTTTGCTTTTATTACTGGTGCCATTCATTCTTTGCCTTGCCTATCTGCTTGCACACATGATGACAATGAAGGTAAAAATCAGAAAAGAGCCACAAATCTTCTGAGCATAAAAAATCTTAAATCAGATTTGGTACATTTTACAGGAAAAAAAGAGTATTCACCCAATTAGAGAGACAGATTCTCTCTGGGCATGTTTAACATGTGCACCTAAAGGAAGGAGCTGAATACAACTGACAAAGATCAATATATATTTTGTTGGAATAAATGAATTATTCAAGAAAACGCCATGAATTAGACATGTCCCTTGTTCTTTTCCCCAAATCCTCCCCTGTAATGAAACAAGACTGTTAATAAAATGTGACAACTGTGCAGTAAGACAGAGATTCCAGTTCAGCTGCTGGAGCAAGCACACAGTATCCCAGCAGGAAAGGCACCCACCACCATCTCCCCTGGCCTTCAAGCCAAACAAAGATTTGTTTGTAGTTTTCCCATGTGCTCTTTTTAATGGCTAACAAATAAAGCAAAGACCAGTGGCTGTCAACATCTTAAACCCTTTAAAACTCCTCCTTAATTATTATATTAGAAAAAAGATCTTTCCAGAAGGTCAGTGAATATGGAAGGGAAAGTTTATTCCCTGATGGCTGTCCAGTGTAGTGCTTAAAATAAGGACACAGATAGATGGAAAAATGTCTGATAAATCTTTCTTGCAAGGCAAGAAAGTCATTGCAGTTAAATTTAAAAAACAAACAAACCAACCAACCAAACCACAACAACAACCCTGCAGCCAAATGAAAGGTTTTCCATGGGCAGTAATGGCATTTGCTATAGGAAGACTTAGTTGTACCAGGAGAGACTACACAACCTATGTGTGATCAGCAGAAATACATAAATACTTAAAGATTCCAAGGATATCTTAAACCACCATGGCTAGGAGCATTTCCTTTACAAATGACCCAGCTCTTCTACAAATTAATGATTTTCTAGGGAACAAGAAGTCATTACTCTGTCTTTAGTCTTCTCTCTTAAAAAAAACCCAATAGTTCAATAGGTGTAAACTAAGATTAACTAGCACATAGGACTATGTAAAATCAGCACCTGTCTTGGTAATTTTCACATTTTAATGAAGGAATGTTCCTGCTTTGAGATTCATCCAAACAGCAAAGATGTTCAAACTAGATCTTAGTTCTTGTAAGAATTTTAATATATGTGAAGCACCTTTTTTTCCCCTCCGTGATTACCTAATCAAAAGAAATCCCTTAGTGCTTGACACCGTGGCTTTATCCTTTGGTAGTCATTTCACAAGACTGCCTAACAAAAAACACCGTTTTCCCTTCTGAAAATCCTCTGTGAAGATTATGACTTTCAAAAGACTCATCAAAAGGAATTAAAATAAACCCATGTTTCTGTTGATACAAAAAAAATAGTACCAAATGTCTTGAGTCTTGACTCCTTACTTTTATGAACTAAATAAAATCCTTGGAAGTCACATAAACCCCAAAAATAGCAAGAATACATGTACCAGTACCAGAAGGTAAGAACACAAAAGTCAGGAGAAACATCTTACCTGTACTCTGTCAACATGAACCTTCACTCCTCCAACAATTCCCTTTCTAAAGGCTGCCAGCATATCTAATATGGGACTGAATCTGCTCCCTCTGAAATTTGAAACAGAATTCCATTAATCTTGCAGTTGGGTAAATCCCACACAGCAAATCCTGCTCTTCTCTCTCCCTACCTTATGTTGTCTTCCCTGATCAGTACCACAAACAGGGGCCGGCCGTGCATTTTCCAGTACTGCTTAATGAACTGCAGGGCGTTCTGGGCAGGAAAGCATGTCAGTCACAAAAAATCCCAAACAACACAACAAGCACAACCTACCAGAACACACAGTACAAGACAGTAAAAGACTGATAGCCCTGAGAACACCAACAGGTTAAAAACACCTTAGCTACTAAAGCACCAACAGGTTTCTGCAACAGGTACAAGCTGCGGTCAAGCCCTGCTATTTCCTAAGTGTTCTGAAAATAGTCCTAAGCAAATGTATGGATCAGGGAGCAAACCAGGAGACAGTGCAGTGCTCTGAACTACAGGCAACGACCTAGAAAGGGTGTGAGGGGATCCAAGGCTTGAATGCCAGGGCATGGAATCACCAGGGCCACCTTCCGTGCACTGACATCGCTGCTCCAGCCCAGGGCACGTGGCAGGTGAGCTCTGCACTGCTGCTGACCTTACAGGGAAGGGGGGCAGGTTTTACTATTTGTGCAAAATCAAGTAGTGTTTCCTCCAGGTAAGGCTTTCATATTTCCTGTAAACACCAGTCTTGTTCCTTTTTTCAGCCAAGAACGTTTGTTCTCCCAAAGAAACAAATGATAATTTGCTTGCTGCCCTGAAGTACTCCCAATCACTTTGGGGGCAGTTTTTTTGTCACACAGAGATACTCACTAGAACTCACACTGGGCTGACAGGATATTTGTCTCAATACACTTTCTAGCAGCAAGTTTTTGTATTACAATAATACACACTGTACTGCATTCCTCCGTCAGTCTTCTGTTTTATCAGACTGCACAGTTTATTCTTCTACAGACTGTTTTTGTCAGTTATTCAGATGAGAAGTTACAAATACCTTAATGTCATCAATCAACATCATAACGTCCTGAGACATGTAGAAATCACTGAGATCAAAAATGATCGAGTAGCAAACTACAGTCTTCCCTAGTATTCGATAAATCTGTTGAGAGAGAAAACTTCCATTTATCTTCTCTTTAAAACATTCATAAGGGCCAAATACAAGGACTTGAAAGTCAGATACATGCATAAAATAACACTACATGTCAATTCTAGTTAAAATCATACAGAGACTAAACGTTTATCTAAATACATAGCAATAACAAGAATATAAACTTTTCTTGCAACAACCTTTGATGTCCCAAGGCAGCCTATGGGTCTGTCCGGTCTTCCAGATAATCCCAGTTTCTCATTGACTCCCAAATGGAAGTAAGCCTGTGAGAAAGAACCATGAAAACTGATATAAACCTAGATACAGCCTTTCTCATGCTCCTGCCATGTCTCACAAAGAAGGCTGTGTGCAGTCTGCTTTGATTAGAAAATGATTCAGAAAATGTGGCTGTTATTTCTATTCAGGGTTGGTTTTTTTAAAAAACACTTCTTGTTTCCTATATTACGTCTTCTTTTTAATTTCTTGCTCCTATTACTTTTCTACATAAGTAAAATATTTATTGATTTTTCAAATTGCTTATTGAAATAATTTTTTTAAAGATCATTTGCATGTATTGGCTAGCCGAATTTGCCTTCTGTAATGCTTTTCCAGTGTGGATACATAACTAGAAGAGTAACATAAGAATCCTTTAAAGATCTTTATTCAAATGTTAGTACAAATCTGGAAAATTAATGCATCAGCAACACAAGCAAGAGGGAACTATCTCATTATTCATAGCTTGATTCTTATTAGAGTTATGTATGCCTAGCATTACTTCAACTGATAAAATTTTGCAAAAAATAATCTTCATTTATTACAGTGTATGAAAATAAAACCATAAGAAAACAACTAATCTGGGAGCAATAGAGTGTAAATGTATCAGCTAAACCTGACTGAAAGATGTAATTTTTCCTTATTTGGCCCGGTTTAGGTAAGGAACCCATCATTACTGCAGAATATTCAGAATTCTGAAAATTTTCTGAAGTCCAATCTTTCTTTATGTTATAGGAAGATAATTCAGAAGCAAATGGAAGCAAACACTTGAACAAACATTACACTCAACAGCTTTCTATTGCTGTCAGCTTTAGGCCTTCCTGATCCTACCACATGGTTCTGCCTTAATACCAAGAACTATTTTAAAAAGAAAATAAACAAAATTACCCACATGACCTGTTCATCCAGAGTCAGGAACAGTGTTCAAGTGGGAAAGGATGGAGACATCGGAACACTGACAGCTTTCAATAACCCATCTGCGCATAGCAAAGCCAAACAGTGCTGAACCTCTTTCTGTGGTAAATAAGGGAGACTGGAAGAATGGCAGTAGACAGGGCAATTTAACACTTAAAGGAGCTGCATTTTTCTGGAATGCAGAACATCAAATGCTTTCTTAACAAAAGCAGAGCTGCATTAGCGTTGTGACATTGTCTCTCTCCTTGAAGACTCTTTAGCTTGAGGCCTCATGTTTACACACAGGCTACTAAAGCAGTTTCCTCTTCTAGTGATAGTTCTCCATCCTGATCTGTTACAATCAAAGCTCAGATGCAGCACCAGGCACTGTAACAATGCACAGTTTCATTCAAGTCCAGCTGCTTCAAGAACCTTTGGTCTTTCATTTTTAATAAAATAAAAGCCCTCAATTCTGGATTACTAAAGCTGCTAATAGCAAGAAATGGCTGTGAAAGCAGACTGGGCTGTTGGGTTGATTTATGAGCATGAACCAAACTGCAGTGGTCTTGCACACCATCTGTTTCTGTGCTCCCTTTCCTCCTCTCAGTTCATGCCAGGGGTATTCTGCTCCTCTCCTGTGCTATACTTCCACTCCAGATGTACATTTTCCTATGTATTACGTGTGTCTTGTCCCATTTTATTGTTTATCTCTTCTTTCTCTCTCCGCTTTGTGGATATGTTTACTTGACTTCAAGTTCTACTTTCAATCCCGATCCATTTGTTTTACAGCGCTTTTTTGGACACGTGCCTGTTAATAAGTCCAGAGATTTAAACTGCTATCATGTGCTACTTAGAGCAGTTCAAAGGTTTCTGATTAAATTAAATACTCCTTAGAACTGACAGCATCAGTGTAGGAAATACTGAGATCCATATTTTCCATGGATCAACCTTCTGTTCCCCAAAATACAATGACTTCTCCATCACTGGCTTCCTCTCCCCACAAAGGATGACAAATAATACCAGAGTTTTTGTTTATTTGCTTTTTGGTTCATACTGATTATTGGCATAAGCCCAGAGATCAAACCCACTTCTCATAACACCCCAAACACTCTCTCTACTTCACAGCTCTTATTAGAGCCTTTATTAGAAGCCCATTAGGAAGAGGTGTTGTAGCAGATGAATTAATATTTTTATGGCATTCTTTGAAAAGTAAATTTTGATGAGGCAGATGTACCTACCCATCATGAGGATAAGGGAAGTGTCAGAATTGCCAGATATCTCAACAGCTTTAGAAAAATAAATCCTAACACAGACATTTTCATAGATAGGAATTTAATTGATAATAAAACTTAATGAAGGTCTCATCTTTTTGTCAGGGAAACTAAAGAAGTGATGGATGACAGAGACAATATATACTTCTATGGTAAAGTTATGGAGTAGTCATTTGTTAAACCAAAGTTTCAGGTACAGAATTCCAGGACAGATACAGACAAAGAGAACATATTTTGGAATATATTATCAAGAAAGCTAGTGAGTAAAAATGGGTTCAGAAATGAACAAGGATGAATGGAAACATGGATATTTCTCTTCTCTCTGTTTCAGTACTTCTCAAGTGTTAGTGGCAGCCATTATTTAGGGTAAGCATTTTTCTGAATAAGCCACAGCCAGGTTTAGTACACCTGTTATCCTTGCAAACTTACGAGACCTGAAATATATCACTATATTCTCTATCTGTGAGTTTACTTTTTTCCTGTGTCCTACAGACTCCTGATCCAGATCATGGCATTGGCCATGTGACTTGATTTCTGAGGGAGAGCCCCACACGGTGCGTGGTCTGTCCTACCTCGGGACTGACAAACGAGAGTTTGTCACTGCACTGCCCCCAGACATTCATCGCTCTTGTGTGAGACCATTTGCACAACACAAGGTTAGACAGGAGCTTTGTGGACCTGATCTACAAACAGGCCTAAAAGGGCCAGCCTAGGACTGTGAGTCAAGTCCCTCAGGAGACTTCTTGTCCCTATAGAAAACAAGGCCTTCAGGGAGGATGAAGGGGATCCTGAAGATGATCCTTCATCCCAGTAATTTCTGACTGTGGGATTTTAAATGTGCTCAGCGAAAGAGTTAAACCAAAAAGGATTTCAAAACCGAAACTTCCTGGATATAGTCAATCCAAGGGAAAACAGTGACAGAGATGTGGATAATGCCTGTTACAGGGGCTGCACTATGAAATCCTATGATGGTTTGTGCCTACTGCATTAACCCATTTCTTTGACTATTGCTCATTTGCTTGTTTCTCCATTGAGATTCATTTAGTTTACCAACCTACTAATATTATTAAAATTTTATTATTCATTCATTATACTTTGAAAGTGGCTCAGGCAATAAGCCTAATCAGATAATATAGAACACATGGGCTCCCACGTTCCCCTGAAAGCTCCAGGCATCTGTAACTTCCAGTGCCAGCACACCTTGCAACTGCATGAGGAGAACACAAAAATGTAGGTAACAGCTTAGGGAGATACAAGGGTAATAGCTTGATATAAATCCTTATTTTTACAAAAGAAATATACAGATGGATTAATCATTTTAAATGCAGAATTCCTTACTTTGACAAGTTCTTTCTGAGCCCATATCTGAATTGGTTCCACCTGCTGGGGGGTCTGAGTTTGGATTCCATATGTGTTCAGAAAAACTTGGAGGCTAGAAATGAAATACAGATAAATTTAATGACAAATCACAGAATAGTTTTAACAATTCTCTTGGAAGCACATATATACAAGTAGCAGTATTTTATTCTACACCATTTCAGATGTATTGTTCAACCCTTCCTTAATATATAGGTACTTAACAAAAGTAAATACATACCGCTGGCTTTCTGCTATCAGGGCCACATGTACCACCACATCATTTTCTAAAGGACCCTAGAAAATAATGAGAAAATCATAACTAGCATTGCTAACTAAAGATTGTACTCAATATAGCATGACCAGGGACAACAGCTATTTAAACAATTCCCAGCTATGACAGACACCACTGTCTGCATTGCTTTCTTTTATGGTGTGAGCAAATTGAAAGATTTGTAAACCTCAAGACTACAGGAATACTACCAATAATACTCTGCAGGACACAATTTTGGGAATTAGTAATAAATAGACTTCTGGTAATCATTATATTTTTTGGATTAGTTTGGGCGTTTCTTTAATTAAGAAGAACTACATGGGGAAAACATTTTATTTCATACAAAAATTTAGAATTTATCCAATCAATATATCTCCTATATGCCTAATATGACCTAAAGGTTTGATACATAATTTTTTTATGAGTGAAATTATTCAGCTTTTTGGGTAAACAATAAAATTCACTTATGAATAATGACCTGATGATTTCAACCCTTTACTCTGAAAAATTGTCATCAGACAGCTGTTCTTTAGTGACATGAAAGACATATTACATTTTACAGAGGACAGCTGCATTTCCTTGCATTATTACACAGACACTTCATGTTTGAAATAAATACTAGCATTTTACATCAGGAAGCCATGCAAATAGGAGTGAATTCAACATGCTAGGTGAGATCATTGACTTGACTCCCTGGGTCTCGAACTGGCAATGCACCTTTTCTGTCACTGGCAGAATGAGCTATGAACAACCACCCTAGTCCTTGTTCACTCCTCTGGCATTCACTGGCTGTAAAATGACAGAACTAAAGAGCAGCTCACATTTTCATTGCTAAAAATGTTTCTTGCCTGCTTTTGAATAGAGACTACCAGAACATGAATGACAGAAATTAAACACATCTTCTATCAATTGTATAAAAGGACAGCATTTTTTGTGATGATAGAAGGGTAGACAAAGATTCAGAACAAGAAGTTCAGAGGGAACAATTGCTTGCTCAGGCATCTGTGAGCCTTGGTATCAATAAAGATCTCAGGGATTTGCAGAAGAAATTCTTGGTAACATTTTCCCAGAAGTCTGTCAGCAACACATTTGCACTAAAAATTTTGGACTTTTTGCCACATGGAATAAGTTTCTGATGAAAGTATATGCACAAAGACACCAGATGAAGAAGTTGGAAGTGACATTAAAAGATTTTCGTGTTCAGAATAAGATCATTGTGCTATCACTTGCATTAATATGAACAGTAGGAAAACTCAACCCAAAACTCGGCCATAATCATTGTGTATAAAACAAATACCCCACCTGAAAATGAGAGAGCCCCTTCCAAGATTATTGATTTGTAGACAGCCTGTCATCTAACCTGGGCAGTGGTCTTCAAGTTCAGACTCAATTATTACCCTCTAAATAAAGAACTTAGCAGGACTGTGTAACCATAGCCTGTAAAACGTATATAGCCCATGAGTTCTGCCTCTCACACACAGCCAAGGACAGGATTCATTTACAGCATTAAATGGTGGTTCTAACACAGGCCAAGACTACACAAATGCACAGCTGGCACAACACAAAGTCTGTGTTAAAAACTACTAGATCTTTCAAAGTATTGTGGGAAAAATGTAACTATCATTGCAGCACAACTACAGGATTGCTGCAACATTAAACAGAAAGTTACTTTCACTGTCATTTGACATGTCACAGCCTGGAGGATCACAAGGAGGGGCCTAGAGAAACACAGATCAAAATAACAGATAAAACACTCAAAAATGTAAGTCACCCTTTCCAACAATGATTGTGCTAGATAGCATTTCCTGTATATTTTTAAAAAAAGAGATACGGAAAAGCATTAAACTGCTAAATATTCCACTAAATAAATCTGGTTGTTGTTAGAAGTTCCATTTTAATGTCTTGGCTTTCTCATTTGTCTAATAAGGCCAGCTCAGATTCCCATAACATCAATCACTGTCTCCCTGAGACACCACAACAGCCCCCCTGCCCAGGCTCCCCCTCCTGCCTTGTGTTTCCACCTTGGATCCTTGGCAGAAGGGTCGGTTTCAGCTGCATTCTGCATGCTGTGCAGATGATAAATATACCTCAGAAGAACAAGATAAAAGACTGATTCGTTGTTCTTCCTCTCCAAAAAGAAGAACTTAAAAAAAAAAAAAAAATCATAGTTTTTAACAAGGTTATAAACTGTTGGAGGTAGGATAAAGGGAAAAATCCCTTACTCCTTTCCTGGCACAAGCAGAGAAAGCAGCTCAGTATCAGCCTTTTGCTGCACTCTCTCTGCACAGATGTTACCACTGTGCCTTTCTGCTTTACACTGCCAGGAAACCTCAGAACTCTGAAAAAACCCCATTCATTGTGAGCATGTGAGAGAGGGGGCAGAGCATTGAAGAGCCCCGATGGAAATGGTACCCACCGGGCTTTCCAAGCACACGGAGCGAGGAGAGGCCAACGGAAACAGCTCACAACAGGAGAGACTGCACTGCACCCCCATGACCCACCTGGCTGCTCCTGACCCACAACCCAATGGTCACAGAGCTGCTCTGGCAGCACTGACCACTGCTGACCACCCTGTGCCCATTGGCACTGAGTTGCTTTTGGCAGCACTGACCACTGCTGACCACCCTGTGCCCATTGGCACTGAGTTGCTTTTGGCAGCACTGACCACTGCTGACCACCCTGTGCCCATTGGCACTGACACACCAGACCCCTGAAATCAAACACAGCACACCTATGTGCCTCAAATTCCAAGAGAGTGTTTGGAGGTTTAGAATTGTGTTAACTGTGGTAGACAATTGAATTAACAGGAATGAAAGCAAGAATATGTTTATAATTAATATGACAAAACAAATCATCCAATATGGTTCCATCCAAATTAGACATGCTCTAATCCTAAACATAAAAAATCTTAAATTCTCTCAGTCTACCTACAATTAATAATTTTAGTTCCTTCTTTACACGTTATCTATTTCCCTGAAAATAAAAAAAAAAAAGCAGTCTATTATTTTGAATATTCTCTTCCCAATTCTCTTCATCAATAGGCATTCATCTTAATTCCCGGTAACTGAAATGAAATCCTTACAAATGATTGCTAACTCCACACAGCAAAACATTAAAAGAATACAGTCATCACATGCAGAGAATTCAGTCAATTAATTGTAACCGTAAACACATATTTCACCTTAACTCAGAAGATAAAATAGTCCTACTCCGGCAATTTAGTCAGATTATGATTTTTTGTTAAAAATGAAATTAAACATGAGACAGCAATAAACCGTCTTTCACATGTGCCAGTAAAATACAAAACAATTCCAAAAAACCCCCACCCTACCTCATTTCTCAAACATTATTGTTACCATCCAGGCCCTCCTCCACACTACATCCTCCCAAAACAGAATGCAACAACCCAGACTGAGTTATAATCTCTCCCAAATCTGGAGACAGTAAAGAGAAGTAACAAAATAAGCTCTTCTAAGGAATCCAGTTCTACAGAGTCACCCTGAACGAGAATTCCCTGCATTATCTCCTTTCAAAGCAAACAGAGTATGGATGATTCAATTTTTTTTTTTTTTTAAATTCCTGAATGGGCTCTAAGGTGACCATTAGGACTGCAAAGCAAAGGAGAAAGAACCTCTCTGACTGCTGTTAGACCTCATTGTGCTTTGGAACACAGACTAAAAAAACCTAGCAAAGGCAGCCCTGCTCTGGCACCAACCACACTGGCACTTGCCCAAGGGCATATGAACACAGCCTCCTGAAAGTGGAAAATAGGGGGTTTTGGCATTGAATTAGGAGAAAAAACATTTCCTTCAAACTATAAACAGACCAAATTAATATTAGTGGCCATTAGGTTTTTACTGTACTGCTCAACTGATGCCTCAGTTTTCCACAAGCAATGAGATTGTCCTCTGATCTGATTTTCTGATGCACTCACAGCTGTAATTATACATAGTTATATATACAGTTTTCATAGCACTTTTGCCTTTGGGGGTCTATATTACCTTACTTTCCTTTGCCTAATTTTTCATTGATGCTTCCAAGCTGTAAAAGTAAGGTTGGCATATTTTAAATACTTTCCATTGCTTGCTTAAATCTACACTATTATGTGGGTATCGAACATATTTTTATAGAGGCACCAAAGCCACAAATATATTAAATTAATCACATTTTTTCAGTGGCAAGTGTTTAGAGTTTATAGTCAATGCAACCACAGTATGAAAATATGCCTACATGGAAAACACATTTCTTGAAGAAATATTTACTCAGCACAGAGTTTCAAATAAAAATTTTAAAAGCCTTCTTTTTGGTACATCTCCTGCCAAAACACTGTATCACAACAAAATTTATATACATGGGTATTTGAAAGTTTTGTGTATCCTTGTTTATGGCTTACAGGAATAAAATTTAATACAAGTGGAAATACTTTTCTGTTCAATTTAACTGAAATTCTTTAGCTATATGGAAAAGAGAAGACATCATTAAAGAGAAGAAACTACTTTTGATTTCTAAAGACATCATTAAGATGTGCTGTGTTCTCATTTTGTATGGTATTTTTAGTCATTTTCCCTGCACTTTAAGGCAAATACTAGATACTGATTTTGCATAAATTAGCTCAATTAGATAAAATGGCATAATCAAATATTCAGACAAACTGTTTAAACAAATCTAAAATGTGGATTAAAAAAAGCCAAACTCAAGACTCTTCCTGGAACTTGAAGACCTTTGCTGATACAGCTCACCTGAGTCATGTCAGGACATTTTTGCATCTTTAACCTTCTCTTAATGATGACCCATTTGACATCTGCATGAAGGAACATTTTGCCCTGATACTGCTGTAGCAGTAAAACCACCCAAAATACTTCAGCAGCTGTTTCAGTACAAACAATCCCAAAGAAATTCCACAACCACCTGGCTGGCCTTACCGGGACATGAACCCTTCTGGTCACCATCTCTGTCACACTGCTGCTCAGAGGCTGCAATGCCAAAGGCCTGATGCCAGAGGCTCCATTTCTCACTAACTCAGAAGGGCATCCCTTCCTTCTAACCCACACTGGGAACCACATCTTGGATAGTTTTGTCATTTACATATTGAAGAAACACGTGCACAGTCATCTATGGCAAAGGAATATCACCACTGGGAAGAACAGAGCTATAAGCAGACCTAGGCATGCCCAGAATTTCCTTCCTTCTTCATGCATTGTCTGCAGATGAAGTAAAATATCAAAAAGCTGTTTAAGTTATTTTCAATGCATTCAACACTGTTGACTTTTGAAGTCCCTATTACATTGCTGAATTTTACCGGGTAGCTGCATTTTACTAAGTTCTTTAGTGACTCAGTAAGTGGCCCTCGATGAGTAAGTTAAGAGAAAATAAATTACCATTGTATTATTTATTCTCAGTTTTGGGAAGCTCTCAGGGCAGAGGCTATTTCTCTCTGAGGATGTGGAAATTGCCTATCACATACTGGGTACCCCAAATAGCAGTAAAAATACTTTTCTACTAAGACATTTCCTGATGAGTCATAGAGTGCCTTTAGAACAAAGCCTCATCTTCTTCAAAGTGCTCAGCTGTGGCATATTAAAAGTGACTGGTTTGAAGAATCAAAGAAAGAGGAATTGGATGGGCTGCAGCAACCCTGACTCAGTACAGGCTCCTCCTGAGGGCACCCCTACAAGGGCCAGCAGCTCCCAGGTTCTGTCACATTCATAATCCCATGATGTAAGAACAAACAGAGAAACCAGGAACAAATGACATCACTGAGCTTTCATTATCTCACAGGAACATGGCACAAGTGCTGCACTGTGAACAATGAAAGTCTCATTATGAATGAACCAACAGCCAGGCACATGAATTACCTTGGTAACAGGAAATAGTAGGAAACTGAGGGGATAAGCAGCATTTGGATAGAACAAGAAAAACATTCTTCAGTTCTGAACTTGGAGTGAATCTTAAGATAAATACTTCATCTTTTATGCTTCAATAACAAATTCACCATGCTGAACAAGGAACTTCTTAAATATACATGCCTCATACCAAGAAATAAAAAAGGCCGAAACACATATTTTAGTACACATTTCCATACACACAGTTCTTACCTCTTTAATAAAAGAACTCCCCTACATACAGACATGTTCATATCTTGCTATCCCATCCACTACAGATTTGAATTAACTGTGTTTCAAGAAGTCCCCATCCCTGGTCACTCACTCCTGCCATGCATTTAATCCAAATACAGGAGCACATGGAATCACAGAATCATTAAGCCTGGAAAGGACCTTCACAATCATCCAGTCCAACCATTGACCCAACACTCCTAAACCCACCACTGAACCCTGTTCGTAAATGCCACATCTGCACATCCTTTAAATACCTCCAGGGATGGTGTCTCAACCACACCAAAAAAAGAACCTCATCCTTGTAGCTCTTAGGAGCTCTGAATACAAAAAATATTAATATGTTGCAGTTGAAATTACTTTGAAGGTGTAAGAAAAGCAGGCTCATTCTTGCCTTCCTGACATAACTCAAAGACACATACTTATTAGCACCTATTTAAACATACATTTTATCTATCATTTTGACTGCATCACTTAATTTGAAGGCAAATGTGCATCACTTCCCCAAAACTGCAGCTGTTATAATCTTCCTTTTAAAAGCACTCCTCCAGCAATTCAGAAAATGTACACACATTGAATACTTTCCTTGAACTTTAACTGCAATATTAGAGCACTTAGATGACAATTTTCCTGTAAAAATACTGTAATACTAAGCTAATGCTTACCTGATTTGAAAATCTCATGCTGATGTTCCGCTGGTCCTCGGGGGGTACATACCGGCCAATGGGGTCGAGATCTTTAGGACTCACTAATTTATCAGCTGAAAGCAAATGACAATAAAAATACAGAATGACTTGAGTACTTTCTGCAGCTTTTGTGAAGAAGTCATGTCAACTTGTGTGTTGTAGTTGGTTCTGCTTTGTTTTAGATTGACTTATAAAAGCACATTCTGAAAAATTCAGAATTCCATTAATTTTAAAATGAGTGACTCAAGCATTGTTCTTGCTACAGCTAATTACAATACTGTAGTATATAAAACCAAACCTTTATTTGCTCACAAAGGTATGTTAGTAGATTAGATGCAGACAACATACTCCACAACACAAGTCACGTAAAAAGCCCTTAATTCACAACCATGGAATTACTCTAGAGCTTTAACTATAAACTTAATGACCATCAAAAATTGTTTAGCTTTGAAGAAAAGCAGACAGCCTCTATCTCAAGGTAATCACATGACTTGAATCCTGGAAAGGACAAGAGATAAAGGTACCTCTCAGTATGGTATCTCACGAAGAAATTGTGAAAAAAAACCTAACTAAAGGTATTTGAAAACTAGCAAAGTCTATGTGGTGTTTTTTACATGGAGGGTGGAGAAACCCTACCAAACCTAAAACCCCAGTATTTTAACCCTCTCCTTAAAAAAAAATTAAGCCCTCCAATAAAAATATACTATTAAAAAGTTTCAGCAAATTCCTGGAATACAGGTTCATAATCGAGTATGAGCTATTATACCCTTAAAATAAGCATTCCCCTGCCAAAATTGTATTTTGACAGGAAACTGTCCAAACTTCATCTAATTTCTGCTACAGAGTAAGTCAAAACACATTCTCATTTCTTCTATCTCAAAGTCAACAATTTTGTACCTATTCTTAAAAGCCCCAACCCAAGGGAATAAGGTATTAATCTAAACCAGGAGTGACTCATGGCTCCACTCAGCTCCATGAGAAAACCAGCTCTGCCTTGATCAGAATGTTTCTGAATGCTACACCACAGAGTAAATGAAGGCAACAGCTTAAAGCTCAAAATATGCCCTGCCTGAAGCTTGCCAGGGCTAGGACTGCACAAAGTAATGGGGCAGTGGGGAGCAAACCTACGGGCAGCAGTGAGGGGCCCTGGCTGGGCAGCGCAGGGGGAAGCCCTGCCAGAACTTCTGCTGCCGGGAGCTCTGCCAGCCCTGGATGCTGTCCTGTCCTCAGCCTCCTGCTGGGACCATGCAGCTGGACTGCAGCCAGGAGAGGACCCTGTTCCTGGCTCTGCACTGCTCCTGCAGGGCCATGATCCATGAACACAAACCCAAGCAAAGCTAGAAGATAGAAGATTGCTATGAACAATAGATTAATATACTGACACATGAATTACCAAACCACATCTGAGCAAACCACTCATCTAAGCTCCAGTCCACACAGAATTCTTATGCTGGCTAAAGGAATGGAAACTACTTGAATTATGTGAAGTACTGCTGATGCAATGAAATAAATTAACCAAATGATTTCAAGATCAATGGGCTCTGCCTCATAGTTCTTAAAAACGAGAGGTTTCCAGGATATATGTTCTATTTCCACTGGTTTTAACACTGATTTACATTGCTCAGTAATTAAAATATATGGTCAGAATAATTTCATATTTAAAGAACTGTATCAATAGACTAATATAAAACAAGCTAACTCCTAGTGAATATTCATCACCATTATCACAAATACAAGTATTGGACTGCAAAAGCAGATTCCTTTGTTAGCTCCTTATCTGCATCAGCAGAAGCTGACAACATTCAATCCATTTGGTCTATAAAAATATTACTAAAACTCTTAGTTCCAGGCAGCACTGAATCCACAGAACAAGATACAAAAATTCTAAGGAAAAACAAAGGAAAGAGAGCTACTAAACAAAAGACTGAGTGAATTTTCAGTTCAGCTGAATACCTGAGATTCCTTTCCCTTACTCCAAAATGGGAACCTTAACATAAAGGTTTTACAAACCTCCTCATCCAAAGCAAGAAGGAAATTCTGTGAAAAACAGCATCACTACCTGCAAAACACATGCTTTTTTCCTTCATAAACAAGTTTTTCAGTTGCATAAACATGGGGTGCCTTCCAACAGTGACACACAGGCACTTTTACTGCCTCTATTACTTGGAGCATTTGTAAGAAGGATCAAAATTTTGACTTCCCTATTTCTGTTTGCCCCTCTGTGGGAGGGTAAGAATTGACTCAGGTTCGTGTTGCTGCATTTAGAAATATTTGGACCTCAAGAGGCAGAGCCCAGGCCCAGAGACAGCAGCAGGAGCTACAAAGGTGATACTGTGTGCTGCCTACACAGCAGGAGTGAGAAGGCTGAACAAACACAAATTAATTGATACCCTGGAGGCAACACAATGATTTCTGAATGGATAATGAAATGGGAAACCAATACCTTCCCAGATATCAAAGTATTTGGAGCCAGGCTTCCGCTTAATTAGCGGCCACCAACAAGCAAAGTAACACACAAACACTTTCATCAAGGACAAGATTGTTATTCAGGTAGGTTTTCACCAGTAAGGAGCAAAATTGAATGCACCAATTCTAAATTAGTATGAGTAAATGGAGTTCCTGATATAACCAGTGGTGAACACATTGCTGTAAGATCTCCAAACCTTGTTTGCAAGGATTATGACAGAAGCGGGAAAAAATTACATTGAAATTTTGAATATTTTGGGAAAAAAAAAGAGAGGGTGAATGAAAAGTAGCAAATAAAGTGGAAAAAAAGTTTTGAAACAATAAAGGAAACAGTTACTAAAGACAACATTTCAAAAAAAGATTTAGCACAACTATTTAGAAAAAGCAGTGTGTAAGAATGTTCAGCAAAGAACTGAAACACAAGAATGTTATGTTACACAAATAACAGTTAGCAAACTATAAATAGAATTTATTTAACCAGCATTCTGCAGGTACAGAAATACACAAATATTCATAAGATCAATACTAGTGTAACTACTACAGTATACCTACACACACACACACTGGAGAATTACTTGGCTAATACACTTAGAAGACAAATTAGTTTTTTAATTAACAGTGGGATTGCCTGCATTTCCTTTGAAACATTGGCTAAAAGAGGAATTTTGCAAGGAATACAGCAAAACCAAACAGGTGGAGCACCAGACATACCCTGTCCCTCCATAGCTGAAGAGAAATCCACTGTTCTTGCCAACTGCTGAATTTTTAAACTCCCCTTCAATTTTTCTCATTTTTGTTACCAATAGCCTGTTTCCCTTTGGTGGGAAAAATAGTTTCCAGAACTCCATCTACTGATTACCTGCTGATCATGTTAAAATAAATCTTTCTCCTACAAGAAATCCTAAAGAAAAAACCCAACTGTGAAGATTTTTCTGGATTAACCACTCTTTATGCATTAGCCTATAATAAAATCACTTCAAGTAAGACTGAGAGTTAGTTTGTGACTGAAATGCACTGTAACAACCTTCAATGGTCAGACTTTGATACACACTTTCAATTGCTCATACAGTTTCTTCTTTTTAAAAGGGTAAAAATAACACAAGAATAAATCATTAACTTTCTCTGAGACTGCAGCTATTCAAAGTTTCGACCTGTCTTGATTAAAACAGTCAATAATTTTAATTCAATGCTATAAATCACTTACAAACATTACTGTAGAGGTGCAGCTGATACAGTTAACCCAGAAAGCATCACATTAATATATTCTGTCATGAAGAAAAAGAAATAAGAGGGAAAGCCAGGAAAAAAAATAAATCTATCATCTTATTTAGATTTTCAGTACTCTATGAAATATTCCACTAAGCTTTATAGTAGGCGGCATAAAAAAAAAAAAAAGACTGCAAAGCAATTTTTGCCTGACAGAGGACACACAAGCCACTCAAGGTCCATTCAAAACTCAAGCCAGAATGTTGTTCAGATTCAAGAGGAACACAGAGTGCACAGCTGCTGCAGGTGCTCAGCTCTCACCCAGCAGCTTGGCAATGATGTACACGGCCTGGCCCCACAGGAACAGCTTCCCGTCACGCCCGTTGTTACTGGGGAACCTCCTCTGGCTGCCAGGGCTCTTCTTCTCCAGCTCCACAAAGTCAGCAGGCACGTAGTAATACTTGGGGACAACAGGGCACCCTGGAGAATTGGACAGCAAGCACAGCCAGTAAGTAAATATCACTTTCCTCATTATTTGACTGGCATCCTCTAATAAAGCTGAAGTGGATCCAAACCAGGAAAAATTGCACCCCAGTAACAGTTTGATTGAACAGAGATTGTCATTCATTGTTATCTCTGCAGTGAGGAATCCCAGGACAATACTAAACTACTTTGTATTTCACCAGACATTTCCTCAGAATTTCTACCCAGAACAGGTATGTTATCTGTGCAGCACCTTCTGTGCAAACTAAAACTAAAAAAGTCACCTGAAGGAAAATGCAGTTCAGTTAAGAAGGCTTAACCAAAAGCAATGAACTCTGGGTCCCAGTGAAACACTTGGGGTATTGTGCCCCCCAGTTAACACAGGCTCAGTATCAGACAACTCTTTCCAACTAAAATTCCTGCTCAAAACAACTCAACTTGGTTTTGCACACTTTTATTCATTAAATGTTTAAAACCAACACTTGAACTTTGAAACAACATGAAACAAAATGGCATAACTTCTCTACTGGAAGATACATACCTTGTATCTAGAATTATGCCACAAGTATTGCTGATCATTGGAGATCAATTAACGTTATATCAAAACTTTTTAAGTGGACATGCATCAGGAATTGTGAGACATGATTACAAATGATTGACCTAATTACATGAAATCGAAAAGCAAATTAATATGCTTCCCGCATAATTTAATTCCACCTTAATATGGCTCTACTCTTGAATTAATTTGGATAAAGAACAGGTGATAAACAGAATAAAGTTGTAGTGTTTTACTCTTTGCTTAGAAAAACAACCTTAGTGGGAAGAAGCCAAGAAAAAATGGAAAAGAGAGAGTTATTAGAGAGACAATGTTCAAATGAGTGAGGCACCAAAACACATCCAGAAATTTTAAGACCTGGCATTTGTGATGACATTCAACAAAAGGAGCCACAAGATTAATTTAGTGTCCACAAAACTTCAAATACTCATTAATAATCAGAAAAAAGCACCAACCAGCAAGAAAAATTTGCTACATAATGCAAATTTGGTAAGGGAATGTTTGATTGTCTTAAAGAAATTAACTTCAAAAAGTTTAAAGAACAAGTCATATTCTGCATGTACTTGCATAACTGTACCACAGATGTAAGAACAGGTGACTAAAATGCTGAGTTTTAAAACTGGATTGTTCTGTTCTCAGGCCATTTCTTTTCCTCCCACTCAAACTTACAGTCTTTTTTTTAACTAAATTTTGGATGGATGTACCTGACAAGGTCACTATTAGCCTTATCTGCAGTGCCACAAAAATCCTGAAGTGCACAATTTAAATAAGAGAACATTTATATTTAAATGATTATATTGCTACTTTCCCACCTCTAAGCTGGAAACAATTTCACATGCATATACCAAATTATTTTTTAAAGCTTTCAGAATTAAGTGACAATGAATGATGTGTCCAAGTGGGACAGTGAAACACTCTGACTGCTGGTAGTTAATATTTGCCTGAAAAGTCAAAGTGAACTTTGTAAACAATGAAGCAGAGGTGAAGGAGGGGAGGAATGAGTGGGCACAGTGTAAATCTTACATTAGTATCAGTAACATTTTTCCAGATAACGTTATTTTTATTATCACACTTTATGATGCCATGTATCTACACAAAAGAGGTTATTTTAGAATTAGTATTTTGCCATTGGGAAACATGTTGATATTCTTACTTCTCCTTTGCTCTGACCACAATATACATTAATAGGAAGGTCAATTTTTTTATAATTTCAGATCAATAAAAAGCTACAAGTGTTTCAGAAGAACAATTTCCAGATAATACCTTCAGGTGTATGTTGAAGCAGAGGGTCCAGAAGATCCTGATATTCCTTTACTTGTGTAGGATTTCCTTTAAAAATGCCTAAAAATAATCAAACAATAATTGACTTAATGGAAGAAATAATTTTTCCATGACCTTGAAGTTCATAAAAGAAGAAGAAAAAAAATTCCAGTGTTTACTTTTCAAAACTAAATATTTAGTGCCTACACACTAAATAGCTCATGAAAAGTAAAAGATGGATCTGTAGATCACAACAGTCAACTCCCTGATGCTGCTTTTTGGGAGGCACTGGTATGCTTGGGACTACCAGTCCCTTAAAAGTTGTTTTAGCAGAACTTCCCAAGACGAATCTGATGAATACCAGCATGATCAATGTTCAGTTTATTGAAAGTTCTTAAATGAAAATATATATTAACAATATAAAACCCTTTTCTGCTCAAAGAAAACACATCTATTTGACAAGCAAGGTGATGTTTTAAAGTAGAATATTTTTTAACATTTAAAGGGGAACAAGCTAGATAAAAACTTTACATCATAAATCTTATACTAATATTCCCTTTTTCAACCACCAAATTTTTTTTCTTTCCATGGCTCTTCAGTGCTCCATCAAACCCAAAGCTTGACAAGTATTGTTCACTACATTTTCAAATATTCCTGAGTATATACAGGAGTATATATAGTTGCCAAGAGACACAAATGCAATCAAAGTTTGCACACAAAAAAGGGTCTGTTTTAAGTGACACACCGGACTATTTCAAAACACTCAAGGATAGTCATGACATAAGAGCAGTATCTGCTCCTCCCATGTCATTGTCTTTTTGCCATTGCTGAGTATACACTTCAAATTTTGCATTAAGAAAGCCTGTGGCTTTGGAGACATTTGCACAAAATCTACTAACAGAATTGTTCTACTGTCTAGAAGTGTGGGCCAAGCAAAAAGGACAAGGACAGTATGTGCAAAGTATGTATTTTTTAGGGTTTTTTGTATACAATAAGAGTAAAATGCTTTTTTTATTCTTTTGCTAACTTCAGTTGAAGATGACTGTATTTTTGTTCTCAAAACTGCAAGTGGGCAGCATTAAATGTCAGTGCCTTTCTCCTCAGTTTTGGGCCTCACTGTTCGAAAAATGTCAAACATTTCTTTAGAAATATCAGTTGTGAAACCTTATTAGATCTTCAAACACAATACTTTAGTCTGTGGGTGGCCGCAGACAGAGGAGTCGAGGCTGATGGCAGATTTCTGTGCCCCTCGCTGTCTTTATCTGAAAACTATTCAACATGCTA
Source organism: Corvus brachyrhynchos (assembly GCF_000691975.1). NCBI lineage: Eukaryota > Metazoa > Chordata > Aves > Passeriformes > Corvidae > Corvus > Corvus brachyrhynchos. The sequence goes on from NW_008239324.1 coordinate 11,581,486, forward strand.
CAGGAGAAAGAAAAGATGGACAGATTTTACTCCATCTAAAAATCTTTTTGACAGTTGTAACCCTACTCATTTTCTTACCCAGACTTCTGTTCTATGCAAGTTTTAGCTTCTATCCTGAAATCATCCCTTGAACTTCTCTGGTGTGTCTCCTGTCCTCAAGTCAAGGGCTAGGTAATGTTGTTTTTGTTGCTCTTGTTTTGATTTTTATTTTATTATTCAGTCAGACTGACTACATGAAAAATCGTGGCCAGGAGGAAATTAGACCTTTCCTGGTTCCCTTTCTTCTCTTCTGAATTCTCATTCAATTGCCACACAATGCTGAACTTGAAAAGCCCTGGTGCACATTGAGCATGTCAGTGTGTTCTCCCTCCCTGTCCTCTCCCGTGCTGCTGTGAAGTTCTGATACATCTGAAAGTTTTTAGGCTTAAAAGGCAATGCAGGACAATGCCACAGATTGAAGCTTGTAACAATCCCTTACTGAGTTACATTCTAAAACCAGTGCACATTAGAAATGCTGAAATACAGGGATGCTTGGGGTTTTTCAACCCAGGAGGCAGAACTCTCAATGAGATGTTTAGTGTCACTGCATTATGGTTTACTTTGGCAGGACAGGAAAATAATTTTGTATCTTTCCTCTAAAAGCTCATCTCTCTAATGCCTTTAAGGAACAGGAATGTAAAGCTATACTTACCATCAATTATCATAAAAATAAAAAACAGAGGGAATTCACACTCAATGCCATCAAAAAGCTGCAAAGAAGGAAAATTCATCAGACATTTCATCATTTTCATTTAAGGACATGTATCTGAATAACCCTGTTGAATAATTTCTAAGCAACGAAAGACAAACATGAATGCAAAAATATTTTAGTACATTTAGGTTATCGCTTCTTAATTCTGTGGGCACTTTAACTGTGCCTTTATGTCTGCTGTGGCTCGCTCTCAAGCAGAATATTTAAATAATCTATTTTTTATTTTTCACAGAGAAACTACGGGGGAAAAAAGAAACAAATTTTCATTTAGATAACCTTAACTGATAAATACTGTGATCAAAAGCAAAACTGTTTTCCACACACTCAGACTGTAGTCAGCTGTGAAATGAAATGATAAATAATTTCCTTATTTGTTATGTGAAATCAACTGTACCCTAAATGTAAATGAAAGCACATTCATTACAAAACAAACCAATGACTCACTTGCTGACTTAGCAATCTCTGAAAACTGCACATGCAAATTACAGAAGGCATCTCCTTGCCTTGAAGCCTTTAGGAATCCCTGTGCAATTCTGATTCCAGGGCCTGGAGGGGTGTCAGGTACATGGGACAGGAATTTTACCTTAATTTCTGCTGGTTTATAATAACGCCGCGTTCTGTCCTCCAGGGCTGTTCTGTACCCATCTCTCAGAAATCTTTTAAATCCATATTTTCCTTTCAACTTCCTAATAATTTTATCTAGTGTTTGACCAAACAGAACCTCATCATCCAAAGCAAATGCAGGATAACTAAGACAGGGCAGAAGAGCTGCATCAGTATTCTGTAGCAGAGGGAGAAATAGGACATTACAAATTTAATTAGATCTCTGACAATTATTTGATGCACAAAGACTGTTTAACTCACTAAGTGAAATACACATTTGGAACATTATCAAAATCATAGCACTAATATAGGGAAATAGTGTGCAAAATAAGACTTCTTAGCAAGTATCAGGATAAACTACAAACCAAATGTGCAGATACACAATTTAGAAGAGAACTCCATTTGACTCAGAATGTCACCTGTTTTACAGCTGATCATATGCAGGCATAATTGAAAACATTCTAACACTTTGTGTTTGGGGATTTTTATTTGTTTGTTTGCTTTTTAAATATATTCTCCAGATTATTCCTGGAGGAAACACAAACATTTGGGTATCATATGCTCAAAAAGAAGCACAAATATTTTATGAAGGTGCAATGCTGAAAAGTACCTATGATTAAATCATCATTTCTGAACAGCTTTTCCAGAAATATTCTTAGGGTGCTGAAACAAACAAGCCTATCTGTCAATTAGGAAGAAAAGAGAATAATTCCAAAAAAAAGTATGAGCAACCTTCTCAGGAACCACGTGGATCTATTCGGAATTAAAAACACAAGAAAAATTACTAACTAGTGCATCACCTCTACAGGTAAGCTTCCAGAAACACACAAGAAAGTATTCTTTTCTGCTGATATAGCCAAGATAGTCAACTGTTTAAAATAACTGTTTTTTCCAATATGACTGACACGAACTCGTAAAAGGAAGAAAAGGACACAAAGATTTCTATGGGACAAGTAAGTTATAAAATCAGCTTCTGTTGGAATATTTCAAGTCTCCAGCAAATAACAAACAACAAGAGTTCTAAAAGACCATTTGACTATTAAAAAAGTAGCTGACAGTGCCTTTTATTTTAATTATCCAGCACATTACAACTCTGCTGTAATTCTTCTACACAATAAGTAAACTATTAATGTATAAGATTAATAGCCTGTTTCATGAACAAAACTGCTATTATATTCCAGAATGAATTAAAAAGCAGAACTCTATTATCACTCAGTTTAAATTACTGATTTTCTAACACCAAATTTACCTTTGAGGCTAGTACTGAAATAGATGTTTTTTTGACTAATCTATACTTATGTCACTTAGATTTACTCACTGAGGAAATACATTTGTAACAATAGCTTATAACAAAAAGAAATCACTCATATTCAGCAATTTATGATAAGCTAACCTTAAAGGCTTGTTTCCCAGACAAAACAAAGAATTAAAGCTAAAACAAAGGGCCTCAAAAGTGCAGACACGGTGTATAGTGGAAACTAGGCCAAAAGAAAAACAAATTACCAAGGCTGCAAATCTCACTTAAGTTATTTCAAATTTTATTTCAAAACTGTTTAGAAAGCTACCAAGAGGTTAACATTTTAATCTAAGTATTAAAAAAATAAAGAACACCATTTTCATTCCTCTTCAGAAAAACTACTGCATCACAGTGACACTTAAGAAGCAAAGATTTAACACGTTCCCAGTAAATTTCACCTTTATCAGGCAGATCAGAAGGTCCACCATACAACTAAAAATTCACATCCATTCGTTTTCTCCACACTCTGTTGAGGTGAATTTCTTTTAATGACTTACATGAGACCTTGACTCCCGGGGCAGCAATGAGCACAGGGTCTGTCTGTTCCGGTTATGGGCATCAAAATCCACAAATATAACAGACCAAGAGCAGCCCTGTGAACACAACATTGCATTTGTTTAAGGGAGAGGGAAGAAGGTTGGTGCATCCTGCTGACACTCACTGGTTCTGTGTTTAATTTGTGTTGTCATTGCTTGATAGCTGAAAATTTTAATCAGAAAACATAGCACAACATCAAGTTGAAAATATTTTGGTTTTCAAATATACTGAAGTATAGCCAAAATTAGATGGTTTGATCACTGATTAGTAATTATATGATTCATTCAAGCTATTAACTCTTCCATTAATTCTTGAAGAATGAGGCCTGTATTAAGGACAAACAAAAGTGGTTGTTCGTCCCTATGAATGCAGGAAATGTTCTAAACAGTGATGCTGAATATTTCACTACAAGTCAGTTAGCAAACATACAACTGGATATTCAGCACAGGTAATGCTTTGGAAAAGGACTTTCATAGCAAATAAAAATGTTCTGCTTTTCAGTTATTTTAAGGACTGCATTATCAACATTTTGCTCCTTAGCAAAATCTACTTCCTTATAAAATCAGCAATTTTACACTATATTTCTCTGTCAACTTCTTGATGCTTCCTGAAACACTCCATCCCCCTGGCTGAGATAGAGTTTAAACAGAATCAATACATTTAGAAGTATTACCAGTAAGCAACTTCTGGCAAACTCTGGTTTGTTAATGAACAGGTATCTTCATACATGTTGCAACTGATAACGAATCTCAGGATCACTCCCTGACTGGAAGACACATTCAATGTGAATTCATTCCACTAAGGTCATAAATACCAGAAATTTTCATAAATCCACCAAATTTCTTCTAAACAACAGTCAGTTTTTTTGGTATACTACTTTCCTAGGAAGACTGTTCCAGAGCCCACCATTCTATTTATTAAAAACTTTAATTTCCAGTGAAGTTTCTACATAAATACCTCACCACACTTCTTCGTGTGCCAGTACTACCATCCACTGAGACACCTTTCCAAAGGGTTTTATTCTTACTCTTTAACTGCACTCTAAGTATACACACATATAAAAATACTCAGCTTTTGCTTTACTAGGGTAAGCAAAACATTTAGTTCACTGTCCTCATGGAAAATATAATCTGTTTTCTCAGTCATTCTAGCAAGATATACCCTGAATAGTGCTGCAGTAAGAATGTACACAAATAATCACATTGGCTTTGATGATTTGTTAACTTTCTTCTTAATCCAGATTCTGATTATTCACAAATCTCTAAACTCATCTACAAACTCTGAACACAACCTGCCTACACACACAGTTCCAAAATCTGTGATGCAGGGAAGGATTCTCTGGGGATTCAGGAGCAGGCTCATTTGCATTTTGTAAACCCACAAGCACCTTGTTTGACAAATGAACTACTTTTCACTCCTCTAAAGAACTGTAAACTTCTGTAGTAAGAACACCTTACAAAGACTTGATTTATGAAAAAATCTTTTTAAATTGTTTTTGCCCAAACCAATAGAGGACACGCAGCTCATACACAAATGACTGGTCCCACTCTGCCCAGGTCAGCCTTTAACATGTTCCTCGTGCTGTAAGTAGTGATTCCCCAGCAGTGATTTATGCAGGTTGCACCTGTGCAGCTGCAGGTGCAAACAAGTCTCTTGAGGGGCTCAGTGGGATTTCTCAAAGCTACTGGAACACAGCTGGAGCTAAGAACAAAGGCAAACTCTGCACAGACTGAAGGTCAAAATGGGTTCTGTTAATGCCAACTACAGATTTCGGAAACAAACTCTCAAAGCATTTAAACTGGTCTTGCTTCAGCAATTTATTCATCCATTTCAGAACTCAGCCAAGAATAATTTGGAAACCCAGCAGCCATGTTTACTTGAAACTGTTGGGAAGGTAAAGATTATAGATAAATATAATTTGTGAAATAATAACAATGCATGTATAGTGTCTGATCATTATTGAAGATCCTTACTAGCTCCTAGTTCTTAAGACTTGACATCAGCTTTTAGAACGTATGGCATCTCTCTTCCATGTGTGCATTTTCTAAACCCTTAATTTGGAAGAGTAGTCTTTTATTTTAGCTACAGACTACTGTAGGTATAGCACCAAAAAGAAAGATGCACATAGAAGGGGAATACAAGGCAGACAGAAACGTCTCAGAAAAGGTTTGCTTTCCTAATTGATCCAAGCCATATGAAAGGATGAGAAAAGACTTTATGGCTGTGCAACACACTGAAATAAAAAACAGGTTAAAAAGTGGGATTACATAAAAGCAGCTTGGTTAAAGTCTTGGTCAAAAGCCACGTGAAGGAAGCAGACAAAAGGAAGGTAATGCTTGAAGGTGGAGGAATACTCTAGTAACAGCAACAGATAAAGCTCTGAAGGAAAAAACCATTTTGGCAACAAAATTATTTTTAAGACTAAGCTGCCACTGCTTTAGAATTTTTTTAAGGGAAAATCCCAAGTAATTCTTGTTAGTAAGAGCACTAATGATTTTATCAGATAAATTCTGTACCTGAAACAGCAGCAGTTTGCAAACTAACTCACTTTAAAGCTGGAATCCAACAAATGTGCTAGATACTTCTGAATACCCTCTGATCCACCCTGTAAATCATTATTGCTAACAAAAAAGGAGGAAAACCAAACACTTTTATTACCTGATTTCCGAAGAGATTGAAACCGTTAATTGCTTCTAAAGCGGCTTTTGCCAGCCCCACGGAGCTGAGAACAAAACAAAAACACAGAGATATCACAATTCAAGCCCAGGCTAAAACTTCACACACTTGACAGATTTCAGTGCCATGATCTTTTCTTGATTTGCATTTTGTGCTTAACCTTAATGTTAATAAAATGATGAAGCAGCAGATTTGGGGTTGTTTTGGTGGTAGGTTGTTTTTTCTTTTCTCTGAAATACTACTCAGCATTTTTATTTGCCTTCAAATGTCAGAGACCATCTGAAAAAAGCACTTCTGTTCTCACCTTGCTATCAGACATCTGGCATTACGTATTTCAAGGTCTTGCTAATAGTGTACAGACAGAGGATTTACTTCAGCACAATTTTTCAAACCAGCTCTCAAGCATTAAACTTCAAAAGACTGATTTCTAGCTTTCAATATAATAAAAGAACTCATCAATCCAGATTCATAAGAGAAGGATTTTCCAATGTCAACTATATAGAACCACATCTTTTATTTCACCCCATCACGAAGAAAACAGGACCCAGATATTCTATCAACAAGACTTCAAGTTAGCACTCACACTTAAAGACATTATGGACTAAAATCACTAATAACTATACAATTTAAAAATCAAATTCTATATTAAAATTGTTTATTAACTATCATGTAAATTCTACAGTACAAATAAAAATATACATTTTAACAAAGTCTTTTCATTAAAAAAGTGTAGTTTTCTATTTTCCTTGTGAGTACTTAAAAAAAAAAGTGAAGAAGCATTCTTCTCCTCTCAGTTTCACTCCTCTCTTTTTCTCAGCTTTAAAGAATATATAATTACAGAGAGGCCAATTTCACTTACGTCCATTCAACTGCAGTAAGGAACTAAAGCATTAACATACACATAAAACACTACATTTTTTGCATGTTGATTCCAAAATTCCAGACATTATGGTCACATGGCATCCAAAAGTAAAATGTTACATGAGCTATTTCCTGAAAGTCCCAGTGTAGCGGTCCCAGGTTTCTGACAGTTCTGTGAAATGCAAACACTGCAAAAGGGAAAGCTTTGCTCTGCTCACTCAGTGGTTACAGACAAGTGTACGACCTGGAATTACTCCAGAGGCCCAGCTAATTAAACAAACACCTCTTACATTCTCTTAGGCAGTCTGGTAAAACAGATTCAGAGCATCCAGTGAAACAAAGCATAGTTTGTTTATAAAAATAACTAATGAAACACTGAGTTATAGTAAATACTCAGATAATAAGCACTAACAATTCCCAACTTCTACAGAAGAGGAGTTGTGACTGTATTGACAAACAACTTCATCACTCAGCGCCCCCCCCCCCAAAAAAAAATTTACAAGACTCAAATTGGCAGAAATCTGCAAACAGGGACTGTGCTTCAATCTTTATTTTTCTATACTCCATGCTGCACTCTGAGATGGAAGCAAACATTTTACCTTACTGTAAATAAACTGATTTTTACTATCTATTAATGCAAAATATGAAATTTCTAACTAACCCAAAATATGAAATTACTAACTAACCCATATTTTAAATTTTAAATTTTAAATATTACACAGAAAATATTGAAAATAATGAAAAAAATTTAGTGCAGTTACAGGATTTGTATTTTTAAATATTACTTTACCTGTATTCATTCTAATATTAGAAATACTTTAGACTGATTTCACACTTTATCATTTATAAACCTCCATGTTCCTTTCTGAAACACTGCCAGAAATAATACTCCTGGGTGTCAGTTCTAATTGGTGCAACAAGAGAAAGCTGACCAGCTTAACCACAGCCTGCTCTGAGCAGCTGCCTCACCTCGGTGTCTTCTGATGCTGAAAGCTTTTAGAGCTGGAGAATGAGATGAAGAAATAAACTGAACTCAGAAGTGCTGCGAATGTAATTATTTTTCTGGCTTTGTTTCAAATACCAAAAAACAATGTAATTGTTCTAAAAAATTGCTCTATTCTAATTATCACCTAGTAATTAATCAAAAAAATTGACATGATGACTCAGAACAGAACTTTTCAGAGGAATTAATATTATTATCAAACTGCATATACAGAAGATGAAAATCAGAGAAATCCTGCACACTGAAGGCTGCATCACATGTTAAAATCTCGTATTTCCCTTTCAAGTAACAGTACTAATACCAACATTACACATTTTCAGAGTGAGAAAAAAGTTACTGATAAAAGGTAGAGAAGTAATAAATGTTCAACTGGTATTCAGATAACATAAAACTACTTAATCTGTCTACAAAATAGGATGATACTGCTTGAGGGAAGTTCAAGGCAAATATGTATAGCTTCCTTGAAATCATCTCTACTTTGCAGACTCAGTCATTATTCTACAGTAAGAATAATTTAATAATTACTGTCATTGATCACCATTTTTCTATCTCTAGTTATTGAAAGCCCATGGAGACTTCACTACTGTCACAATTACTTGCAAGTGACCATATAAATGTCCCAACATTGTCAATCACTCCCTTAACCACAGACACAAGTACTACTTGGGTTATCAAAAGTTTTATGGGTAAATGACAGGAGGAAGTAACTTTGAAAGAAAAAAAGAAGTCTGTGAACAGCCTTTGTATCAAGTGTGTCTTTAGAAGAGTGAACAATCACACAGCACAGCGCACTTCAGGACTGTGATCACACTTCACACATTTCATTCCTACTGATTCATGCCCTCCTGTTGGGCAAATTACTAAAGAGATTTTACAATAAACATTATGCTCATGTCTTTGTCTAGAAAATACATTCCTCATACTCTACAATTTAGTAACAAAAGAAATGGAGTGTCTTAACAAAATGATTTAATGGCAAAATGTATTTAATAAATACATTCCTCCTCATTAAGCCACTATGAACACACTGTACCAACTTGTGGGACTCTGCCTGGAGAAAAGGTGCTTACTTGGAGGTGGTCCCAAAACAAAACCTAACCCAAACCCTCTTGAAACGTTCCTCTGAAAATTTCAGAGGATCAGTAAGTCATTGGCTGGAAGGGACATATTGAACTCATCTAGCCCTACAAAGCCATATAACATAACCAAGACCAATTTAAGTAAACCACATTCTCAACTAGACAAGTCTCAAAAACCTGCAAGAATGGAGGTTCTGTTTTGAGTATCCTGTTCTTTCCTTCACTGTGCTTCAAATGAAAAGGTTTCTCCTTAATTTCCTCACTGAACCTCACCAGGTGCAATCCTTAGACCTTACTGGAGCCACCAATTATTTTAATGTGTCAAGGATTATCAAAAGCAATCCTGCAATCATAATGCTATGGGTAACATTTGACCATGAGCCATATTTAGGGCAGGGGAAGATGAGACTAACCTAGAGAAACCACTTACAGCTTGCTAAAAGAGGTTTAGTAAATGCACTAAAACAACATTCATAATTCCCACTAACTTTTAATTGTTAGATTCACCTCCTCAGTAAAATACTTGAGGGCAAACACTAAAATTCGCATATTCTTAGCAAATATAAATCAAAATACACCTTCAAGTATATCCACCCTTAACCCTCCTCCCATTCAATTTCTTGCCTCCATTCGAGTGCTGTGCATTTCAACTGCCATATCAAACACCACAGAGGATGTGAAAAATAAGCAAACAAGAAAAGATTTCTACATCACTAATAATTTTGTAACTATATAACCCAAAATGAAGAAGGAAGGACAGCACTATAGCAATGTAACACCTGCACTCCAGAGAAGAGCAAGACCGAGGCTCTGCAGTCCCGCATTCAGAATATGAGGATGCTGCACTTTGGCAATTTCCTCATTCTCACAGTGCATATGGGAGGTGTCAGAGGCAGTTTGCACAGGTACTCAGCAGATGCCTGCAGAGCAGCTTGATCAAATGGTTACAGGACAAATCATTTTTCTGAAGTTCAGCCGTATGGGAAGGGATCACACTACAATAAAATCTTGCCTTTGAACCAATAAAAGACATTAATTTACATACATCAGTGAAGACCTGCTCCACAGAGTGTTTTGCTATTTATCATTTATTAGAAGTGTTTGGAGCTGTACTAAGAGAGAATACCAAGGCTGTGAAGGCTTAAAATATCTGCATCTTTTATCATGGGCCATAATGTGCAGCTGTTATTCACAGACTTCCAATTGTATAATATCCTCTTGGAAAAGAAAGCCTCTTTCAATAAAAGACAAGAATTCCCTACTCATTCTGAAAGCAAACACAGCCTGTATGGAGATTTCCAGCAGAGGCTTTAAGGGTCAGGAGTGCACCATCCATAACACTGACCCTGAAGAGACCACTCTGGGGTCCAAAACCACAGAAGACACACAACATCATTTGTGAGTAGACCTGATACTCGTAATTGCTTCACCAATCTAAAACAAAAATGTTTTTATAGCTCTCTTTGGTAGATACAATTGGAACATAAAGTATAAAGAGTATCTCAGTGTACCCAGGGCTTTCCTCAATAATATCTAAATATGTCTTTTGATGCATGTTTCCTGTCCATTTTTCCTGATTTATGAGAACAAGGGAAATTGCCTACCAGCTTTCTACAATGAAGCACAGTGCCCACACATACACAAAGAAAGATAAATAGGGGCAATACCTGTTTCTGATGACCAAAGTCTACTTCTTAAATTAGGATCAAGCTCTGCGCTTCCCTTTGTGCTAGCTCAATGATCTGTTAGATTGGCCCAGTCCATCTCACAAAAGTTTACCCTTAAAAAATCCAACTTATAAATGTCAGTCTAGATTAAGACAAAACAACATGCCCATTTCCATCTGCTTAAAAGATGCTCAGTTTTCCCTGGAGGAAATTCACATACTGAATAACCAGAATGCTGCAAACAACAGCAGGCACAGGAGTTTCAGTGTTCCTTTTGCACATTTCTATGAGATGAGATGTGGAAAGAAGCATTCGATTCTCTATGTGAATGCTCATGTAGTCTGGCATTTGACAATTCTGCAGACACAGTAGGAGAAAACAAAACCAGCAAAGTAATAAAGCAGATTATAGAACAACAACTTGGATTTTTTAGCTCTCATATTGATACAAATGTTCTATAAAAGCCCTGAAAAAACGGACTAAATTAAGAGTTTTGCTGCAAGAACATGTAACTATACCAACAGGTTAAAATATACATGCCTGCATGTGGACTAAAAAAAAAAATTCATTCTCAAATGACACCACAGATTTGTTTGACAATATTGAAGACTGGAAGAAACGTGTATTCTTTGCAAGCCCTTGATAATTAGGATGGTCAACAGTGTTTTACAAATCCTGAGATATCCGATCTATATCCATTTTTATGATTAATAAAACCTCAGAAGTCACAAAGTGAAGAAAACAATAGTAAAACTAGAAAAATCAAGTTGTCAGATTACAGATTTGATCCTTCAAGGCAGACAGCACATGAGCAATTCCAGTGAGGTGAGCAGGACCACTCCAGCATTAAAATGCTACCAGCATTGCTCCCTGTCTCCTGGGACAGGGCTCAGAACTCGCAGCATCTGAAGAACCTGGAAAAGCGTTTGGCACTAGGCTGCTCTCCAGTGTCCAGCATCATCTTCCCACCATGGTGGAGATGAGAAAAATCTCAAATCATAATTCAACGCCTTTTTAAAGCAGGATAATCCTAACCAGTTTTATGAATCCGATTCCAATCCCATTGCACATGCCTCAAGACCCTGAACTGTTCTGAACACAATTTTCAGAATTATATACAGGCAGCTGCACATAATTATTGGAATTTGAATATTCAAACAGCTAAGCATCCGTGTGGTTATTTCAGCATGCACATCATGATGAAATGATCTTCACATTTTCCCAAAATACATCCCTCAGTCTTTAGAGAACCTTAATTTAGTTCAAACAGTATTTTCATGCATTATTATTTTTAGCTCACCCCATGAATCCGTTTTATTCATTTACTTGCTTTGACTAAAAGAGCTACAATTTCTCACCTACCTTGAGTGCAGCTCTGGACTGCCATTGTTGTATTTACTGCCTCTTTCCCAGACACCAAAATCTGGCACACGATAGGCTCTCTCCACACAAAACACAAGATTTTGGATAAAGGACACCTGTAGGAAAGAAAAGTGACTGAAGGAAAATGAAAGCACAGTTTTTCTGTTTTATCCAAAAGATGAAGTTGCTCTCTCTTGTAACTGTTCTTTCCATCCTTTTCTGACTGAACCCAAAGAATGATGTTCCCAAGTTCAATTATTTTCTTTAAAACCAGTTCTTAATCACAATATGTTAAGAGCTCTCCCAACTGAGGTGTCAATGTGAATTTACAAAGAAGTTCCAACAAAGGCAGGGGTAAAAATGATTTCATATTCAAGACACGTATTTGAAGAGCTCCAAAAAGGTGGTGTTTTGATCTTTTCAAAAAGATTTCTCCTAACAACATCAGAAACCAAAACAAAATTACAACACAAAAATCTTGGTGCTTTTTCTTAATTAATTTTAGAGAATTGATATGCCAAAATTTTATTAAATTAGCTCCAGATAATACATATTTATGCAGATTCAAACACACTCTTTTATAAAGATAAATTAAAATCTATACCAATTTATTATAATTAAAATCTCCTCTTGGACCAACACATTTCAACTGAATACTAAAGTACTGAAGGGTATTTTAAGGTATTTAAGGTGTGTTCAACTATAGCTGCGAACTTATTTAAGCAGATATTTGTTCCTGATTTACACTGTTGAAAGAGATATTTGGAGTTGCTCGACCGTAGAAAAATGAAATTGAGCATAAGTTTTACAGTTCACTTTAAAGAGTCCACAGATTAGAGCTTAGAGAAAATTTAACCACAAGCACGAGATTTACACCCAAAGCAGGGATTCCATTCCCTCCCATCCAAATTATTCTAGGGAACTGTGGAAAGGAAAATATTGCAATGGCTATAAACACAACCATATTGGGGAACTACAGAGAAAGATCCACTATGCTACAATCAAGTGATTTTTTTTTAATGACTATACTGAAAGGTACTTGCTTCTATTTTAAGTTACCTGTATATACCTCTGTTTTGTCTTTTTTCTCCATTTTTCTTTAAATTTAAAAAATTTACTATTTCAGATACACTCTTTATGCCAATACCAGTCCAGCAGCAACATTATAATTCTAGACACACTTGTCTCTGTATATAGTATGCCTATGCTAAAATTTCATCATGGGGTGTCCATGTACAATTATCTGCACACTAAATCTTTTCATAGCTACTACTTTCAAGAAAACCCTGTCTTACTCTTCAGCTATGCCCAGTATATTCATCCCTGTAATTTAGCACTTGGTTGTATTAAAATGAACTTTCTCTGAATGATGCCAGAAGACCCAGGGATTAAAAGTGTGGCCTTTCCCACATCTATCAGTAACTGAAATTTATATGAAGAGCAAATAGCACCACATAGAAATATATAACCTTACTGATTACTTTTTACCAGTGATGGTGTTTGGAACACAGGAAAAAAATTGTCAATTACAGACATTTTATGACACTAACTAGGGTTTCCAAACAGCAGATTTACAGCAAAAAAGCCATCAAATAGCTTGTTGCAAACCAAAATCTTCAGAGAACAAATCATTCATATGACAGGTATGTAAATGTTATAACCAGACCAATGCTATGGCACTTACAGAAATTATGGGTTGTGTGTTAAGCTTATTTATGCAAAGTTGAGCACGTGGAGATGGAAGCGTTATAAAGAGCACACACACAGCATGGATAACTGCAAATACTCATGGTGCTGGTTAATGTGTGGCTAACTGCTCTCATTCATTCACTCACACAAAGATACACTGTTATCTTTGCTGTGGATGCAAAGATGCAATTAAATTAATTTTCCACTGCCAACAGATGAACCAGAGGGTAACTCAGTGACAGCTGCCACGCCTGCCATGGAGAGGCAGCACTGCCTCTGAAGCCAAGGGCTCTGTGTACAAACATTCCCACAGCTGGTTTGGCAAACAGCACCCATCTGCCAGCACCCTGCACCGCGCCAGCACCGCTGCTCTGCAAGGGAAGGCCTGGATCCAGCCCTCCATGGTGGCACTGGGGAGGGACACCCAACTGCAGGTTTGGGCAGCAGAGTGCCACATCCTCTAGACACACGGGAAACCTTGGACATTTCATCATTATGTGGTGTTAACAGGATCTGACAATTGCTGAAGCCACGCAGAGACCAACAGAACATGCAGGTCTGTGGTAAAAAAATCTATGAATCTCCATAGTGCAGAGATTTAGACGGGACAGCTGCTAGGAAAATGACATCCTGGCAAGGAAGTGGAGAAGATCCACTGACTGGAGTCTATAAACGTGCACTTTTTCTGCAGAATCTGTAATTAAACGCAAACATCTGGAGGATAACATAAATTATATATCAAGCTAATTAAATACTTAATTATATACATTTGCCTCCTCACAGATATAAAGGCAATTCAGAGGAAATAATACAGACCTATCATATGATCTAACTAAGAAAGAAAGAAAGAAGACATATTGCAATATTTAGTTTTCTAATTATCTAAAAAAAATCATTACTGAATATATATGTTTTAGAAAAATAATGCAAATTCACTATTACTGGAAAAATCTCCCTTTCTTTAATGGTAGTACTGCAAGCGCATTTAAGCTTTTTAAGGCAATACAGCAGCAACTATCAAACAGAACAGAGTAAATTTAAACAAATCCAGATTAAGAAAATTGGAGAAAAAAAGAATTAAAAAAGTATATATAAACACATCTGTGCTTTCCATTCCAGTTTCAAAACATAACCTCATTTTAGAGCAGGCCAGCAGGTTGTCCTGACATGACTTGTACTCAAGCCAAGGCTATTATTATCTTATTTACAGAAGAGTTAACACACTCTACAAACATCTCTTACTAAGATATAAAATTGTTTTATTTTCAATTAAAGATACAGCAAAACTTCTTAACCCTCATACACTTATATTTGAAGATAAAGTCCTTCAGGCTTCCCTGAAAATTAACCCCATTATTTATTATATTGAATTTCCACTGGACAGGATGCACTGACAGAGTTTGAAATAATATGAAAAATGAGAACAATGTAAGTAGAAGTTAATAATCCTAACAGACCTTTTAATTCTTGACTTTGTAGCTATCAGAAACAGCAGAGAACTACAAAAGTTTTGATCTCATGTTACATTTACTCTTTGCACATCGAACACTTTTTTAGCTATTATTTTATTATCCATTCATTCCATTACTTTTTCTGAGTTCCACTCAAATCATAGAATACCTGCAGTGTATTTTCAGGACAATTACTTTACAGCTGGTAATGAAATAAAAACAAGAAAAACCACAATTTGAGGCATGTTTTAGGATGGGAAATCGATTTGTACCTCATCTGTGTTGTAGATAATCTGCAGCCCCGAAGAGATCATCTCAACCAAATAGAGGAGAAACAACGACACAGCATTGATCTGAAGTAATTAAACACAGAAAGGAAACTATAATTAACTTTCTGTTTATTGGAGTGATGTAAACAAACTAAACATGGTATAATTCACTAACAAAGATGGTCCCACTGTAACCCACTTCTGCTCCTTCAAAAATTCTGGATCTAATGATGTGGAAATGATCAATAGGAAAAGATGGCACAAACAAGCATTGTCCTCTAAAACTTCTGATGCTTTATGATTTTTTAATTTCAAACTGTGCTAGGAAAAGGTTTTCCCTTAGGCACACTGCTTTGACTCCTAGGTAATCACTTTAGTCACAAGCTGGTTTTGTGCTTCCATATATGACAATTTACTAGCAAGTAGGTTACCAGAAAGGCAAGCAGTATATTGAATAGTGCACAGCACACCTAGAAAGCAAATCACTTCAGCCCTAGTGGGAATTGTGGTGTTATCAGCTGACAGGAGGAGAATTACAACATTTAGGTATTATCAGATATGTGAAAAACTAGTTTTTTTTTGTACCCATCCACAGCACATATAGTTAGCAGTAATTACCTTCAGCAGCTGTACAGATGTGCATCATAATGCCAACTCACTGAGGAATCAAAGGCAACTGCTGGTTGGGTTTTTTATTACAGAATTTTACTATAATTCAGAATTTATATAACTCCAATAGAGAAAGTAAGTTTAGCACAGTATGAGGTATAAACCACAATCTCATCATATGGAATTTAGAGAAACCATCTAGAACAAAAAAGTGGATTCTTATCTGGAGCACAGCAGATCAAAAATTAGGTCCAAGTTCTAAAAATCTGAAAGTATTTAAAGACCACTGACTCCAGTGTCTTATGCAAACTGAAAAGCACCGAGTACAGCAATAAGGGCTACATAATACATTCAATTTTCTCCAGCTAAGCCCCCTTCAGTTACTCTGTACTCTTGTCTCCACAGAGCTGAAAACCCTCTAATTTTGAGGTACGCTGATGACAGATGGGAATGTGCATTCATGTTTATGGGAAGGGTTGAGCTGCCACAAAAACCAGACTTTTAACTGTCATACAGTGCTCCCAGGTCCCCAAATTGTCTCCTCCTGTAGATAAAACATGCCTTTTCAGGAAATTCCACTTAGAAGTCCAAAATGCTAACTTAAGGTAACTTCATAAAGCATTTTTCCTAGAACATACACTTTCTGAAAGCAGAACATTTACTGTACAAACTATTTAAGTAATACTGTCACCATGAAATGAAATAATCATCAACCTACTGTCTCAGTTCTGATTAATTTCACTAGCAAATTTTGAGCTAAAAGGACTATGCAGACTTATGGAATGCAAAATAACAAGGTCATGAAAGCAAAGGTGGGTCTGAAAGTAAAGAGAAGGGGAAATAAAAAGAGTAGATTAGAATTTAGAAAATGAGAGAAAATAAAACAATCAGTTATGCAATGAGTCTGACTAGGAACCACTATGCAAAGCAGTGAACAATTCCCAATTGGGCAAAGCTGTTGTCAGTGTACATTAAATGAATGAAAATTGCTCAAAATTATGGAAAATTAAGCTAGGAATGTTAATATTAACTGTTACGATTATATTACATCTTCCACTTTACTGACTACAACATTTTTTTGCCAGGATTATTTATTGACAGCCATCTGTTGGTCTCAAAAAGAAGCAACTTAGTAAACAACCAACCATCTACCTCTACAATCACACAGTTATTTCAGTACCTTCTTGCCAAAACATACCACTGAGTTATGTTTCAAAACACTCTTGTCTTTTTCAGTAGAAGATGCAAAAGGCAACTCAGTTTTACCACATACAGCACATCTAACACAAATTAAACCAAAATGAGACAGCAGCATTACAGAAGAATGGAGACAACAATAATATTATTAAAAAAATCAGCCAAACTTGGATTTACATCTACAGGCATGTGTTACCTGAAGGTGACCATACTCCTTATGGGAGAAAACCTCATCTCCAGTGTGTGCACTGAACACAGAATGCAAACATGCAGACGGTTTGGGGTCTTGTTTAAATTTCTGAACCTAAAAGTGAATTAAAGGCAAAACATAAAAGCAAAGTGAATCATTTTAGTATGTTTAGCAAACACAAATTCATCATATACCTTATTTAAATTATTATTATTACTACCAAACTAAAAAATTTCTTCATTTGACCACTATGTAAACCTTACAATCAACAGTATCTTTTCGGAACAATTACTTTATAGCTGGCAATTAAATAAAACCAAGGTAACTCCATAACTCTTCAAGTCATGCTTTGCTCTCTGTCATAGGTTATGAGTAATGAGTATTTTGGACCAAACCACTACACTCTCCAACAAATTTTAGAATTTTCTAACCATTATTGCCAGTACCTGATCCACATTTCACAGTATTTTCAACACTGATGCTACCTTCATGAGATTTTCTTCTCTACCAACAAAACATACAGCACGTGCCTCAGAACAAGCAAACAAATACTGTATTGTGGAGTTGTCACATCCGCTCCACAAACACATTAAATACACTTCAGGTCAGAACTCATATGTTCATTGGCAATAGAACACAACATCTGCCATTTTTGTTACAACCAGCAGAATCTGCTCAGGTCATGTCCTGGGCATATATAATCCATATTATTAAAAAATATCTTCCTTTTACATGAGGCCATACACAGTCACTCAGAATAAAGTCCAGCTTGACTTCTGTCTGTTAGGTACCAGAAATCATTTATTACTACACTGTAGGAAGAGAAAAGCATCTGTAGTAAACAAGGCAAAACCAGACAGGCAGTGTGCCAGCAGTGTGACACCTCTGTTAATTTAACACTCATTATTCAGATCTGCACTCATCCCCAAAACAAACAGCTGTACATCAAAGAGAAAAACAGCAGCTCAAATGTAACAAGATCAATTTAGGTCAAGATTATTTAAAGATGTGAGACTCTCAAGAAACAATCCAACCCCCCAGAAAACGTATGTCAGCATAAATACAACTGGCAATAGAATACTTGCTTATTATTATTGTTACCTGTGGACTTCCCATTTCAGTTTGTGTGCTCAGCTGTAATGGAAGCTATGGGCTTCATGAAAACTATTTCTAATAATACAGTTAAAAGTCAGTGACCTGAAACTTCAAATAACCACATGGAATATATATATTTAACTACTTCTAGATCTGCTGCTAACCACTATGCAAAATTAATCCACCACACCTAAATTTTGATAAGGAGAAGGCCTGAATATTTAGAGTATACTCACAAGAGAATTATGGGCTGAGTAAATCAACTGTATTGCAACACAAATAAATTACTCTGTTTCCCCACTCATTTTGGAAACATGTGCCTTTGTGAACTTATGTCATTAAGTAATATACTGCTGGGAAATGTCTGCTAAAGAAACCAAGCAAAGCAATCAAAATTATCACCTAGGTAAGGAGAAGAACTGCAAACGCAATAACCAAGATAACAGTGCAAAGAAAACTCTCCAGCCTCAACAAAAAGTAGTTCTACATCTTTCCATTTAATCACTAAAAAGACATAAAACCCCCCACAACTACCAGTGGTGTAATATTTAAATGGGACAAATAACTGCAAAATGAACACAAAGAAGTTTCAAGCGTACACTGCACTTTCCTTCCCAAAATGCTCCTGTCTTCTATTCCCTAAAACAACGCTGTGACCTGACAACAATAAAGCAGCTGTTCTGAGCTGGGGCACACGGAAACACTGAATTTGATCTCTATTTAGCAGTTAGTTTTCCCAGTTTAATTAATCCCTTTGAATGAGGCGAGTGCTCACGTCTGCCGCACAGTTTTACCTTATCGGCCTGGCGCATGTAGCAGTAGAGAATTCCTCTCATGCACTTTATAGCAGAATGCTCCAGCTCATGAGTCCTTCCCTTGTCATCATCAATACGCCTGGGTGAGAGAGATAACTCATAAAACAAATTGCAAATGCATTGGAGGGGGAGAAGAAAAAAGGAGACATTAATGATTTGGAATATTAAGTATTTAACTAATGTTGCTGCATAGTGGTGCCCTCACTCATATCAACATATTTACTGCTCTGGTCATCCTTTCTTATTAAAAATAATAATAAAAAAAGGGGTTTTTTATGTGACTTACACAAGCATTCATATTTCAAAATTTAAGAATTAAAAAAAATTCTTCCTGATATTATAACATCCAGTCTCTTGCAAGTAAATTATTCTTAGTGCCTGCAACAAGCCTGCCAATGCCCTGAACTCTCCTACTAGATTTAAAACAAGCAGTATCCCTTGAGTACAATCTGCCAGAAGAACCTCTATTTTTAGTAGCATGCATTAATTCCTCTGTAACAAATACTGGTACCAATTACATTATATGAAAACATGTTTACTTACCAAAAGTAGAGTGACATTTTTAACCTAGCACCTTCATAAATATTTTTATTGAGATTTGGAAACACACCATTCTCTACAGGTTTACAAATGTACTTTTAATAAACTTCCATCTTTTAAAACTTTCCCAGGGAACTGAGTAAGAGAGGGAATGTAACTTGGCAGAGACACGAGTGTAGAAGTTATTCACCTGTAAGCAAGGGCCAATGCCCAGGCACAGGCAGCACAGTAAAGGCTGTCGTGGACTTTTGCCTTTTGGTTATCCCCGTAAGTCTTGGTAGGGAACAGACCTGTGGTTGGGCTTTGATGGAGCAGCAACGTTGATTTAACTGGAAGAAGGAAAAATAAAAAGGTTGTTAGCAACATGTGTATTTCTTCCCATTTCTGAATAGATTTTCAGGAATAGATCAAGGTGTGAACAACCTGTTAGAACATACACGAGATAAAATAAGAGAAAGAAAGGTAAGGAGAAACACACACAAAATTTGTTACATTGTTTTTACAGTCAAATTAGACCTTTTTACACAAAACCCCAGCAGAATTCAAAACTATTTCTATGACTCTGTTCTAGCACAACCCACTTTGTACAGAATTCCTACAAAGCAACCCAGTAATTTCCTTTCTATGCAAACAGAAGTAAAAAGTGACTACATTATGTCAACTGCCCCCCCAGTCAGTTAAATGCTTAAACTCTCCAGAACTCTACATTCATAATAATTACATTTTTAATTCAGGCCAGACAACTGCATCAATATTTATAGAAGTAGAAAGGAGTAAGTGAGGAAAAGGACAACTACAATTACTTAAGTCAGTACCTTGATACAAAAACAGAGTAAGACAGGAATTTTCAAGTTGCTAAAACTGAGTTCAGAAAAATACTAAATATTCTTTTAATTCTTTTTGTACTTCAATATTTTGCATTTGGGGAATTGTTTTTTCATAAGGCTATATAATAACCAGAATGCTACAAGACTGAAACTGGGCTTAATGCCCTCAAATGTGACCTTTCTAACAATAATCTGTTCAGCATAAGACAGGAAAGCAGGTTTTTTTTCCACAGATTGTTATCAAGCATCAATTTTATGAAGGCCTCTTTATTGTCCTTGTGGAATACTTAGAAACTAAGTATTTTAAATGAAAATTACAAGGTTTTACAGTTTTTTGCATTATATTCTTCCGTGTCATGATACCCTATAACAAAAACTTTGATAAAATATGACCTGAAAAAGTCAATATAGACTATTATAAATGAAGCATAAATTCAGTAGTGATTTTTACTGTAGCAGCAGCATAATTGCCTGAGATAAATAGCAAGCACCATCACAGATTTGTTGCTGCCAAGTGTTAAAAAAGCAAATTGAACATCTCCTTTGTAAGAGAGCTAAAAGCAATGCATCTAAAAAAGCAACACATCTATGGATAAACCAGGTACAACTGAGATTTCACTTCAAAAAGCCATTTGAATGGAGTCTCATCCCACATTTTTAGAGTGATGGGAAAATTGTTTCTATTCTATACCCCCACCTGAGTAAAAATTAAATTTTAAACTGTCAGTTGCACAGCCATTAAGCAACCCTGATTTTAGAATACAGGCAGGACTTCATTATAACACAAACATACTAAAACCCAAAACAATCTAACAAGAAGCAATCATTGCTTCTTGAATGGTTTTGGCGTAAAATAGCCTCATAATGAAAAGAAAAGCACTAAAGTTGGCTTGAAATTAGCTAACAGATTAAATTTCAACACAAAAATACATTATGGCACCATTAATAACAAAAAAGAACTTCTAACTGATCACCTACCAAACTGCTCCAAGTGCTGCAAGAAAGCTTTTGTCCATTTAAATTTTTCCTCAGCTGTATCTGGTCAATGCTCCAATCCTAAGCTACCCCTCTATGCAAAATAATACTAAATTCAGTCTTACAGCTGGACTGGATTTTCAATAGACATTTTGATTTTCAGCAAGAAGTGTAACTCAGCCCTCCTTTTTGCACCTTCCAAACTTCCAGCAGAAGTTTAGGAAACTATCTTTAAGTAGGAATAACGTAGCACCGGTATTTATCATGCAAATATCAATTCTAACTCACATCCAGGTTAGTTCAAGCATTATTAACTTACCAATTCTATAGTAATGATTTAATTTATCCCACAGAGTTTCCCCCTCTGGTTTTGGAAGGTTAATACATTTAAGTGGCTCATAAATTGAACCTAAAATAAGAATAAAAAAGGAAAACCAAAATCAAGATCAGAATCAGTTTCATAATTCTAATACTGCTAAAAATTACTGCAATTGGGTATTTTTTCATGTTTGTTATACAAAAGCACAATTTACTGAACTTTAATTGAAACAAAAAAATTGTTATCTCTACAGTCTCAGAGAATTTTTTCTACAGTGCCTGTCTACACAAACCAGACCTCCATCTGTATCTCCAATGCCTCCTAGATACTCAACTACAGCAAATGCTACATAAATATATAGTTAATTATTGACGACAACCATTAAATGTTAAGAATTTTCTAGGAACATTTTCTTAGCACTCAAGTACGTTACAGAGAAAATTCCAGAAGATATGCAGAAAAAGAGAAGAGGGACAAAAGTAGACCATAGTCAATTATTACTGCCCTACCTGCCTTCTAAAATGGTGAAGATGTTCAATACTATCAGGGTTTCACCTATCCCAACCTTGTTTGTACCCACCACCAGAGTCAGCCCAGCTGATCTCATGTCAGAATAAGAGTGGCTTGTTCCCACATGCTACTGAAGCTTAAACGAGCTATTAAACAGATAAAGCCCACAAATTACCTGTATTCCAGAGAAATACAATGCTATCAATTCACCGTCTTTCATTCTCACTGTCCCACTGCTTCCCTATCTGCACCTGAGAAGTCAGTTTTATTGAGAGCTGACTTGAGCTACCTATTAAAAATTACTGGGGTGAACCATTTCCAAGTTCTAATTTCAGAGTAACATCTTGCTCTCCTCCATAAATCACTTGGGCTTTATTCAGTGTTCTGGACGGCAAGATCTCCCCTAAAGCCATGTGCTAACAGGAAGAATGAGAATTCCCCCTTTCCGGACTGGATGCTGCCCTTCTGAAAAGCTCAGGGAATGCAGGGCCAGGGAAGCCCAGCCAGCCAAGCAGTTCTGGCAGGACACAGTGAGTGCTCCTTTTCACAGTGCCTCTTTGGCAATCCCAGCACATTCCCAAGCATCAGACATGAGATTGTCCAAACACAGGACTCTCATCCCCATGAAATCAAGAAAACAAAATGAAGAAAAAGAAAAGTGTTCAAGAAAGAACTGGATGTGGCACTCAGTGCCTTGTCCAGTTGCCAAGACAGTGTTTGGTCAAATGCTGGACTTGATGACCTCAGTGGTCTTTTCCAACCTAATTGAAATGTGTGTGGAATGGTGACAGAAGCTTTATGAATCAAGTCCTTCAGTGGGGAGAGAACAAAATGTCTCTTGCCCTTCAAGAATTCGAACCTCACCCAGGTTAGTATTACCTTTGCTTTGCAAGCACAGGAGTGGAAAAATATCCACCCCTCCCTGAGCAGACCCCTGGGTGTCTGCTCTGCATGGAGGCCCTGGTGATGCTTCCCAACCCATCTGAGCTTCCCCTACAGCCTTTTCTTTCCTCTCTGGGTGAGGTTAAGTTAGAAATAAAAACCTGCATGTGGGAAAGGGCCTGAAAGGGAAGGACAGAGAGCCCAGTTTATTTGAGCTGCCTAAAAAAACAAAGTCAAAAGAAATGAAATTGTTCTGCAATGGAAAAGAAAAACTTGTAACATACCACAGCTTTTGTCTCTTCTATTACAATAAATAAATAAATAATGAACATTCTGAACCAATTTAAATCCATTTTTCAAAGCAATTTCGTTTTTCTACTTTTAGCCTACAAATCCCTGTCCATGAGAAGATTCATAATTTATAGTGTTATACAATTAATTCAGTTATCTTGCAAAAGCACACAACACAGTGAGCTGCAGTAACTGTAATTTTGTACAGTGTTGTAGTGAAAGGACAGAATACACAAAGGAAAAAAAATCTTCAGGAAGTCAGTGCATAAAAAGCAGCAAATTTATGAGAAATTCACTTACTAGATTTTCAAAGGCAAAATTAAGATTCTACCTCTTAGATTAGCAAATTATATATCATATGCATATCCACCACCATATCTGTGTGTGAAACAGGTTCAGAATGCCCACTTCCTGCAGGCTGCCAACACACCTGAGCATCCACAGGCACACACACACACAAGTCAAAAGTTCCTGAACTAAAATTGTTCTAATTCAAATACTTACCAGACAAACTGTGACCCTCTGTGGCCAACAGAGAAACAAAACAAAGTTATCAAGAACAAAAAGCAAACATATTCTTCTATTTCAGAGCATTCAAAGGTTTCAACTTTGTGCAGAAAGAAGATTAAACAGAATAGAGAGCATGAAAATGTCAAAACACCACCATCTACAAATTACATTATTCTAGATGTTCGAAACTTTAATAGAAATATAGTAAAACAGTCAGAGTAGACTGTTGATGGAACAGAAAGGTGAAATGAATTCTAAGTTTGAAAAACTGACAAAAAGGAAAGTTTTATGCTTTGGAAGTATTCCCTAAAATTACTCCTACTACAAGGAGGAGAACTTGCTTTAATCAAAGTTTTCCACATATTCTTCATTAATTCCTCATTAGCATCTATATAGTTTATGTTTTGCTTGGGTGTCTACAGCATTCTCCTGGAGAAATGATGTGGTAAATTACATTTCATTACTATCACAACTTAATCAAAGCAAGGAACAGTCAGGACAAACACGAAGCTGCTCCTTCCTTGTGCTTTTGGAGTGAGCCTGTAACACAGAGGTAGCTATTTTTAGGATGGCTGGAAAAAAAGCCTGTCTACAGTCTCATCCAAAATCTATTTAAGAGTTCAGCAATATAAAAACCTGTCATAGAAAGCTATTTTCAATTACATATTTAAAATAGGTTTTCAAACTGAAAAAAAAAAAAATTTAAAAAATGACAACAGCAAGACTGCAGCACTCTAAACATAACAGAATGACATATGCAAATAGTACCCTGGAGGTCTCAGTTTGTATGTTAGCATTTGGAAGGAACAGAATGAGGACATTAATTTTAAATACTGTTTTTCATAAATACATCACTTTGTTGTAGCCATACAGTGTGAGTTTTATTTTGGGTAAATAAGTAGGTGTGCTAGGAAGAACATAAAAACCCATTTTGTTGATTTACTATTTCTTCTGCTGTCTAGTGGTGTAACTATCCAATATTTAAATAGGGTATATGGGAGTTCAGCTTTTTTTCCACAAAGAATGAAGTGTGCCCATTATTTCCTTACACCACAAGTGCATTGCTGCAGGCAGCACCTACTTCAAGATCAGTAAAAAACTGATAGAAAATCAAAGTGTCACTTCCTGCATTAGTATAATTAATGTCTGATAAGAGAACACTCAAAGTCTTGATGCCAAGTCCAATTAAACCCTGTTTGCCTTTAGACATTGCACTGACTAAACATCCTATATTCATAATCTGAAGGAAAACTAATCCCCTTTCGTTTCCTACCATTTACAGGTTCCAGAGTAATATGATTTTGCCACTCTTCAAGTTGAATGATTACTAAAAATGATAGACATTCCTTTCAAAGTATTAAAGAACAGGAAGAAACTTCAATCCTTTGTATACACAAGCTCTGGAGGCTGAAAATATTATGTCATCCTGAAGTTAAAGTACTTTCCCATCCACCTCATTTTTATTCCAGTTATAGATTAGCATTAACTGCTCTTTAAGGGAAGAGATATAAACTGTCCAAATGTTTCAACTCAGAAGCTATGACCAAAATGACTTTAAAACAACTCTGCTCCCAAATTTGTATATACAGAAGCTTTGAACACACACACACCTCCTTGAAGATGGCAGTAATTGTGGATATTAAAGAAAAATAGGGATTAGAATGGAATTCTGTACTGAGTCTATGGATAAAGATTTGCTTTCAAGAAGCAAAGATTTCAACAAGCACGGTTTATTCAATTTTTTTCAAAGTACAGAATTAATATAAGCAAACACTTGCACAAAGTTAATCCCAAACAAATGGAAGCAACATGGCAAGAACTTTATTCCCAACATTTCACATGCCAGAAGAACACAAGAAAATGTTGATTTGCATAATTAAATCAGGACAGACCAAAAGAAAAAAGCTGAGAATACAAGATTTCTTTCTAGATTTGATAAGAATGAAAGCTGACCACAGCCTTTAATGCGACACTAGGTCTGGACATAATCAAACTCTTGAGCCAGGAACAAGCTCTGGACCTCAGAACACTGTAACTTTCATTACCCAGCATTAGTAAGGGCAATGACATCTTCACATTACAGAAGTCATTGGGACCAAAGAGGATTTTATTTCTACTCACAGCAAAGTTTAAGAAATGATATCACATGGGGATTTTTAATGACTACATACAGGAGGAAACTATGATTTCATAGTTGATGACCCTGCTTTGAGCAAGAGGCTGGAGTAGGTGCCATCCTGACAACCCTTCCAGACTGAACTGTTCTACAATTCAATGAAAAAAGGGTAAGGAAACACCAGGAGAAGGGCTTGGAGAAGAAGATGCAAAAGGTATTAAAGTTTTCCTCTACCTGAATACATAGTAGAAGTAAACAAAAGGTATGAATTGTTACCTAGGTTGAGTGATGATAACACAGGTAAAAATGAGTAAAATCTTGCAATAGTCTCATTAAAATAGGACTGAAGTGCCAAAGCTTTTAAACTATCATTTACAAAGCAAAAATCATGTGTTACACTGTGCAAGTAATTCAATTAGTATTTCACAGAATATCCTGAGTTGGAAGGGACCCACAAGAATTGTCGAAGTCCAGCTCCTGGCCCTGCACAGAACAAGCCCAGAATGCCACCCTGTGCCTGAGAGCATTGTCCAAATTCTTTCTGAGCTCTGTCAGGCTTGGTGCTGTGGCCTGTCCTGGGGAGCCTGTTCCAGTGCCCAACACCCTCTGGCTGAAGAACCTCCTTCTAATACCCAACTTAAACCTCCCCTGACACAGCTCCAGCCATTCCCTCAGGTCCTGTCACAGGTCACCAGAGAGGAAAAAGAAAAAAATATCTACCAATTTATTTTGTCCTTTCTCTGTTTCCTAATCATCTAAAGGTAGTTCTCTGTGCCATGTATTACACTTAATGCAAACTACTGATTTCAGGATTTACAGTAACTAACAACTCACAAAAGCTACTGAACACCAGAAATAAAATGCTGACCATTGTGCCAGTACACAGGAACTTCACATAACCAAAATGCCAAAGTCTACCACACAAGCCTTGCAAATGCTACAACCAAGGCAGGAAACCATTCAGGATATTCAAGGCAGGCATTGCCATTTCTGAGAATTCAAAACAGTAAGTGTTAAAACTACTAAAAATGTTTATTTTGCATCATAACAAGAGAAACATCAAGTATCTATATAATAATTAGGAAAGAGTTATTTTTTTTTTACACTGTAAATTCATCATATGTTCTTTGATGTAGAGAGAAGCAAAACTGAAAAGCCACGGGCAAGGCAGGGGAGTCCAAATCACCCAGTTGTATCCCCTTACTTGGCTAGTCTCACTAGCACTTGGACTACTACTGTGCTTCAACAAGGACTACACAAGAGTCTTCCCCAATCACAGTTTCACATATGGATATATCTGATCCCAGTCAAACTCCTTTCAAAATACACAGTAATAGTCTTGACTTCATGTATTCTAGCTTCTGCTGTACCTGAGGAGAAGCTGTGCCAAGGGCCTTTACTTTGCTTCCACTTAATTTCCACAAGTCAAACTTTGTAACCAATGATGACTGACTGACCGGAAATTTTACTTATCTCTAAACCAGTCACGTTGGGGCTTTTTAGGAGCCAATTGTAAACACCATTCTTAAGGCATCTTTCACGTGACTGTCATCTTAAAAGAGAAATTTGAGTTCAGAGATGGTTGCACTAAGGGATGCTGACAGGAACACAAAACACAAACAAAACAGGAAGATTTGACAGCAGATTTCAATCTAAGTAGATTACAATTTCAAGAAATTTACACTGAAAGAGTTCAAATTTTTAACTTAAACTTACAGTTTAAGTTCAACTGTACAGTGCTAAAAACCTACTAGCACAAAACACTGCTTGAAACAAAACACACAATTATTTTTTGTTGAATTAAATAGCCACAAACAAAAACAAAACACAGAACTGCACACTTACCAAATTTTAAAAAAGCATGCGCAGAGGAGGCTCTGTCATCATCCAAATTGGCCATTTCAAATTGGTGCAGCTAATCACAAACGTCTCAGGCTAAGCTACAGTAGGTTTCAAAACTGTTTAGTAAATGTTAAAGGCAATCAGCATTAAATTAAGTGAAAGCAATGTTAGTGGAGTTATTAACATGACAGAGTGCACAGCACAAACTTTCATTACATCTAATGTTTCCTTCTTCTACACTGACCTCTCAGTTTTATTTTGCTTTTACTTCCATGAAACTTATCTGAGTAAAAGGACACAGTTTACAAAAAGTCCATCTTTTGGATATTTGATGTGAGCTTTGTTATTCAATAGAAAATTTGCTATAAACACCAAAAGGTGATGAATGCAATCTGATATATTCAAGACGAAATAAAAATACTGATTTAACTAGCACATAAGAAAGTGTGAAGCAACATTAATGACAAGAAGCTAAAACTCTGCTTATGCATAGTGCTGCTTTCATCCCATGTGAAATCTACACCAGGATGTTTCTTGCAGTCTTATATATTACTTATGGCACTGAATATCTCAGCTATTTGAGGTAGGACATCTTCCACTCTGGAATACACAATAAGAAAAAAAGTGTTTGCAATTATGATGACAAGTTTTTCCAAATCTTCAAAGTTTACATGTTTTTAAGTAACCAAAATTTCAGGGGCTTTAGATTAGTCAACTACTGAATACCTTTATAATCTGCTCCTAATCAGCCTAGCAACAAATGAAACAGTATTTTATTGTTTCAGGAAGGGAAATGAAAATTTCTAAATAAAATTTGGTTTTACTGGAAAAAAAAGTAAGTCATAATTTAATACACATAAACATGAGGATACAAATTACCTCCCACAGGATTGAGTCTTACAAGATAAATTGCTGCAGGCTATAAAACATGAATCACTTGTGCATTTCAGGCACATGTGCCTGTACTCCATGTTTACTACACTTACTCCAAGCAGCACGCTAGTAAAGAAAAACCAAAACCAAACCAAAGAGTGCTGTTTGTGAGCTGGGACTCCAGCACAGGCCTCAGCCAAACCAGAAACACATGGGGGAGTTTCAGTCACTTTCTACGATAATCCCAACCACGTTGCCTTCTGACAGGGCCAGAAAGGAAGTAAAAAGCCCTGAAGTTATACAAATTTCAACATAAAGATGCAGCAGTAAGCTTGAAATAGAAGAACATTATTTTTATTTTTAGATATGAATGTTACCTGAAAGATATTAAATAAAATTTGATTTTTAAATAAACTCTTTTATCAGAAGAACTTTTCAACTAAAATAATGTTTATTTCTTGAGTAAATTTCTTCAGTTATTATATAAAATGCCATGAACAAATCTCTAGACAATCTCTGGACAAAATCTGTATGAACTGGGAAAGAAAGAAGTGAACTATAGTAACAATCTGTCATTGCACAGAAGACAATTCTTTATACATTTAACAAAATTGTAACGGGCAGCAGCAGTTAAGAAAAGGTCAAGCGTTTGCAACCACCCAAATGCCTTCTGCAAACGCAGGCCTGACTCTGCTGCAGGGGATTCCCAAAGTTCGTGCGCTGCCCTGAGACTTGGGATTCACACACTCCGAACATGCAGCTGCCAGCCTTGGTTTTGTACAACTCTGTGGCTACATTTGTCAATCAACCTTCAGATGACAGCACCGTGTAATCGTAACCGGCCGCAAAGTAACACCTCCTTTAGTGGGCAGTCTTAATCGTGGGATTTGCCAATCAATCTATACCTAAAAGGAACTTTTGAAGCCAAATTCATCAGGCCAGTCTTTAAACAACCAATTCTTTAGAGCCCTCATAAAGCCCCATTTTCCTCTCACACTGTCTGATCAGTCATTAGCACAAAAAAACCAACCAAACATGCAAATAAGAAACAATTGAGTTTTACAAGCATGTATGGCATATAAATAAACACTGGGATCTTCTCGAAAACTTTTTTCATTAGAACAATTAAGCCCTATTAGGACTGTATTTTACTTTAAAAAAAATAAAAATTCAAACTCCGAGTTTTTTGAAGTTCAGAAATTCAGGCTAACTGGGCAAACATCACCCTTTGGTTTAGGCCAGAACGTAGCTGCCACACAGTCCACGTTCAGAACAAGAAACTCTCATGCTGTAAAAAGGTTACGTTTACCTAAAAGAAACCTGGCAAAAGCTGGTGCATTCCTCTAAACACTTCATCTGTTCCACAGCTGCAACACTTTATACAACTGCGGTACTAAACACGCCACGAGCAGCTGCCTTTGCACCCGTGGGCACAAATGACACCTGAGCGGCACCTGGGGCTGTGCCCGCCAAGGCGTCCCCTGCGCCCCTCACGGCCGGGACACCCCCGCAC
>NW_008239324.1:11612816-11676916 GCF_000691975.1 Corvus brachyrhynchos
TGCTCGCTGTCTCCCCGAGCACGGCCTGAGTGCCCGGGGCTGTGTCGCCGAGGGCCGGCGCAGTGAGCACTACACTGTTTGCAGGATGAAACTGACAGCTGCTTTGCTCCCGAGGTATTTCCTATGTGGAATACTATGTATTCAATTTGCACTGGAGTAAGGGTTCATATAGGGCATATATTTCTTTAAAGTTGAATTTATGGTCGTGAAATAATTCCTACAAGTGGAATGGTCATACATTGGTTTTTTGCTCCTGCTTTCACAATGTTTTTGGAAACGTTTTGCGGATGTGAGGAGGATAAATTGCACATTATCCTACTTTGAACGTTATGTTAAAGTGTCAGGGTAGAGAAATTTGTTACACACAGCTACCACCTGCCACAAGTTTCTCTTAAGGCTTCAGATATGGGAAGACCTCAAATCAGGGCTTATTTTCAGTGGTCAGTGTTATTTGCAGACATTAATCTTGGATTATTTTATTTTCTTGAAGTTGCACATTAAGATAATAAATTTATTCTCAAATTCACCTTTTTTATTCCTTCAATCTCAGAAATGTTTCTCTAAGTAGCTTTGGTAAAGCATGAGTGACTTTCCCATCTAGCTGAGGTATTGAAATGCATGGCTCCCTGAAAATGCTCCACTGGCTCATCTACTGAAAAAATGGTCAGAATTAAAATGAATGTCCATGATAAGAGATTTAGTTTTTACTTTCTTGTCTTTCATATAAAAACATGGAAGTTTCAGAAAGGAGATTCGTTATTTATTTCTGTCTCCATAGCAGCACTTGATAAATCATTTTCCTATGTGATACTTACTGTAAAAATCAGCTTGAAATAACCTATTTGAAAACATTATTTTTCATAACCTAAGTCTTGATAAGAAGTAACTATAGAATGCCTTCAAAA
Organism: Corvus brachyrhynchos; assembly: GCF_000691975.1. NCBI lineage: Eukaryota > Metazoa > Chordata > Aves > Passeriformes > Corvidae > Corvus > Corvus brachyrhynchos. The sequence goes on from NW_008239324.1 coordinate 11,613,722, forward strand.
CAAAAGGTAATAGACAGTTCTAAATGGTGGGATAAATGGCAGCCAGTCGTAAACAGAGTGAGGAAATGAGCACTGGAGATGACATGAGAGTTTGGGGAACAGGGTTATGTAAAGCAGCCCAGTTCTAAGCATCCTGACCCTTAATAAGGAAATGGGAATGATGTCTTGGGCCTTTTGCTGGATATATATTATTGTTCTGATCTTGCATTACTTCAGTTGAATGAGAGTAATGTTCCATGTGCTCAGATGCATAAAAGAAAATCAGGTTGTGCTCATGTAAGAAATGATAAACTCGCTGAATGTATGGGGTAATCTAGATCCAGAAGTATCCTGTTGCAAGACCAATTCAAAAGTACCAGTGGACTCTGGGTTTAGTCACTTTTTGAAACTCAGAATATACAAATAAATGGAATTGTGCATACACTCACCTGTTTTGTGAGTCTATGCATGTGACAGGTAAGTGGGGAAGCTCTTGCTGGTTGCTTGTACCATCTCCTGGTTATGTTTGATGCCTCTGCTGGTAGTTCTGGGCAATGAGTGATCATTCCCCTAATCACCCGCTGCATTTCCTTGGGGAATTTGGGAAACTTCCGTGGTATTTATCCCTGATATATATATATGTGTGTGTGTGTGTGTGTGTGTGATATATATATCTGCTATATATCACACAGATATTCATCCTGAAGACCTCTAATCTACATAATTGTTGTTTGTATGGAAACTGTTCCTGTTTTTTCACACCCTCCAATGCACTTTTTTTCTTTCTTACTGTCCTCTCATATCAGAAAGAATACAGAACTGCAAACAGCATTTAGGATTGATGTAGTGGTGTAGTAATTCTTTCTTCTGTTCATGTAATAATTTTTAATAGTTAATTTGTTTTGACTATTGGTAAGCACTGAGCTGGAATTTTCATATATCTATCTTTAATGACCAAAAAAATCTCATTTCTCAGTGTTGCAACTAACTTGGAACCTGGTATGTGTAAAAACCCATTTGCTTCTTCATCCTCATCATTACTTTACCAAATAGCCAATAAAAAAGCAGGTGAGAGTCTGAGGTGTGAAATGGGAATACCTGGACTGTTCCACCAGTCAGCCCCCAGATATGCTGTCCAAAGCTGAGGCAGCCAGCACACTCCTGCCCCTCATCGTGTGCCAGGCCTTTCCCCCATTCAGGAATGTGTCCCATCCCTGCCGGGTGGGACTGAGCTGGTCTCCCCTGGCCTCTCTGAAAGGGCTCCTTTTCAGTTACTCGTGTGGTGGTGTAGTCTCCTTCTCTTCAACAGGTTTCTGGCAGGTGTCTTTTCTTCGTAGTGAGGAACCTTGTAGTCTGCTATTTCACAGCTGTGAACTCTGCTACAGAACAATGCTCTTAAAAAGTACTGTGGTAGCTCAAGTTTGGAGCCTTAGAATTGTTCTTTTATAGGTAATAGGTTTGTGATGCTGCAGGTAGGTTTATCAGAGAGTGAAGGAAAGAAAGAAAAAATACAGTTGTTTCACTGTGAGCTATTGTTTTACTTACAGAAGTAAGTGCATGTGTATTGTGGTTTACTGACTGAAAATTTTATTTCATCATTGAGGTTAAAGTTCTTCTTTCTCTTGCCTAAATTTCAGTTATTTCTGCAACATAAAATATGGGCTTTTATTTAGATTGTCCTGAAATAATGAAATGATACTTGCTTGTATCATTGCCTCTACGTGAGGAGATGCTGCAGGGAACCAAGTAACTTCTGAGTTTCCTTTAAAGTGCTTTTGGCAGCTGACATGGGAAAGCAGTATCAGATCCTGCTATCGTCAAGTATTAAACGAATTAATTTGAGTTAGCTTTTAAGCTTTAATTAGTTTTGTGGAACTGCTGCCTATTACTTTTCCAAGTGTAATATTTCTTAACTCATTACAGAAAGTTTTATTTTAAGTGATGTGATAAAAATGACAGAGAGAAGTTCTAACACTAAACCCCCAAAGAAGATTAGTGATATTAGCATTCCTTTGAGATGCAACTGGCTTTAAATTGGGTTAAAGAAGTGCTCCTTTTCCTTCCTTTTGAATGAGAAGGAAGTAGTGGTATGGGACATAACCACAAAGCTTTTGCTGTTGTGGGGAATGGTCATTTGGGGCACAGTTGTTTCAAGGTTGGGTTTGTATATAATCCATTTACAGTCTTCCTCTGTTGCTCATGGTCTTGCTTGCTTTGGCAGGAAATGAGTTGGTTATCTTCTTGGCTGACCAGAAGGAACCCTACTTCAAGCCCCGTGTTAAGCTACCAATGAAGTAAGTATGGATATTCAATGCTGAAAGAACCTAAGGCTGTTTTCCTTGAAAGTGCCTCTCTGCACTCAGTGGGAACTGACTGCAATTGTCTGTGCTCTTGTTACCTCTTTGACTTGTTCAGTTTGCCCTTAGAGCTCTAGTTCTTTGACCAACTTCCTGATTCATTTCCTGATACATTTTTGTTTTGTTTTGATTTTGTGGGTCAGATGACTGAATTTGTGGAGATGAGTTTTGTCATTCATGTTGTTAACTAATAAGTGTGACTTCCCACCCCTTATGGAATTTTTATGGTTTAGGTTTTGTCCTCAAATTAGTATTTAAAATACCCATATATTGAAATATTTTTGCTGTTGATTTGGATCTTTATAATTTTATTTCTGAGTGAAGCAAACTGTCATTCCATATCATACATAGGTCTCTGTGGTGGGTATCTTTAGTCTCAATCCCAAGACATGTTTTCAGGGAAATTCATGCAGTTGTTGTAGTTACTAATGGAATCCAGCCAATACCATCTGCTTTAGAAGAGATGTGAAGATTGGTGTTCTGGTATTTCTATGTAGAGATCTGTTCCTTTCTCAAATTTACATGTGGCCTTTAAAAAAACATCAATTTTTAATAAATGTAAACCAATCTGTTTATGTGCATATATATGTCTAGCTTTAATATCCTGTAATGCTATTACAGTTATTGCTTATGAATAATGCTTACCAATAGTATTATGTTTGTTAAAAGTTAAATTGCTTTTACAGCTCAGCTTCATCTTCTGTATTCTACATATTTTTATTTTTCCTTATTCCCTCCTGTCGTGGAAGGAACTAATTTGTTTAATGCATTAGAAATTACCTGCTTTTAATCCTTAACAGTGATCTGTGTTTGTGTGTGTAAAGCAGAGTCTGAGTAGGTAAGCAATTAAAAAAAGATAGGAAGAACAATCAAAGGTAGGAAGGAGTGGTAAGACCTGGAAGAAGATAGGAGGAAATGGCATTGTCTTTTAAAAAATCTACCTGTGCCTGACGCCTGCTGTTTAAACAGCTGCTGTTGCTTTATGTTCGTGCTCTTGGAATGAAACCAAAAGATCCTGCTCACTGAAACACATTTTAGAGGACTGGTTCTACAACAAATGCAAGGATTTAATGACGTGTAGATAGCATTAACAAACAGGATATGGCTGAAGAATGCCTGATAGCTGAAGTTTAGAGTTAAAATGTCATTTTCCTTAGACAATGACAGCCTGTCAGGTGCCTGATTTTGAGATACTTTTGCAATGGATAAGGACTTTATCATAAATAAGGTTGTGGAAGGGTAGTATTGTATTGGACCAACTAATTATAATTGGGCAAGCCTTTGGCCACACAAGTGCTTTTTTCAGGCACACCTTTTTACAATTATTTGCATGTGGGGGCTTTTGTTTTTAATTCCAGATCTCTCGGTGTCACCATAACCAGTGTGGTTCCTGGAGATTATGATGGAGATTCCCAAATGGATGTCCTCCTCACTACCCAGGCCCCAAGTCATGGCAAAGATGAACTTTCAGTGTTTATTTTCTGGGGACACAACCAAACGTTAGGTGAGTTGCTGAGACTGGTTCTTAATAAGACTGTTAAACTTCTTAATTCAAAGTATTGTCAAGAAGTTACAACTCATTTTTACAGTGTCGTGATTTTTATTACAATTAAAATAGGGATTAGCAGCTATTCAGCTTCACACCCATATATTATCTTGCTGTTAAACTGTGTTCAATAATTAATGAAAGAGAACAATGCTAAAATGTTTGCACTGTATTATGCAACAGATATAACCAAACATCATTCTAATTCGGCAGTACCTATTAACTGAAGAGCTGCTTCTCACAGCTCCCCATCATGCATGTCTGCTTCACAAAGACTATCTTAAAAGATTTATCTTCAGTTTAGAATGCACGGAGAGCCTGGTGTGAACTTCAGTGCATCGATTTGCAAGTAGCATTCCTAAACCTACTATCAGTAATATAAGTTATTATATAAGTAACATATACTACTATCAGTAATATCAGTGATACCATAATAAGTAACTTATATTACTATCAGTAATAAAAGTTACTATGAGTAACGCTTATTTATGTTAAACCAAATTCTTCAAAGACAGTGACACACTTAAGTGGGTGTTGGAAGAGAGGTTTCTAGAGTCTCTATTGCTGCAAGTTTTCAAGAACCTTGGAATGAAGTTTTCAGGAGTCTATTAGCAGTGTTCCTGGTATAGCTGATCCTGTCTTGGGGTAGAGTCATGGACTGTGTGAACTCTTGAGGTCTGTTTTGTTTTCTGTTGACTTTGCTAGGAAAGGGTTTCAGGAAGAATTTATGGTTTGAACAAGGACAGATAAGCAAAAGAAGATACTATTTGAGTCCACAAAACCACTGAAGAATAATCACTATTGTAAACAACTGTGTTAAGGCATAGTTACAGGTGAGGCACTTTTGCCTTGGATACCATTGCTTCTGGCTTTAATCAGAGCTGAACCAAGCAACCTGGAAAAGTGCAATGGATCAAATATTAAGAGAATAGCAGATATCTCTAGTACTGGGAAGACTATGAGGACTCGGATTAAGTTAATCTGTCTTGCTTCACAAAAAAACCCCAGATATTGGCGGAAGCACAAATATGAGGCCTGGAAGAGGAGTCAGAGGTTAAAAATTCAGGCAGTGGTTGGTATGTGCTGAGGCTACTGGGAAGGTATGGGGTGTCTCCTTGGGTAATAGAAGTATGACAGACAAGTCAATAGGAGGGGACTGTTGTATAAAATGTGGAAATTTTAAAGACAAAACATTATGGAGAGAGGAGGGAAATGGGAATAATCTGGCAAGGAGTTTGGATTACAAGTAGAAGTGAAGTCTAAGGTGATAATCTGACTGGAACTTAGTCCTCATTTCCCAGTTAGAAAGTCTACCTTTAATGCTTATTTCAGATACTCGGTGTGTATAATTAAGAGTGTTTTTTACAGTGACAAAACATTAAACAGAAGTCTAACATAAAATGTTAAACTTTTAGCCTGTCATCATCCCAGCTGTTTCAGATTTCCTATATCTGTGTGATTGCATTCATACACAGAAGTAAGTTTCACTAAGATCTACTTAGAATAATTTGTTGAGGAGTTTAGTGGAGAGGGAAAAAGCCTTCAGTATTTTAACTATAACTCATCTTTCCTGCAAAATTTCAGGAAGCCATTTAGTTGTTTGTATTTTAAGTGGTGCCTTTTTTAAAATCATAAAACTGGTGGTTTTAAATGAATAGAAGAATGGTGTCTTAGTTGAAAATGCAAATATCAGAATATATTGGTAACCGAATCAAGTTAATGTTTTCTGTTTTCAGATCTTAACCATAAAACTATGTTAAATAAGACTTTTCATGATGAGCCTCTAGTAATGGAGTAAGTATGACCTACTTTTTTAGAAAACCATATTTACAGTGGTGACTAAGAGCAACTTAAATATGTTTTAATGCTAGAATTTGAAACACATGCTCTTTATCTTTTAAGGACAGGGTGTTTTGTGTAATGTTAACTGATCTAACAAAAGATGATGAACCAAAACAGTTACCTTTACAAGTCTTGTATATTATGTTATCCTGGCAATAGTAACAACATGATCTTATAATTTCTTTAATTTCAGTACTCTGCGTTATTCGGAAAAAAAGCTATTCATTTCTCAGTGAATTTTGTAAAGCAAAAACCTTAGTGGCTTACCAAAATGAGCAAATATCCCTTTCACAATGTGCTTGCCTCTGTGTGAAATGCTGAACCAGAGGGGGGGGGAAGTAGATCTGGAAAGCCAAACTACAGGCAGAGTGTGAAATACTGATAGACCTTTGCTGCTACCAGCAACTCGGACAAGAGCCAAAATTCAGATCAGACTCACAGCTGAGAGTTCTTCGTGACTCAGTGGGAAAATGTACAAGTATTGAAAAATTTAAGAACAGATGGTTTGAACTCCTGTAGTTACTGAAGTGGTACTGACATTGTTTTCTATTTTCAGCTTTAATGGAGACTTGATTCCTGATGTGTTTGGTGTCACAAGTGATTCAAATAAGCCGCAGATCCTGCTAGGCGGGTAAGCTGAGGGCTTCAGTGTCAGCATGGGCTTGGTAACTTGGGGATTGTGCATCCACTTGTCATTAAAGTGTAAGATTCATGTTCAACTCATCTGTGCAAATGGGAATCTTCTTTCTGTCCATGTATCGTCAAACAGTCAGTGACACTGTGCATCTGATCTTTAAAGTGTTATTTTATAGGGCATTTTAAGTAGACATTCTGTGAGAGCTGAGACAACAGAACCCCTGATATTTGACATCAGAAATAGGAAAGTTGTTTCTTGGAACAATTAGTTCCAAGAAGTTACAGTCTCATTTGTTTAGTACACTTTTGATATTTAGTATTATAATCTGCATCAAGACACAAATAAACTTACTCATCATAGCTCAAAATAAGACTGAGTGCTGTAGGTAACAGCATAAGCCATGTCTTGTACATGGAAAACAGCTTTGTCATCTGCTTAGAAAAGCACTTTTCTATTTTAATCTAAAATGTTTTAAAATATTTTCTAGATCTGTATGACAAATTTAATTGGCAATCTTCAAGACTCAATACACAGAAAAACCTAGAGAAAATATTTAATTATTTCTTTAAGATTAACTGATGCATTTTAACATTTCTAAGACAGTTATGATCTCTGGGAAGTAATCAGAATATTATTTCTTTTTTTACCATAAAATTAGTCAAGGAAGATAAGGGCTTCAATAATAGGTATGTAATGTCACTGGAATAAATAAAGCAATTCCAGACTAGTAGTAGTAGTATTTGTGCCTGCTGTTGTACAGTGCACATTGAGATTTTCCTGAGTGTTTTAGCTAAGGGTTCTGAAAGTTACAATCTGATGATTCAGCCACTGTGACTTTTGAAGGATTTTTTTGCACTTCAAATCACTGCTAATAGGGAGGTTTGCTGGAAGTTCAGCCATTTTTAGAACAGAAACCAGCAGGGCATGTATATTAATAAATAAATAGAAGTATCACCTGCTTGGGAAATTACATAATTAGCTAGTAGTCCATCATAATGTGAGGGTTTAATTCATGTGTTGATTTTTTAGTGAGCTGAAATAAAGTGTATTTACATGCAGCAGGCACAAGTTGCTCTAACAGCATGTGGTCACTTCTGCTCAGGTTTATTAATCAGAAAATAGATTCCAGAAGTACTCCAGAAGTCAAGCTGCTTGAGGAAACTGGGAAAGACAGGGATCAGTGTCTCAGGATTTGCATTACAATTGGAGCCTCGGCACTAACTATAACTTTGTGGGTAGTGATAATGTTTTGTGCAAAAAAAAAATTGCTTTAGAAAGTTCATGAAATGGAACTGAAGCCCCTGTGCTGTGAATCATCCTCCGTGGAACTTTTCAAGCAATTACTTGAATTACTTAGTATGTTGTAAGCTAAGTAGTAATTTTATCTTAGCATTAGGAGAATATGATTTCTGTCCAATTTTATTTAAAGTTTCACAATTTTTAAAGCTGTATTATTATGATTAACAGTCCCTACACATTGGTGAAATGTATTGCTTTCTATTCCTGTCTGTAGGAACTTGTCATGGCACCCTGCGTTGGAAACTCAAAGTAAAATGTATATACCACACTCTCATGCCTTTATAGATTTAAATAATGATTTCACTGCTGGTAAGTCATAGAAGTGGTAAATGCCATCCTAAAAATAATTATCACTAAGTATACAATGTCATGTATTGCAGCTTCCTTCAGTAATTATATGATACTGCTACTTCTGATTTGGGTATTTTAATTACTTAATTCTAATATCTGAAATCTGAAAATTCTGGGTTTTAAAAAACAACTTTTAAAATAAATAGCATTTTCTGCTTCTTGATGATAATCATAACTATTGCTTGTTCTGAATGTTGTGTTCATCCTTAAAGTGTTGTTTCCTGCTCTTCACAATGCTGTACTCTAGTATTCAGCTGGCAACTGCATCAGGGCTGCAGTTTTTCATCTTGAGTCTGAAAATAATTTGATAATTTGATTCAGCAGAATGTTTTTAAGACTGGACTTAAATTTTTTTTTCAAGATTTCGTTATGACACTGCTTTTATTTTAGTGCAGTTCTATCACTGATAGAATTGACTGTATTCTTCCTTTATTTTGTTTGGGGTATTTTGTCAATGCAATCCAGTTACCATGATGAATCTATTTATCACTTACATACCTGGCTCATACTTCCAAGCACATTTAAATATTGTGCTAAACTTAATTTCTTCACACACTAAATTAATTCTGAAGTGCTTTATCTTCTGCTAGGTGTGCAATGTACATCAATTCATATATGGTAATTTTGGAAAGAGAGCTTATCTTTTTCCTGTTTATTGCATGGGAATGAGAGAGGAATGAGTCCATAAATTTAATTAAGATGCTTATAAACATTGGGGATTAAGTTAATTGCTTTAGCATGCAGTCAAACCTTAATATTCAGTTCTGGCACATTGCTATGTGAAGCTGTCAAGTGGAAATTCCAGCTGGAAAATTAAATATATGGTTGCTTACCATAATCAGTGTCATGTAATAACCAGTTCTAACACACTTAGCTCTAGAAGCATTTTGGAATTTTGTTTTAGTGGCATAAGCAGCATAGATGAGTATTCCAGGTAGCATTTTAAGTTGAGTACATTGAAATCTAAACACCAAGGTGAGTAAAAGTAGGAAGTCTGAGTTTCTTACATTGATCGGTCACAGATTGATCAAATTTTCAAGGTTGTTGACAGCTGCCAGGCTAAAGAATGTTCCAAGAGTTCTAGGTAGTACTGCTGGTATGTGGAAGCTCCTCTATTAAAAAGAAATGAGAGTCAGTATCTTTGTGTGGGTAGTGCTGGGAGCTTTTATGGATTCACATCTATTTTTATATCTCAAGATGTGAGTCGAAGCTTCTGTGAAGCTCTTCCCATAAAGATCCTGACTTTTACTTGCTTGTAGCAGCAAGGCTGTGACTCCTCAGGCTGAGGTACTACATTACAGTGTTATGTAGAGTGCTGTGGGAAGTGTTATGTTACAGGAACCTGGGGAAAGTTGTAAGGAAAATAATTCATTCTCACAAGAAAACTGGAGAAAATATTACAGTATTATTATTTTTTAAAGTAATGTTTTACTTCTAAGGTGGGAATGATACATTTTTTTTACTGTCCCTATCAAGATGGGACTAACTGGGAATAAGACATATGTTGCTGAAAAGTAGTATCAGTATATCTGATATTTCATGACTGATGTGTTTTTCCAAGAGTGCTTCCTGCCAAAATGAAAAGTCACCAATCATCTGGTCCTGCCTGCACATTTATGGCAGTTTTCTGACATCAGCTCTAGTAACTACTTGGAACTGGGGCTGCTGAGGAACACAGTTCATTGTCGCTGGGGTTATTAAGTTGATCCTACTCGCCGTGCAGGATTGTCAGAGCCAATGTAAACAGAGGGAAAAGGTTGACTCCTCTTCTAGTAGCAGCAGTTGTAGCCTGCCTTTAACCAAGCATGAAATTGTACCTTGAGTCTCACTGTGCCTCTTCCAAGAAATACCTGTGCAGTGTTCTCACCATGTGTGCTCTAATTTATGTGTCTGTACAGAGCTGGGCAAGTGACTCATAGGTAGTCATCAGAGTAGTCAGGTGATAGAAATTAAGGGGAAAAAAGGGCAAAACAACAAAAGCTGTAAGTGTGTGTGCTGTACTGGTGGGACTGTGGTGGTAAATGCACTCTACCAGGCAGGGCAGAGGCAGTACTGGGTTACCAGTGTGTGCCCACAAGCAGAGTGTTTTTCCATGGAGCCTGGCACTGCTTGGGTCACAGAGAGCTGGTGAGGAGGAGAGCATTCCTGTGACTCAGTATTCACCCACACAGCCATTCTTCAGTTGGAACAAAGCCTCATTAAGAACAGGGCTTGGTGCACATTAGAATTGTATTAATTAAAAGGGAGGCATTGACGAGATGCAGGGGAATAAACTGCCTGCTGAAATCATGTGGTCTGAAACACTTAATAATCATGGCATTTGATGCTGCTGTGGGACTTCTGGACTGAAAAATTCAGGCTGTTTACTTGCAGGCAATGCTACTATTCATGATTATAGAGTTGCACCTAATAAAGGATGCAGTGGTTTTTTTTTTTACAAATAGATCACCAGGACATGGCATTTTACTTGTTCTTGGTGGATTTTTTGCAGATTTTTTGAAATATTTTTCTAATATTCTGCAATATTTTGGGGCTCTTTGTATTCTGTAACAGATGCAGCCAATTTGATGAGTTTTTGCTGGGCTATTTTTGGCAACTCTATCATTATAAACAGCTTAGGAGATTTAAAGTGTGCTTGACATTAAAAAAACAATCCTCTCTGGGCTAAGAAGCTTTTTGCTAGTTTATTGCCTAACCCGTTTTCAACCTGCTGATATTAAACACTCAGAACGGAGCTTTTAATTGCCACACTTCTCATGCTCTGGGTGAAAAGAAGTTGAATTGTTATGATTTCATTATATGAGCACTTGCTTATAAAGATGTGTTTAATCCCTAACAGTGCTTCATGAAAGGCTAACAGTGTAAGGATTTTATAATCCAAAAATCCTCTAACCACAACAAAGATAATACTAATCTTTCTTGGTGAGAGATAAACTGGGCTGTTTTGGAGGGTAATGCTGCTGCTGTTCTTAAAGAAAAGCATCCTCATGCAAAAGTCTCAGCTCCCTATAATGATTAACTCAGTAAGTAATTCTGAGTTACACCAGGAATTTCAAAAAAAAATGCAAAAATTTGCAGTACAAAACCTTTTACCAAAGGGTCTGTATGTGCTTAATGGATAAACTAAATACAAAACTTCTAAGTGTCTTTTGCATGCATATTAAGCACATGTTGCTCCAGGGAGGAGTATCTGGTTTGTAGAGTGGCTGAGTTGGGAAGAGATGTCTGGAAATGGTCTGGTCAAGCAGCCTCCCATCACTGTTACTGCTGGTACATGCGCTGAGAGAGGCTGCAAGATGAGGAGCAAATGTGGTGGTCCTTGTTACATCAGGGCTACTGGGTGTCTAGTAATTCATACTCACACTTGTCATTAATACCTTTTAACAGCTGGCTTAGGAAAATAATCTTGAAGCTGATAATAATAGGCTTGGCTGAACAGATTAATGTCAAGTGTATTTTATAAAGCAAACAGTCCAGGAGAGCATTTCCAAAGCAGGATCCTAAGTAAGAGGCCTGTCTTTAAAATGTCACCGTTGAAATTTTTAGGATAGTGATTATTTTGCTGTGTCTTTTTTTTTTTTTTTTCTAATTAGCCAACTTTGTTACTTTTATTGTAAGCGTCCTAAAATGTCAGATGTTCACTTAGGGCTAATGCTGTCTTTCTAGGCCAAAAATATAGTTCCTAATTGCTTGGGGGAAAAAAACCAGGATTATTAAACAATAAATTTGTTTGCATTCAAAGTTACAAGTCTTCTACCAAGAAGTCAGGCCCTATGCATAGTTCTAAAGTGCTCAAAGGCATGAGACAAGCTGCCTTGGACTGTGAATCGCACTGTAACTTCATACTGTACATCTGTCAATGTATCCTTGAATGCTATGAAAAATAGCTGATGTATTAAATACTGTGTCACTTGGTTATGTGATTCCACAGTTTGGAAATGCTGGTTTTACAACTGATCTTGTGTTAAACACTAGCACATGGTGTATATAATTGGAGATTTTTCTGGAGCTGTTTATATAAAATGAAGGAAAAATCACAGATTTGGGTTTGGGAAAACTAAAGTGGAAAAATCATTAGTCAGAAACAGCTTGCTGTAAGCTAATTGTTAGTCTCTTTACTGATTTCTGGTGGTTAATTTTCTTATGTTGTTTTGCTTTGGGAATTCAGAAACCTAATGTACCAGAACATTAACAATGTGTTTTCTTTTTGATTCCCACTTAGTTTAAATGCGTAAATGTTAATGTACCAGAACGTTAACAATGTGTTTTCTTTTTTGATTCCCACTTAGTTTAAATGCGTAAATGTAGATAGTTTTCTTCTTGAAAATCAATCATTCAAATCATAGGTGATATTTCTGTTGTAGTCATTTAAACCTGGATTCCGAAGATATTGTAATGCTCAGTGTCAGATTCTCTGGTCTTATTTTCAGTGAGTTTCTCTTCATGGAAGCTGGCAGCCTCTCTGCAGCTCATATTACCAGCAAAGCTTATTTTCTGCAGTAGATCAGCATTTATTCGCTATTAAAATAGCTGGCAAACAAAGTATCTGAGTGGCATTTTAAAACTTGGATGGGGTGTGGGGGTTGTGTATATATATTTGAAGTCAAACTGTTCTCTCTGGTTTTGCCCCCTCCCCTACATTTCTCCCAGAGCAAATATTCAGTAAAGCCATGTCACTGTGTGTCATTCCTTGAAGAGCTACAATTTTTTAAATTTCTTAAGTGTTTTAGCTCTGATAGCAGAGTTTACAGCAAATAATGGAGGGAAAAAATGTATCATATAAGATAGGATATATTTCAGAGGACTTTAGTCTGTAAAGTTTTGTTTGTTTTTCATTACTTCAACTCTTTACATGTTTGTTATCTCTAATTAAAAATGCTCTGGGTGATATGATCTCCTGTCACCTCCATTCCTCCACTTGTTCCTTCACAGTGTTCAATACCATAGAAAGTTCCTGCTCATAAAATCAAACCAGAGCTGGAATTAGCTGCATCTCCTGCTGCTGCTGGGACTGGGCTGCTTTTGCCAATGGCTTTACTCATCGCTTTCCTTACAAAGAGAACCAAAGGATGGGTAGAGATTGTTAGAGAAAAGGAAGAGTTTTAGGTTTAACTTCTTTTTCCTAATCTTTCTAAAGGAGCCCATAATCTCTGCTATCTGCTTAGCAGTTTTAATGCCATTATGAACTGTCTCAGAAGCTATTCCTTTTGCAATTTTTAATTATATACTGATATAACTATATACACCAGGGAGTTATAATAGTATATTTTTATGGGAATCAATAACTTAACACAGGTGAGAAGTAAATTGGTTCTGCCCCAAATAGCATTTTGTTGAGAAAACATGAATGTAAAAATGGGTTCTGAAAACACTCTTGAGAGTTGTCATTTTCTGTTCCTTGAAACAATGTTGTTGCCCTTATTCTGAAAATAAAGAGCATTTTCTGTCTGAAAGCTCATGTTTGAAGTGCTAAAAACCAAAAGGATAGTCCCACCTGTTCTGTGTGTTCAGAAGCATAAATCTAAAGCTGAAATCTAATTTAAAGTTCTCCGGTTAAGCAAAGCTTTTGAATTAATATATATGAATTCTTTCTATTGTAATTTTTAATAATGAAAGGGATTTTAGTGCTTAGTTATGTTGTTTATCATTGTTTATCACTTGTTTTACTAAATAGTTCCAGTAAAAACTTAATAAATTTTGAAAGACCCATTTGAACAGAATAAAGTCACAATCTCTTATTATATGCGTATTTCTTAAAAATTTACCAACACAAATTAGCTTGTTTGGAACGTATGAAGTCCTTTTGTTTTGCTTAAGTTTTTCAGAGGAGGAAGTTACTATTTCATGTAACTAGCACCAAAAATTTGTGAAAGTGAACTGCAGGCTCCTTAGCACTGGTACTTGTAGCCATGTCTGTGTTATAACAGCTAAATCATACAGCCGGGCAGTAGATTATTCCATTTGCTCTAGGACAGTCCTGATCCCAGTTTGACAAATCTGAATACCTCATGTAGAGGGCTTCTCTACCTGAAAGAAAAACTTATGGGCAGAAGCATGAAACATGTAAGATTTTGTTTTCTCTTTCCATGTAGTAGAGAAATAAAGCTGACTATATCCAACTTTTTTGTATAAAATTAGGTTTGTGCATACTAGGAGTATTCTACAGCTAAAACTGTATAATTACAACTAAAAAAATTGTAAATAATGTTTTTAATTTTGGTTTTAAATACTTTTTTTCCTACCAGTGTTCAATCTGTAATATAAATAGAGGAAAGTTCTCTCTTACTTTGCCTTAGGTTTTATAGCATTTAATGTTTTTAATACAGTTGCTACATTACCATTCTGTCAACACACTGCAAAGCAGAGATTTTTAATTCAGCACATTATTTACATGTAGATACAAGCAGGCACGTTCATCTCCAAAAGTAACTTCTGGTTAGAGAATATGCACAGACACCCCTGTTCTTCCACATTAATGAAAACATTTTTAGGCATGTTGGGAGTGTACACATGTATGTTGTAATTGACTACTTGCCTTGTCCATGGTGATAGTGTTTATAATAAGGGCACTTTCTCCCACCTCCTTTATTAACTTAAACTTCTGAAGTGAATTTGAAATCAAGCAGTAATTTAATGTTGCTTGTACCCTGGTGGCTTCTCAAGACAGTCAGATGCTGAGGGTTTTTATTCTGAAATAAAGCCCTCTGACATTAAACAGAAAGGTCAAATCAGTCATTAGTGAAATGAATGCTCCATCTAAAAATAGTACCATTTTTTATAACACTCAAAAGTGACAGAAAATAACAAGGATCATCAGAAGTAAACTTGGAGCAGGTTCTATATAGTTCGGTTTTATTGCAATTTCTAGTTCTAGTAAGTAAAATCAGTGGAAGTAGGGTGAGTTTGTAACAGTACCAGTTTTATTTACTGTTCTGATTAAAAGATTCATCAAAACTAGGAGCCTGCCAGGGATGGGGCAGCCACAGCTTCTCTGGGCAACCTGTGCAGGGCATCACCATCCTCACAGGGAAGAATTTCTTCCTTACCTCTAACCTAAACCTGCGCCCTTTCAGTTTAAGGCCATTCCCCCTTGCTCTATCTCTGCATGTCCTTGTCCAAAGCCCCTTCCCAGCTCTCTTTAAGTTCTGGAAGGGGCTCTAAGGTTTCTCCTCTCCAGAACAGCTCCAACTCCCAGCCCATCTCCCCAGGAGAGGTGCTCCTGCCCTTGGATCCTGTGTGGTTGCCCTTCTCCAGGTGCTGGGTTCCCAGTAGCTGATTATCTTTAGTGCAGATCGGTGGTTCCTGAGCCCCATGGCACAAATCCCATGCTCTTGGTGCCTGAGCTGGGCCACTGTAGACATTAGTAGGTAGGTAAAGCTCCTTTAGATATAGTGCACAAGCATTGCCAGAAATGTGGCTAGTTCAAGATGGGGTGTGCTGTATTCAAATTACAGTGTTAGTATTTATGGCTGTGTCTGGGGTGACTTGGACATTGATACAGGATAGTTCTAAATGCACTAAATAAACTCAATGCAGTCTAGCCAGTCAAGTTTTATGTAGCTTTTGGGAGAAATTTTTCAGTCTTCAGTGGACCATATGTTGATACAATATTGAAATTCTCTGATCCTATCATGTAAAGATGGATGGAAGTGCTGTGGTTCCTCTATAACGAGCTTTAGGTTAGAGCTTGGAACACAGTACTTGAATAAGTTCCCTTTTACAGGCAGAAACATACATTCTAATAATCTCTTTCCTTTTTTTGTAAGAATGAATGGTGAATTCAGTGTTTTTCCATATATATGTTAGCTGGTGACCAAATGTAGCAGAACTTGGATAGCAGCATCTTATTACTAAGCCAGTTAAATTAAATTATAGCCAAATTCACTCACCAACTCACTTTTTAGGGTAAGTAAAATGCTAGTACACAGTGATTTTGTGTTGCAGCATTATCAGATACCTTCTGTATTAAGTGTTTGGTATATATTTAGTCTGATTTTCATTATTGTAGATCTAAAATGCCAGGTAACCTCCATGCTTCCTTATTGTATTCCCAGGCTGTTTAATTTTGTTGATGAATATTCAAATTACTTATGTTGTATTTATGTTAATCACTGGCTGTTAAATCCTAAATAGGATAGTGTATTTAAATGTGAACACACTTTACTTTGCATTTGTTTAAGAGAGAGGTTTTCTCTCAGGCAGTATTGGTTTTTTGCTACTACTTAGCAAAAAACCATTCACTTTGGCTGTAGGTGCTACATCTCAGGAAATCTGCCTGAATCTGGCATCGAGATCTTCCACCATCCCAACTATTGAGTATTTTCCTTATCTTTGCTCCATCATGTCACAAATTAAGGACGCAAGAAATGCCCTGCAGGCTTAGTCTAGTCGTCCATCCAGCTAGTTCAATTCTTTTTCTGACAGTAGCAGCAGGAAAGTGGATTTTTTTCCTCTTCCTGTTTAATATTTCCATTTGTATATCTACAGAATCTACAATTACTGTAGGGCTGTTAAAGGTACCCCCTTGTTTTTAGCATCCCTTCATGTACCTGTTGTCTAGTAAAACCATCACCTTTGTATTCTGTTACTAATTGCTTGTTGAGCTCCAGATTAGTTGATTTTATAACTTCAGATTGGAAATATCTCTCACTGTGCTGTTGTTAGGTTCATAAGAATTTGAACACCCCTCAATACCTTGTCTGTGCTTTTTAAATGTAGAGATCTTTATGGAATAGATTTTGTTTCTTACAGCTGAAATTGCAACCTGAACTGCCTTCCAAAGGCAATGTGCAGCATATCTATGCACAAGTGACTTTTGCTGAGCATATGTAATATGATAGGCATTCCTTGTAGGAAAAAGGGACTGAGTATTCTTGGTATAGCCAGAAGCAAAAAGTGTAGAAAAGATCTGTGTCTTCATTATTGTGTAGCCCCAGTACTGATCATACGGATATTAATGCATTTGTTGGCTCCATCTGTTCTCCTGCAGCTCTTAGATATTTAAGAATTTAGTTATAATAGATATGGAAAGCCATAGCAGTGAGGTGGGAGATATGTCATGGACCCCATTCCTTTGGAAAGGAAAGGCTCGCTTTGCTATGGCTGTTAGATATTTATAGATTGCACAGATTCTTGTTTCCTCTCTGAGATAATCTTGGAGTTAAAAACTTACATAGTCAAACCAGAAAGAATCATAAAGTAAGGTAGATTGAAAGTAACATTTGGGAATTAACTGGTCTAGAACACTGGTCCAGACAGGACTTGCTTTTTCTTACACATTTCTTTCACAAACTTGGGAGAAAACACTTGTAATTCTGAATTATACAAATCTGTGAATAGTTCCTTGAAGTGTCTAAATTGCATTACCTTTTTTATACTGCTGCTGCAAAGAAATGTTTTTGTTTGGTTTGGTTTGACATCTCTGACACTCTTGATCAAAATGGAAAATTACTTGTAAATAGTAACAATTTGATTTGGTTGCAGTGCAAGAGAGTTTAATCCCAGAATCATGCATGAGCATTTCAAACATGTAGCTTCTAAGAAGGCTTAAGGATAAAAAGGAGGACAATTGGCAATAAGGTACCAGTGGGATTGGTTCAGAGGGCTCTAGAGCTAGAGGTGGTGTTGCTGTACCTGTATTAAGTTGTCCTATGGGAAATCACAGCTTGTTTCTTTATGTAAGAGCAGCGTGGCACCAGCTCCTCTGCACTATTTTTAGATTACTTGCTCTCTTTGCCTGCCTTTGCATTTTGCCAGTGCAGTGTGATATTGCAGCAGCCTTGGAACGGCTCTGCTGTGTTGGTTCCATTCGTTCTATATAATGTTGTGTGCCTTGAGTTAGGAAAAAGGAGACACGGAGAGGAACAGAGTGCAAAAGTAATTTACTGACTTTGGAGAAAAAGTGGTTTGGGGGCAAGAGTTTGGTGCAAAACAGGCACACTGACAGGATGGCAGGGAAGAACTTGATTAAGTTCGAAGGCAGTGCAGGGTCCTGCACCTGGGAGGAACAACCCCAGCACCTGCACGAGCTGGGGGTGACCTGGAACAGCTCTGAGGAGAAGGGCCTGGGGGTCCTGGTGACAGCCAGGCTGTCCATGAGCCAGCACCGTGTCCTTGTGACCATAAGGCCAATGGGATCGTGGGGGCCTTTAGGAAGAGCATTGGAGCAGGTCAGGGAGTGGGGCCAGTGGAGGGTGACAAAGATGATGAAGGGACTGGAGCATCTCTCTGATGAGGAAAGGCTGAGGGAGCTGAGCCTGTTCAGTGTCAAGCCTTGATCTAGCATGGTGACACTGGGTGAGTTATGTCTGGTGTTGGTAGCCATGCCACTTAGTCTCAGTCTGGGATAGAGTCCCCAAGTATGTATAAACAGTGGGAGTGCTGAGTTACTGCTCCCCAAGATCTCCTCTTGCACCAAGGACTGAGCAGAGAGAGGATTGACTCAGCAGTGAAGGTGGGAGGTCAGCTCTACAGTGTGAGGCAGAGTCAGAGAGGTGCTAGGGAAAGGTTACACTGCAGACAGAATGGCTGTGAGGGTCACCCAGCCAGCCCCAGCTGGGGATCAAATGCTCATCCTTTGCTGGGTATTTCAATAGAACACTTCAGAGCATGTTGTGGCATAACCCATATGCAGCATGGAATATTTCAGTACCAAGTACAGCAAGGACAACCCTATTTGAAATAATTATTTAAACCTCAAAAACATTTTTCTAAGATGTAGTGGCATTTTGGCCTGTAGGAAAATTAGTTAAAGCTTCTGTTATTCCATGTTCCTCTTTTACCCTCCATGAATGTTTTGGATATTTTAATATTTTTCTGGTTTATATCTGATAGTAATCAACAGTATTGCACAAGTTTCCTTCTAGATGCAAAGTTAATATTTGAAAGTGTATATAAGTTTTCTAACTTACATTTATGCTGTCTTCAGATTATTTTCATTATTTTTGACTCTCCTTCAAGAAATCCTTAAGTATCACTGTAATTCATTCCAAGTGCGCTATCATGCTTTTCATGTGTGTGCTGTAAAGGAAATGCCCATTTCACATATTCAGAGGAATAAAATTAAATGGTAGAGCTTTTAAGCTGTGGGAGAGAAGTCTATAAGCAAAATCTTTGTTGGTTTTTGTGTGTATGTGGGATTTTTGTTTGGGTTTTGCTTGTTAGGTGTGGGGAGGTTTATAGTTTTGTGGTTGTTGTTTGTTGCTGGGTTTTTTTTCCCTGGAACACAATATCCCTTATTGTGCCATTTGAAGTTCCCTGTACGGCCAGCCATCTACCTGCTTATTCCGTAAAACAGTTTAGGGTAAAGCATTAATATTCTCTTTTCTTTTTTTTTTTTTCCCCCTGAAAAGTAACCATTGTGTTCTAGCTCAAAGAATGGCAATTGAAATTGCCGGGAGGAAGGAGACAATGAAAAACAAGCTTTTAAAAGAGTAGTTTTCTTAAATCTGGATTTCTTAATACTAGACTTAATTTTTTCTTATTCTTCAACCTCCACTTTTTTTTTGTTTTAAATAAAGGCTTTTTCTTTCCATTTTCCTAATTTGGGGACTTTTCTAAATGGTGGTGAATAAGCTTCTGTTTAGGCCTTGCCAGATAAATCCTTTGAAGCTCTATTTTGCACTGTTTTGATGTTTGAGAAAATTTTAGTGTATAGGAAGCCAGAAATATTTCTCCATCTGCTTTTCTTCTCCTGTCAGTAGTGTATCTGTTGCTTAATTCGACATATCCCAAATAAAAGGCTAGTTTATATTTATTGATATTTATTTAAACAGAAGAGTACAAGACAGGAAAATAGTTTTGAGGGGTATGTTTTTAATCTTTCTTATTGTATATATTTACTTCTAAACATCACTGGAATATATTTGTAACTTCTAAAAGATAGGTAATATTTTTAAAATTAAATCTGTTTACTAATTGATTAAATATTTTTGTATGTAGTCTACTGTTAAATATTTTATTTCTCTTAAATTTTCTTACAGATTTGTTCCTTACCACATCACCAAATTCCAAAACCATTCAGTTTGAGACATGGGTAAACAAGGTAAGAGAAAAAACACAAATAACCATTCTGTTGAAACACAGACAAGTTACAAACCCCAAAGAGTCATTTTGTGACATTTATAGTGATTTATAGCTAAGAGACTGATCAGTTTGGTTTTATTCTTAATGTCTGAAAGATTAAAGTCAGCTTTTTTCTGACTGCAGGTCTTGGGTAAGATTTTCTGGGACGGAGGCTCAAATGTTGCTTCTGACTATTACAATACATGTGCAAGTTACATTTGGGGAAATTCCTTTGTGTTAACTAAATATCATAACTGAAATTCAGGTTGAGGAGTAACAGATCAATGGATTAACATTTATTTATTTATTGAGATTCTGCTTTTGTATTGCCTGACCTGGCCAGGGGCATCCTTTGTACCTTGTTATCCAAAATGACTATAGCTAAAAGTTCACTATTTTATGATAATAGAAAGTGCTTAATGTGTTTCTTATTAGCTAAGGAATGAGTTTTTGAGGGTTTACCTGAAAATGCATCCATCCTATCACAGTGAGTCACTGTAGAACAGAGTCTTGTCTGAGATAATGTGTAGGAAGGAGTAATGAAAGCAGTGAGTCATGGATCTTGCTCTTACAGCTTTAGGTAGACTTTAAAAATCACCGGCTATTAAGTGTTTGTAAGTACACAAGGTGTTTGTCCTGTCTCCCGTTAGTGGGGGTCTTTTTTAATTTTCTTGCAAATACTAGACTGCATTATATATTTTGTATTGATAGATTTGCTTATCTTTAGAAAGAATTCTGTTCTTTGGAATCAATCAACCCAGTAAAATAGGTCATACATGTGAAATGCTTGTACATGTGTATGAACCTACAAATACCTTAACTGATCCATTAAAAGCTGTTAAATTGCTCTTTGTAGAAAAAAGTAGTTCCCTTCACTGATATTTGCCTATACAAGATATGCTTTTGGGGCCAACTAAGAGCAGGGCCTCTTCTATTTCACTGCATGGAAATGCATCCATTTTAATTTTTCTCATCAGAGTCATTATAAATTATATGTCAAGGTAAAGATACATAGTCAGACATCCAGTACAAACAGTACTGTGTCCAGGGTTGCATGGAAGTCTACAAACTAAATATGACATGAGTCATGTTGGATATGGATAACGGTGCTCCGTTCCCAAGCCTTTGGCTCCGTGCCTTCCTGGGCATTTGTGGCAGAGCACTGTGCAGGAGCTGATGGCAGTGACTGGGGACATGGGCCTTGGGTCATCTGACATGGCTATGAAAACTCAACATCTTAAATGGGTTTGTTCAGCTGTGATCCAGTTCTGTGATAAACAATGATCCAGCACTTTTCATCTTTCTGATGGTATAATGGACTATTACTTTCTGTAGGCCTGGATTTTAATAACAGATAAGTAAAACAAGTTCTAAGCCAAACCTAATATTAAATCAGTTTATTTCCTAATAGAAGGCAAATCAGGACCCTATTTTTAACAGGTGTGTAGGTGTGTTGTTATATATTACATATGTCTATAAATTCACATGTCAATATGCAAAAATGCACAGTAGTATTCATAATCACTTAATTATCATTTAGATAATGTTGCTGAAATAATCCAATCTCTTCCTCATAGCACAGCAAAATATATGGAAATCGTATCTGAATATTACTATTGCTGGATTTCCATAAGAATACAGGAAGGCTTAGAAATGCAAAAACTCAGTCCTAATTTTTGAAAAGTGCAGTTTTTTCCATAGCTGAGATGTCTCTTATCTGCTAAAGCCCTTCATTAGTAATCTGTTTTTTCTTTGGTTCAAAAGTCAGTTTTTATCACTTAGTCTGCAATTCAGTCTTTCCATCATCTTTGTCCTGTTTGCTAGGATGGGAACTTCTCTAAAACTGGAAGAAGTAAGGAAATGCCCAGTGGTGCCAAAGTCGTTGGACAGTCCGTGTTTGCAGATTTTGGTGAGTTTTCTTCTTTTACACTGACCTGAGTGTTGCTTTCTCATGTTTTGGTTAGGTACTCTACACTGGAGAACAAATAAAGGTGTTTAGCTCTAAATGGAGTTTTTATGTTTCTCTGCTTTTTCTGCTTTAATGTGTTATGTCTATTTGTAACTCTTGAAGTGTCTGGGAAAAATTATTAACAAATTCAGCTTTGGTTTTCCCAGTACATTCTGCCTCACGTAGCTAATTTTTGTTGCTTTGAGATGCTTTGTTGCTTTAAACTTAATTTTATCAAACATTTGTCATGATTTTTGGTTTTTTCTCTGATCTTGTTCAGAAAACATTATCTGACTAAATGTTTCTAAATTCTTCACTTGTATGAACTAATAAAGACAAAATATAAATGAAATAAAATTACTTGAAGAAAGATTGCTGGAACACGGTAAAATCTTAATGGTTGTAATTGAAATTTCTGGAAGGCCTTTGGACAGGAGAAAAATTTAATTTATATGTAAATCTATTTTTGCAAGGGTTAGTGAAAGCCTATGTTTTTCTATTAGAATGTACCTTTCCAGTCAATTGTGGCTTATCAATGTGTGTCATGTTACAGAGAATGGGGCATGTTAGTTTTGTAATGCAAAAAATACTATTTTTCTGTGCACTAACAATTTTCCAACCAGAAGCAAAGTGTTGCAGGCCTGATTCTGCTGACATAATTGACTGTAAATAACTGCTTGGAAATGTAATTTTCTGTATTTATTCAACACGCTTGTTAACAGAGACTGAGCCTGTCTTTAAATGTTGTCAAATGGTAGCCTTGTTTCAGCATTTTCTTAAAAATTTATTTTAAAGAAAATGACAGTTTTTAAACTTCTTAGACCCAGGGTGTGACTCACTCTATGCTGCCACTTACAAGTGTTTTGAGGATGACATGTGAATGCAAGACACCTCTGCTGGATGGGTAATGGTCCTTAGATCAGATCTACAGGGAATGAAGTAAGGTAGAACCTGAACTGTGCCCTAGGCTCTTCTGTGAAATGTTTACCCCATTTTCTAAAATCTTTGACAAAGTTTTAATACAATATTTTACTATTTATCTTCAAGTTTGAATACTTATCTATATGGTATATGAAGGAAAGAATAGAATAATACAGTTTTTGCAGTTAAAAAAAAACTAAGTGTGCTGGGTCTTTTGTAATCATTTTCCAAGCTGATGTTCTGAATAATGTGTCTTAATAGGTACTAAATAGAAATTTTTTTATAATTTTTTAACAATGGCAATGTGAAAAGCTATCTTAATGTAGGATAATTTCATGTTAGGTGGCTAGCGAGCCCAAATGATACATCATAATTTTAGAAAGTTATAGTAATTAATGGAATTTTAATAAACCCTGGGATAGGTTTGCAAAGAGAAGTGGAACTGTTCCAGTGCTAAAGTTGAAATTTTGAACATGCAGCTAAATGGAGTGTGCAGCACTATGGCAGGGCTGAGGTTGGGAGAAACGGCAGCATCCCAGGGGCTGCTGGGCTGGAGTTCCAGCACCACTTGTTTAATGCCCTGCTCTGCTAATTATCATCAAATTCATAGGCAGAGCACTGCTGTGAGGCAAGGTGGAGCAACCTCTCTAGTAAGGGTGAATATCAGAGAGCAAGTGTGTGCAGGGATGTAAAAAATACCTGCAAATCAGTGTAGAGGGGCAGCACATCTGCCAGAGCAGGGAGAGGCCAGGGACCACCAGTGTCACCATGGAGGAGACACTGACCTTCTGAACTGGTTACTCTGAAAGCTCTCAGCCCCTTCACCTCTGAGAACACTCAGATCTTGCCATGTGAGGGTCCCGCTTCCTCGTCATGAACAACTACGTACACACCTTCATCTTCATTCCAGATCACTCCACCTTAGCCAGAGGGAAGGATGGGAAAGGTCTCGTGGTGTTTCTTGCCCATGAATTTTTCTAAGTGAGTGAGAAGATTGCTATAAATGTGTGCTTTGATAAAGGAACAGAATTCATGCTGACAACTATGGAAATACTTAGAACTATGATTTCAAACCAGGGTACAAATTGAAGAAGAGCATCAATTTTTTTTCCCTTCCATCTTCTTAGCATTAATTTAAGACACTTAATGCAACAAATAGTTACTTTCTCACTGAACAAAGTTGAGGATGTTGAAGTGAATATGGTACTAAAGCAGCATATGAGTAATGAAGGGATATAATCCTAAACTCCATGTTCTTTATGAAAGGCAGTCTGAAGAAAGTTGAATAATATCCCGCCATCCAAAAATCATACTTAGACCATAATAATTGGTTGTGAGAGTGGCTGTACAGTAAATGGTGGTAGGAAGATAAAAAGCTTTAATTTTCATTCTGGTATTTTTTGTTCTGCACCAGTCCAACAACAAAGGGGAAAAATCTCACATTATGACTATAATGCTCTATCACAGTAACTGCATTTATTTACCCACTGTGCTGTGTCTGCTTAAGTACTTCAAAAAGCTGGCTTTGAGCGTACAGCTGCATGTACTGAGCTGGAGTTAAAAGACAATGCATTATTAGAAATGGATTGTCAGACTTTAACCTCTCCTGTTTTCAGTTTTCCATTTCAAAAATGACAGAATAATGATTGTTGTAAGTCAAAGGAAGTTAAGGTATGATGGTTTCCAGTTTGGAATAATTTGTCTATCTGTAGTGGGGCCTGATTGGTTGCACAACAAATCAGAATACCACAATGAAATGGAAAATGAGATGTGTTAGAAGATTGTGCTGCCTTCTACCTAGGCAGGTTTTGCCAAGCTGTGTGTGATGTGGAATGTGCTGTACACTCCCACTCTGCTCTGCCACAGGCATCCTCCTCTTGGCACTGGGATGCAGCCACTGGCACTAGAAATGTTCGAAATACAGGCACAAGCCTCTGACATTCTTACTTCTGGGTTGCCTGCCTCTGTTTTTCTTCCCCTTCCTTGACATTTTCTGTACCTCACAGCTGATATGCCAGCTTTGCCATTTGCTACAGGTCTCAAAGGGTTCTGTATCTCTGTGCTTTCTCTCTGCCACTTCTCATGAACTTAACCTTGTGCATGTTGGACTCTGCAGTGTTGTCAGGTCCAGATGTGAGCTTGGGGCTGTGCCACTTGGGCTCCTGCCTTCCCTCTTACACCCACCTTTCTGCTTGTGCCCTGTTGCACTCCTGCAGTGCAAGATTCTGGTTTACTGATCACACCTGCATCTTAGCAAAATAAGCATTGTTTCAAAAGGTCACTTTGTCTAACATTCTTTCCTGCTTCTGAAAATTTTATTTGAAGTACCCTTTCCAGCCATGAATATTTGCCTGTCATTTGAAAAAAGGGGAGAGCTTTGTATAATATTCTGACTGAGAACTTCCAAAAACAACTAATTTGGGGTAAGATTTCCTTTCTTGAGCTACGCAGGTTGAACAACAGCTATCAAGTATAAATTATTTGGATAAGTGGAGTTGGAAAAAACAGCAATTAGGTGACTCATGAGAAACTGTCACAGATGTTGGTATAATATTAGTACCAAGTGTTCCTGAAGTACTGAAAAAATAAAGATATATTTTTTCATTAAAAGAATATGCAAATGCATGTTTGTATATATCTGAAAGTCTACTACAATTATATATATATATATCTATGTGCGTATATTTTAATGGAAAATTACATAGAAGAATGTGTGTATATATCAATACATTTATGGTAATGGAGTAGACTTTACACTTTATGTCTAAGTTGGAACCTCTGTAATAAGTAGCACTCCCCTCTTTTACATGATAGCAGTGATTCGTACATTAATCTGGCCAAAGGACAGGGAACAATTGACAGATTTGTATTGCCCTTTTAAAAATGAATCAGAAATGCTTTTTGACGTCTCTTACAAATGGCATTTCAATTGATTAAGGTGAGCAGAGTTGGGCGCTAGAGGATTCTGCACTTATTTAGCTGCCACATTGCTCCAAACAAGTAAGAGCTCTTCATTATTACTTTTTCTATTCTTTTCATGTCACTATGGTAATTGCAGTGCAGTGGTTGCTATAGCAAAAATGATTAATCCTGCACTGTTGTTATCTGTGAGCCAGCAGAGGATTTTTATAAGATCTGCTTGTACTGTCTTTAGAGGAAATCATAGATGTTGTCTAGAATTCTGATAAATACTTGCAAGTATATAGAGAGTTTTATTAATTGTCACTTAAAGGACTAGGAAAATGTATTTTTAAAGAAATTGAAGGATTTCAATGGGACAATCTGAAAATGAGTGATTTTTTTGGGATGAGATGAATGTGAACCATCTTTCGGACACACAAACCTGCTATTTTCTTGTTAATTTAAAGATTAATGACATATGTTTTTCAAGTAGTGAGTCAGAAATGATTAGCATTGTGCTGATTATACAGTCCATTAATTCATTTCTATAGGAAATTGGTGTCATAATTGCTATTTAACTATGATTGGTTCAGTTGGATAGCGAGATTGATAGATCATCCGTTGGTATCTGAGATTGTAAAAGTTTGATTAATCAAACTTTTGATTAATCAAACTTTTGATTAATCAGTCATTGGTTTTGCTTAGTTAGGGCAAAGAACTTTGTTGTGGCCTGTATTTAAATGAGAGTAAAAATAGCTTTTTGAAATCAAACTTCATCATGGTGTCCTCATAAGTAAATACAGCACAACTCTTCCTTTCTCTTGGTAGCATTTAGTTAACTCAGTCCTTTATTTTTTAGTTACCACTTGGATTTCTTAGCTACTGCCCTTTCCCGTCTCTAATTTAATAAGTTTGCGTTCACCCCTACTATGCACACTTGCTTGCTTTTTGACAAAACATGGGTTGGGTTTGTTAAAGTTCTATCAAAGTCTTTTAGAGACCTGAACTCAATTTTTTCTTGTATTTGAAATCCAGTTATCCAACTAATAATCCTAAGAGAATCTTCTCTGTTCTCCCCCCTACCTAGTAATCGAACTACTTCATGTATGTTAACTACTTGTATGACATGTGGTAGTAATTATCACTTTCCTTGTAGGAAATGATAGCTCATTATTGCCAGTTAATTATGTTTAAACAGGATAACATAGTGCCTAACCTTTGGGGGTTTTTCAGCCTTTCACTGCACTGTGCCAAATGCATTTTGTTGAAAGATTTTTATTTAAAGTAGACCTTAATTATCCTGCAGCTGAATATACTTTAAATGCACTGCTTTTCTGCCTGCAGTTGCATTTTGATTTTTTACCTTTTAATTTTGTCTGTCAACTTCATTTTAGCATCTGAATTTCTTTTTTCCTTCAGAATGTTGCATCCTCAGATGCAGTAGCAATGTATCAAAGGGAAATTTTAGTGGTACATCTGGTAAATAACCCCTTAAGAAAACCATTCTCCTTTGAGAACTGTGTTGTGAAAATATTTAGTGCTCCTGTAGAAAGGATTCTGTAGGAACCTTAAGGTGCAGGATGACAATACTTCTGTGTGTGAAATGCTCTGCATATGAGGAAAGCTGGGTTTACTGTGATCAGTTTGGATGAAAAAGATATGAAAGTTGATGGAAGTGAAGCCTTCCGAGTGACTTTAGATGTGGAAGAGATTCTTTTAGTACCAGATCCACTTCTGAAACAGCAGTATATAGAGCCATACCAAGTTAACTTGTGTTTTGAGTCCATGAAAGCGTATTTAGGAGCTAAGTCTGTCTTATTTTTTAATTGGTAACCAGTAATGCTCTTCAGTGATGCCTCAGTGTTTTACATGTAGTTCCCAAACTGTGTCCGTTTCTGAGGGGGGGAAATCAGGTTCCCGTATTTCGCCAAGGTCTTTCACATGTGCTGACAAATGCTAGTATCTCCTGGGAAAAAGAATTGCTGTTGCTTCATGTTAATTTTTGTCAAAGGGGCTTGTAAATTAAGAATTACTTTGCTTTCTTCCCAACAATAAAATTGGTGGAGTGCTGCTTGTGTCACTTGTTTATTCATTCCTTGTCGAACAGCTTCATCACAGGATTGAATTCATGGTTGGTGTAAGAGGAGCTCTCGACCCGGGTTGAGCTGACCCAAGGCAGTTATACCAGTGGCTTGCCTTGGTTACTGTTATCCCTTGGTTTGGCAGCACCCAGAGGTTTGTTGCCATGGGAGCTTTGAACATGTGTAATATCACAGAGCTCCAAACGTACAGCAAGGCTTGGGAGTTTGTTTTGAAATGAAACAGGTGAAACAAGCAGCTTTCAGCATAAACTGCAACAGGAGTTTCAGTGATGATTTTGTTTTGTGTGGAAGGGGGGTTCACACTGTATTTAATGCAGTTTCTTTTCCCTGCTTGGATCACATTTGAGGCAGAAGGCCGCACTGTTGGCTCCAGTGCAGCCTGGAAGTCTCTGTGTGCAGTTTGCTGGCATGCTGTGTTTAAGTGCTTCTGTGCAGTGGAGCTGTGAATATGGATTCTTTGGAAGGACTTAAAATCAGAATTGATTTAGTGTGAAGGAGAGGATGATGAGGATTTCTTTAATGTCCACAGTACTTTAAATCATCTGTAAAAGCTCTTGGCATCTGTTTTTTGAAGTTATGATTCACATTTTCTAAAAGCAGCTGACACTGATTGTTTTAGTAATGTGTAATTATCTTAGTAATTTATTATAACTGTCTCTGTCATGACCATCTCATTGAGCACCTAAAGGCACAGAGTGACAAGAGTTCTAATGATTTAATTACTTGAGAAGATAAATTTAAGATAATGAGCTTTCAAACATACCTTTATTTTGTTTGAATATCAAACTCAGTTTTACTTAGTGTAGGCTTCTTGCCTGCGCCAGAAGGGTAGTGCTACAGTATAACCCTACAGGGCTTCTTTCTTCTTTATCCTCTTACTGTTCTTCAGAACTGTGAATTAAAGACTCATGAGAGAGGAGAATGAGAACTGGGCAAAGACAAGAGGGAGAGATGTATGAGTGAGAACTTTGTGGTATATGAAGGGTCTTGTTTTTATGTTCAGAATTATGAAAGCTGACTTTCTTAGCCTGTATAGTTACCATATTTCTATTTCACTGAATAGTTAAGGTTGGAAAGGACCTCGACAGATCATCAACTCCAACCCCCAACTTGCTAGAAAACAATTTCTTTTTATTTAACAGAACCATAATAAGTTACCATAATCAGTCTATGATCTCAGAATAACCCCAAAAAGTTGATTCTATTTTTGTTTTTAAAGGAGCAGTAAGTAAGATTACACTGCAGCAGAAGTACAGAGCATTTAAATTAAAAAGGTTTAGATCATACACCCACCAAAAGCTGTCTTGCTCTTCATAGCTACAACTTTATCTTGCTGGATTATGAAACAGTTTTGGAGTGAGTGATCACAGAAGTTGTCATTTCCCCAGGTTCCATTTTCTTTTCAGAGCCCATTTTGGAAAGTACATTGCACAAGCATTAATCTAATAACCCATGAACCTGCTTGTAAAGGAGCACTTTTGTGACACCTTTTTCTATGTTTGTAAAGGAATTTGAACATTGGGATTGAGAATCTTTTGCCTAGGTTTACTCATGCTACATAAAGTACGAGTGTGTTTGCTTTACAAGCACCTCTCTGATACCTCTGGGTTTGGGAAGAAGTTTCTTGTGTGGAACTCCTTTACCCATTTGCTCTTTGTGAATTCAGTTTAAAATGTGTTCTCAGGCTGCAGTACCTCAGTATTGCTTTTGGAGCATCTAACAATTCTAATAACATTATGTTGGGTTTAATCTGATTGACAAGATGTTTTCTGCTCTCTCCCATTCAAATTTACTTTTAGAACAGATTGAAAATACTTGAGCTGTGGTTTATGCAAGTGTGAACATTCACAATCAGTGTTAAAGCTCAGCAGTGTCTCTCACAAAACCTCTCTGCAAGGTGTGCTCTCAGGGACCTGCACAGGCAGTGGCTTTGGAGTACTTGGATTGGGCTGCCTGCACTTGGCAAACATGGGCAAAGTATTGGAAAGAAGGCTCTGTATCCATGGTCTTTGTTTGAAATACAGCAAGCAGGCAGTTGTAAGTAATGATTCTCACATGATTCCTAGATGGAATAAGACTTCTAATTTTGTCTTTACATATTTAGACATAACTACAGGTTTGCAGGTGATGAGTACGTGGGACTGTTCTTTTTCTAGCCTGTTCCACTGCCTACAAAACTTGATCTTTACTAACCATGGAGTTATGCTGTATCACAGTCAAGACAGAGTCATGTGTTGAGAACGTGCTCATTAACAGTTGAGTTTCTGTTTCTATGTCAAAGGTGCTCC
The DNA here is from genome assembly GCF_000691975.1 of Corvus brachyrhynchos. NCBI lineage: Eukaryota > Metazoa > Chordata > Aves > Passeriformes > Corvidae > Corvus > Corvus brachyrhynchos. The sequence goes on from NW_008239324.1 coordinate 11,643,956, forward strand.
AAGCTGAGTGGTGCTAGTGCAGACATTTGGAGCCTGGAGTGTTTGGGCACACCTACTGCTACAAATTACATTGAAATTACAAACACAATTTCCACCAGTTTGGACTGAGATTTCATTTTTAAATCCATACAGTGATAGAAAGAGAGACTAGTAGACCCCAGAAACTAAGTGCAGGCTACAGAGGGTCTCCAGAAATAGGTTTCCTAAGTAGACCTAGGCTGAACGAGATTATTAAAGACATGTTATGCAAGGTATTTTTTATAAATACTTGAAACCAGTGGAGGTCTTAGAGGTTCATCCAGCCATTGTCACCAGTGCATGTTTTGTCACCTGTGAACACCTAATTGCACTGATCAGTTGTGCTAATGATACTCCTTTGAATGTCTGTCTTCCTTTTCCTTTGTGGAGAAATTTGACTTCAAGATCAGAGTTTAAAATTGAAGGATGTTTATTTACATTGAGATTGAAACCAGGCATGAAGATGAGAAGAGTTGCTCGGGTCAAAGATGAATTTGTTGTCATTGAGTTTGAGCTGTTAAGTGAGCAACTGCTGGGGGTGTTTTTTGTGTGGTCTTCAATGTCAGTAGTTTGCATTCCAGCAGGTGCTTCCAAGGTGGAATCATGTAAAGATGAAGAATGAAATACTTGCTTTCAAAACTGGAAAAGCTGCTGCATCGATTCGTTGGTTTCACAGTGTCTTTGAAAAAGCTTCAGAAATGCAGGAAACATTTCTGGTTATAAAAGATGAATCTGTGCATTGTAAGATGTGCTTTAGAAATAAAAACTGGAGAAGAAATAAGATACAATATTATGATAGAGATGAAAAATGTTGGGCTTTTCTTCTTTTGATTTCTACTTTTCTGTAATTTGACTAATTGTGGATTTTCTTAAACTATTTTGCTACAACTCAGAAGATATTCTTGTTTCATTGATGTCCTATTTCCAGCTACATTCTCAATGCTGGAGCTTTACTTGAAGCCTTTTAAGTTCAACATTTGTTCTGTCTGCTCTAAATACTGAATTAATGTTTTTATATCTCATCTTTGTGATCTTTAAATTCAGCTGAGCACAGAGTGTAGAAGAGGAGAATAAAAACCAACCAAACAAAATCCAAGCAAACCAGTCCGGTATCCATAGGATGGATATCTCTGTCTGAAAAACTTTCATGAGGTGGATACAACAATAATTTGAGATATGTGAGCTTAAGAATGGCCTCTCATCTTGTGTTCAAGATGTTTTTTGACAAAATTTATTTTTAAAATAAATCTTTTTTTCAAAACTGTGCTGTAAATTTTCAACAGATTTTTCTCATATCTTGAACTTTATTTTTTTAACTACTGGATTCTTAAATATATGTTATGCAGAATTGAAGAGAAATTGCAACTGAAAACATGATCCTGTAAAAGAAATTATGTAAATGGGGGTTTATCTTCTGGTCAAAGGAATTGAGGAAACTCTGGCCTTCCAATATAGAATGTATTTTGTAGTATTTTCTTTGCAGGGACAAAGGCTTGTTGCTTGATGCATATTTGCCTTCTATTCATTTGTTGATCATACTGAATTTTTTAATCAAGTCTTAAGTAATTTATCCAGAACACCTGCATCTGTAAGGTGATGGCTATACGTGTAATTATATGCCAGTTCTGTCCTTACTGTCCTAGGATTGGTTATTCCTCAAAGCTACAAGGGTGTTTTCATCAATGTCCTGCTCCACTCTGAACATTAACTACCCACACCGTCAAACTGAGTTATTGGCATAAAAAGATGAATGTTTGCAGTATAAGTAGAATCAAACATTTTATATTCCTCTCTGCTCCATAGCATAATTTAAAATGAGAACATCCTTGTTCTTATCCCTTTCTAAAACAGAGGAAGGTGGTTCTTTGTCCTTGCATGTTACTGAAAATCTTCTAAAATCGCTTCGGATGAAAACTTTTGTAGAAATGCAATTAAAATATTAGGGCTTAACTTACATTTTATATTCAGAAACGTATCTCTGCAACTTAATTCAATTTTAGCAAACCCTTCAATATTCCTATGGTTTATAATTTGCAAATTGAACACTTTTTTCCATTTAAGTTTAGAAAAAAAGGTAGTCCAACAGCATTTTAATCTAGTTCATGTAAGCAAAGATTCAAGACAGTAACATTTTAATTGTTGTTTTTGAATGATGCAGAAGGAAAGCAAACACTTTCAAAAGTTGGTGCTGATTTCAGATGGTCAGATTCAATAGTTGCTATGTTGATTTCTCTCTGTCCAGTGGGAATTCTCTTTCCCATCTCTTTGGATGTGAACTTACTGGATTTCTGTCACCTAGGCTACTTCACATCCTAACTTCTCTATCCTTGAGAACAGAGCTGCCATGAGGATTTTGGAGAGGTTTGGTGGTGAGGTAAAGTAATTCATGAGGCAGATGGGATGTAGGAAGCCACTAAAAGTTTGGCTTTATCACTTGGAGATATTTGGGGAAGTCTGATATTTTCATCACTCCTCCTCCCCTTATAACCCTCCTTTCCATCTCCCAACTTCCTGATGAAATAAGGGAGGGACCCAGAAAATGTAGCTGTGCACAGATATAGATGTAAACACACCCCCAAAAGGAGGTTCAGCTTCATGGAAGTACAAGCTGGCAGGCTGAGAAAGCCTTTCTTACGGTACAGGTAAATTACGACAGGACCTCTAGGCTGTGGCCAGTACTGTACTGAAAAATGAATAAGGGGTTCAGTGACTTCGGCAGATGATCCAGCGTTTGCATATTGGCTAAGGAGATTTCATGAAGCAATTTTTCCACTTGCCTAAATAAGCTTGTTTGGATTTCTGCAAACCCAAGCAGTAGGTATGCCTGAAGCCCCTTGATGCCCTGAGCACCTTTGTGGTTCATACAGAAATCCGTTTTGTAGCATGTTCGTAAGCTGCATTTCTGAAACATCAAACCAGTGAAAATGTAATTTATTGTGGGATAGCTGAGCAGCTGTCAGGGAGCCAGGCTGAGAGGATGTTTGTGACTGTAACCTGCAATATTTGATAGATATAAGATAGAATCCAGTAGTGGAAATGATTCAAGTAATTAACGTGCCAGATGAGGACCTCTCTTTATTTCAGTGTTCACAGTGAACAGTGGTTATCTCAGAATGAAATATCCAGCTCCTCAGAACTGTAAGGGCTAAGGGGCAAGTTGAAAGGGTGAATTTTTTTTATTACACTGTGAGCTTTGATTTCATAGCCTGGAAAAGTAGATTACCTGAAGTCTGCCTGAGCTGGGGATGCCATCTCTGTGGCAAGCCAGGTTTGGTTGTGGTCGGGATCTTACAGCCGTGGTTGTTGCTGCTGCTTTTTGGTGCTCGTGTTCTACTCCCCCTCTGTGTTCTCCTTCCCAGCCCAGACAGGGAGCTTCCAGTGCTCACCTGGCCCCTGGGAGGGCTGCAAGGTCAGAATGGCAACATAGAGATTTCTCCTGGAGCAGATAATGGACAGTAAATTATTACTTTTTTCCTCACTATATGCTCTGTGTGTCAGAACTCTAGATGCAAATAGTCATTGCTTGTTTAAATATTAAAAGGTCATTATTCTGCTAAAGGTTTTGGAAATACATGGATTAAAGGCACTTAAAGAACATTTCTGAAAACCTGTAATTTACTCAAATTTACCTAATTCTGTAAGCCTGGGATTTATTAGCCATTGTGTTAATCAACTCTCCAGTGTTGTTTTTTGCGTTAAGTACAGATTAAGATATTACATGTAAACTCATGACTCTTCTTAGTCTTCCTGACAGCAGAAGAGTTTAAAACTAGTTCAGAAAATTAAATAAGTTTTTATGGTGGACTTGTAATGGTGGATTTGTATTAAAAGTAATTTTCTTCCCAACTGAACATAGGGATCGATTAAATTACTAAGGACTTACTCTTCTCAGTAAAATTTAAAATTTCCTCAATATTATGGGTCAAGATAAAAATACAATAGCGAAGGCAATCTTCAAACAAAAGACCCAAGTTAGATTATTAGGTTGAGGATTTTGAGTAGGTCTAGTTTATCCCATGTAATTTTTCAGATTTAAAAAATAGTAAGTTATTCACAGCTGATTATTTCATGTAAACAGGGTTTCTGATTACAGAAACAAAGCTGACAGGCTTTTTTTTTTTCTCTTTGACAGATGGGGATGGACAAAGTGAACATTTATTACCAGTCTGTGAGGATGAAACATGTCAAAGAAGTGCCATCTACCTAACCAAGCTGGGATTGGATCAGGTAATGTGAATTTGAATAGCAAAGACAAAGCAAAATACTGTGCTTTATGAAATTATATGAAATAGAAATTTTTCAGGAAGGAAATGAAACCTCCTCACCTGTAATTATTAAATACGAGGGACTTGTATTTGTTCACTTGTGTTCCTTATCTGAAAAAATACGGGTTTAGTGGAAGAGGTTGCAAACCTAGAATTCTTTATAATGGATAATTCTACTCAAGAAAATGATGGACACTCCTGAAGAGTCGCTTTCTTGGTTGCAAAACACTGTATTCAAAGCACCATAACTGTCCCAGCATAAGATGAAAAGCAAGGTTTGTGTTAAGAGTTGGAAAGAAATCTAATTCAAATGATGAGCTTGTTTAGTTTAACTTAGGGTGTTATTTTAGAGTATAAATATATATATACACACACACAAACATCAAGTTGAACCAGCCCACACCTCTTACCCCTAATTTCTACTTTGTTTGTTATTAATGAAGCAAATTTCCAGGTGGTATAGAACACTTTCTTAGGCTGTGTATCTTCAGGGCTGGGTTTCTGTTAAACTGTTGGAGGTTCATTTGTTCATGACACTACTGGCTTTCAGAGACATGGTTTAAGTGTGTGATCGTCTGGTTGAAGTATTTACAGTACCCTGATTTATAATAAAGTTGCAGCATACAATAAATTAACCAGATGTTTGTTGGATGGCTTAATAAATGTTCTACTAAATTCATATTTAGCAATGTGAACCTAAAGGCCAATGTGACCTAAAAAGTGCTTGTAGCTGACAGCAAAACCCACTGTAGGGTACTCAGAGAAAATTACAATGTGTGCCATACATGTTGCTACCATGATATGAATTACTGATTATTCCCTCACTGAAAAATTGAAAGTTTAATTTTGTGCTGATAGTATACTCTCTGATCTATAATTCAGAATTTATAGCTGAACTTGTTACAGTCTGTAGCCTAAGTTTAGAGCATAGATTTTCTCATTTAAGGAATCAAAATTTATAGAACACAGGCTGTAGCTTACTAGTGAGGAAAATCACTCTGTGTAGGAAAGGAAAGCACACAGCTCCTAGTCAGTGCAGGAGGAATGACTGGGATGGAGCATGCCATCAGAGTAAGAAAGAGTAACTCTAAATTTGGTACTTTGTATCTTTTAGCTTTCTGAGCTTGGCAGCTCTGTTCTCAGAAGTCACGTTCTGCTGTGCACGCTGTTTGGTTGGTTGTGGTTGCTGGTTTCTTGTTTTGATTTGGATTTTTTTTTTTACATTGATCCCCTGTAAACACAGAACACAGACAATAGATTGTAGCACTGCTGGATGCACAGGGGTACAGCAGAGTTTGAGGTATGGGTCAGAGCCTTTGTACAAAGCAAGTGGATGCTCAGTTTGGGATCCTTGCATTGCTTCTGCTCCGGGGAGAGCTCAGGCTGCAGCCACATGCTGGAATGGGGGAGTAGCTGGGATGCTCTTTGGCAAAGGACAGCTGCACTTCAGCTCTCAGTTTAGTTCCTTACTCTTGATAATACAAGAATTAAAAGGCGTTTGAGTTTTGTTGCTCAAGTAAGTTTGAGGCAAATACTTTAAATTAAAGTAATTTCACTGTAGAAAGTGAACCCCCACACAAACAGTTGGAACCACTGAGAGTAGTGGGGTCTGAGGACCAGTTCTGGTAGCTGTTGTTCAGGATATGTTCCCAAAAGGAAGTGGTGCAGTGGTGGCAGAGGAAAGTGTGGGTCAATTTGCCTAATATCAGAACTTTTCCAAGTTAGAGTCTGTTTTTGTAACCTGCTCTGAAGTAACATTGCATGCAGCCAGTTTTCATCTTGCTTCATTACTTCATTTGTTTAGTCACAAATACATCAGATAGTTAACCTATATTTAATTTGTTTACTCAATTTAGGAATTTCACTGTGTAGTTTCAATTTGAGAATACTTTCCAAGATAATGACTTTCAACATCAAAATTAGCAGTTAAATATTGTCACTTTATTTTAAACAGCAAAGAATCCAGGAGATTCTCAGCCTGCTAGAAAAAAAGTATTAAATAGTATTTAATTTAGACTTGCCTAGAAACTGTAAAGCAATTATCCCTCCCTATTTTTAGAATGACTTTAATTAAAAATGACAGTATCAAATGGCATGCAATAATGACTTGTTCTGGCCTAACCTTTTTAAAGAATTCTATCTAGAATACTCCTTTCTTGCACTTATCTGGAGGTGATGGAGCTTTTTCTTTGGAAATTTTTTCTCTTTTCTGTTCTGAAACAGTGAAAAGTATCAGTGTCTTCATTCATATGTCTGCAGCTTTTCCCATGCATTGCATGCTTCATTCATATCAATTCTTACATTTATTTGAAAGTAAAATGTTTCATTTCACTGCATTTGGTCATTGTGAGGTCATATGACAAGCTTTGACTAAGGTTAATCTTCATGAGAAATGTTAAACATAAACTTTGTGGCAACGGACTGGAATAAATTCTGTTTACTAATCACTTTACAATTTGAGGGAAATAATAAGGAGCCCTTGTAGTGCAGAATGTGTTTCAACGAGGGTGTGGTATCCCTTGTGGAGCAGGTAGGTAATTATAGGGAGTCTGTGGGAAACTGAGAAATTGCAAGTCTATTATTGAAAAAATAGAAGACTCTGTATCTCCATTGTCTTAGTTCAGTTTTTGCTGCAGGGTTTTGTGGCTTATTTTTTTTAGTTGAGGCTGTAGCAACAAATTCTTCTCAGAATCTAATTATTTTTTTAGAGAAACTGATCTCAAATCTGAAAAATCTCAAATGAGATGACAGTCTTGTAAAAAAATACTTTGCCTACTGGGCCTGGTTCTGTCCTTCCTGCTTGTTTGCTGTCGCGTTTGATGAAACCCAATGAGAAACAGTTAATGCAGTTCCATGATAAATATGATGCTTTGAGATGAAATGCATAACAATAAGAAATGCACATCTGTACAATTAGTGGCTCTAAAGCCTATAGTGAGGAGAGGCAGGCAATGGCATGTCAGGCTTTGCAGTTGTTCCAGTAAGATCCTGTCTGTCAGTATATTTCTCATGATGTCTTTGGCCCAACTGGATGGCTACTGGAAAGCCAGGCCAAGCTAGGAGAATTGTTTCAAGGATAACCCTTCATCATAGGTTTTAATTTATGTAATGTTGATTGGGGGGGTTTAAGTATTAGAAATGTCTCAGATTTTCTTCTTTCGGATGGTGGAGCAGAAGTAAAGGCCAACAAAATACGCACGAGTGACTTAAGGCGATACAGACCTCCTAAGGTTTTAATGGAATGTGAATGATTTCCATAGCAACAGCAGAATTGCTGTCAGATCCAAGTGGAATCCTATACACCGTTTCAGATTGTGGCAGGAGTTAGGACACCTCAGACTTCTTCACATTCACCTGCAATAGCTACAGTCTAATCTGGGAAATGTTTTAAAGTCGTTGGTACTGTTTAATGTAGGAACTCTAGATACTGTGATATTCTTAGAGATGACTAATCTTTCTTTAATTTTGCCAAGTATTCAGTATGATTTTTCATTTGTTTCCTGAGGCAAACACTATTATTTCAGTCCCTTCATCTGAGAGTTTCTTTGTGGGCTTGATGATTCTTACAACCTTTCTCTGTGCAATAGAAAGGTTATAGCTTTATTCCTCTTGGAAATCTAGCAGGTCTGAAGTAGAACACAGCAGTGCATCCTACTGCAAACCCCAGGTCTTTGTGGTGTCGTTCTCTAGGCCAGAGAGGGAGGTGACAGCATTGATTATCACCTGCAGTCAGTCAATGTCAGAAGTTTTTCTTCATTCCTGTGTAACAGTTTAAAGGGGGGGAATGGATTCAGCTGCTGTAGTTTTCATAAATGTCATGTTCTACAAGATCTTCTCATCATTTTTAAGTTGCTTGTCTTTCTGAAAGCAGCTGTGGGGCTGTGACCATTGAAAACATGACTTTTACTGCTTTGGTTAGTTTTTTTCTATGATTCTAAACCACTGCTGTGGAGTGTCAGCTTCTGGGCTTTGAACACCAGAAGTTAGTGATGTAAAGTACAGTCATTTCCTCAGCTGTCTAAGGGATTCAGGTGACCGCTGTATGCACTGAAAGCCTAAAGCTTGCTGAAATCCTGCCAGTTATTTGTTGTGTGCAGCTGAACTGCAGCGTATGGGGACTGAGAGAGGGAGCCCCGGGAAAGGGCTTGTGTTACTTCTGGTGCTGTGATAGCTCTTTTAGCCCACTCCTGATGCTCATCTTTGGCATTCCCAGAAAGTGTGTTGGCCAGGAATGGGCTACCAATTTCCAAACTTTGCGACTTGCAGCTGGCTCCCTGCCTGTGTTCTGTGGCCTGGAAGCAGCAGCTGGCTGGGGGTGGGTTTTGTGCTTCATGGGTTTCTGGCCGTAATTTAAGAATGGAGATGTGTTAATCCCATAGTTTGGGCTCAAAGACCTGCTCACAAGCTTTCGAGCAAAAGAAGTCCCTTCCCTAATGTATAGAAGAATGTGGGCTCTGTAAGAAATGAGCCCTTTTACAGTGACTGCAAGGAACTTTACATTTTTCTCAAATCCCTAGATCTTTTTCAAAGTGAAAATTATGCTGTTTCCACAGGGCAAGAAAACATTCTTTTTTCTACTTCTTGAAAAACAAATGTTTGAAGAGTTTAAAAACAAATATTCAAGCACTTAAATATTTTTTATATTGTAGCCTACAAATCATTAATTGAAGCATCCAAAATATCTATATAAATGTTTTAAGTAATGATATTAGTGATGCTGTGCAATGGAATTTAACAGAAAAGGAAGAAGTAAATCTCATTTCTCTGACTGAATTTTATGTGTTCATCTAAAATTTCTTTTAAAAATACACTTACTCAATTTTTCAGTCTTTTCTCATCTGAGCTGTGTAGGAGAAATCATATGATCAGAAAACTGGAAAAAATAGCTTCATGTGTCCTCATTATACCCACCTATTTCCATCTTAGATAGAAATTAAAAAATTAGTTCTGGTCTTTTCCTTTTAAAATAGTAACAGGAAACAGGAAGCTTAAAGTAATTGTCTGGATTATCAAATACAAAATAAGCAGAGGATTTGTATTGTTGACAAACACGTTTTCAGTTTTTTGCCTTTTGTACTGAACTATATGTCCCGAGGCACTCGAACAATTAATGTTGCATTACATTACATAGTAGTGCAGTTCGTAATAGAAATCTACAGAAGGAGTTTCGCCAAAAGCGTGGATTACTCTGAATTTAAACTGTCAGAGCAAGTTACATCTAGTGCTGGAATGGGATCTGGTTGTGCATCAAACAAGGCTGATGTTCTTGAACTGTGACACAGCTGCTCTTAGGAAAAGTCCCACAGCTGCTTCAGTGGCATGGATGGATTTACTCTGTGCATCAATGGTGCTGGTGCTTGGTAGTAACAGGTGATGTTTTGCTCACCTGTTGTTTTTTGTCTCTTGTTGTAGACCTTAGGAATGTGAAATTGCCTTCTATGAACCATTCTGAATAGAGTAAAAAGAGAAACAAATTTGTATTTGTGCCTAAAAATTCATTTTTAATTTTGTCTCTTTAAGATAGTGTTACCTGGGAACATTTAGAAAGTATATGATGGATATAATTGGATTTTACTGCAACGACTGTGTGAACAATACCGTGTAAAGTAAAAGCTATATTATATTTCATGGTTCTGATTTCAATCACTGTTTTTCAAAATTAGACTATTTTGCAATAATATTATTTCATCTGTCTTCTGCATGACAAGTAAGTACTAAGAAATCCAACCCTTTGAAAAATTTCCCTCAGGGTAAGAGTCTTTCCCTTATTTTCTGTTTCTTAGACTTTTCCAAACCTTCAGCAAGTAAGAGTAACTAACTAGACATATGCATGTTGTTTGGTGTGAGGGTCCAAGTGTGTTTCATTTCGGGTTTGAGGTAGCAGCAGGTGCTGCAGATGATGATTTAGTTCAAAGCCATGGCCTACGCGGGCAGCACGCGCTGGGTGTGTGCAGTGACAGGCAGGACTGCCCCAGGCTTCTCAGCCATCTCTGGGATCCACACAACACCAACCTCACTGCATTTCTGCAGACATTTTGGGAGCTTCTCTAAACTGCCTGTGCTTTTTTGTAATCCCAAGGGAGCAGTCAAGTGTCAGACACAATTGCCATGTGGCAGGAATGTTGTTGATTACTGGATTGTGCTAGCGAGGGAGTCTTTCCATGGCAGGATATGAACTGTCATGGATCTCGTTCTGGTTCCTGAAATAGCTAAATTAAGGCTTGGGTGAGAGACATGTAAGATCTGTTAAGTGCTTTTGATGTTGCTGATAGTGATCCTTTAAGATGGCACCCCTCTGTCCTTTTGAAGGCATTGTCAGTTAGTTGACATATAAAATTACTTCTGACTTTTAAAATGACGCTGATTTTTTCTGTAGCATTGAAATATTAACCCTGGCACTTCAGCTTCATACTAACTTGCAAAATTACCTTGATTTTAATTAAGATAAATTCCTATTTAGCACCTCTGCAGCATTTTGGAAAGTAAGTGCAGTTGCATTCTGTTTCTTGTCCTGGAGAAATTATACTTCTCATTTCTTTCGTACTTTCAGTTTGATACTTTATTCTTAATTTCTTATCAAACAGTTCAGTATCTGGTGCTTCGGGGGAGATAGGAGGGGAATTAATCTTGAACTTCTAAATATCCATGAATAATAGAATTGTTCAAGTTGAAATGAACCTTGGGAGATCCAGCCTCCAGCTTTAAGCAGGAACAAACTGAATTCAGACCATGTTGTTTAGAGCTTTGTCCAGTCAGACTTTGAAAACCCCCAAGGACAAAGGCCCTGCAACTTCTCAGGGCCTCATTTGTAGTTTAATTTGGTTGTTTATCTCTAGTCAGAACCTCCCTTGTGTCAGTCTGACCATTTTCTCTTGCTCTTCTGCCATATATCACAGTAGAGAGCCTGGCTCCATCTCATCAGCTGGTTCCTTGCAGGCACTGCAAGATCCTGCCTTAATCTTCTGTTCTCCAAATAATCCCCGTGCCCTCAGCCTGTCCTCTGAGGAAGTACTCAGTGCCCGACTATCTTGTTGACCCTTCTCTGAACACACTCAGTATTCTCAAATCCTTCTTGAACTGTGGGGCATAAAACTGGACACAGAATGCAGATGCAGATGAACAAGTGCTGAATAAAGAGAAATCCTGGGTCATCCTGATGAGCAGGAGCACAGGCAGCAGCTCTGGTGCAGAGCTGGTTTGCTGCCCAAGCTGCTGTGCCCAGCTTTACCTTCCTGCTCAGCAGGACCCTCCCCTCCCTCAGGAGGGCTGGTACCCAGCTGAGCACTGCCCAGCCTGTGCCAGTGCAGGGCTTTACTGCTGGTGCAGGGTGTCTGTAGCTGAGTGTCGGTTTTGCCTATTCTTGCCTTTCTAGGTCCCCTCTGAATGGCCATCCTGTCCTGCAGCATACTGACAGTATCCAGCAGTTTGGTGTTGGCCGCAAACCTAAAGAGGCTGCATCCATCCTCCAGTGTTACAATGTCTATTGCATTGCCTTGCAATTCCAGGGGAAAAAATGAGACTCAGGATCTCATGGCCCTGATGGTTTGGGTTTACCTACACTTAAAGATTTGTATAAATTCCAGGCAAGCGTGAATTTCAGTTAAGGGGTTCGTGAATGTCCCCATATGCTGGTTGTATTCTTACAACCTTAACTATATTTTCCTGTTCTGGAATAACTGAGTGCATAAGAAATACTTCAAATTATTTTTTTCATTTGGTGACAGAGTTAGGAAATAATCCTTATTTGTAAGTGGTTAAGAATCCTGATGAAGTGAAGAAGTGGCAGCTGTTTTAAATAGAATTACATTGTTTAAGTAAATAAAATGGATTTATTTACCTTGCTGGGGTTTTTTTGTTTTGTTTTACAGTGGATTCCAGTCTTGCAAGACTTCAGAAATAAAGACACTGTCTGGGGCTTTGTACCATATCAAAATGACAAATCTTCAACAGAAATTTCATTTCCAATTACACTTCATATTGGAGATTACAATATGGATGGATACCCAGATGCACTTGCTATACTAAAGAACACTTCTGGAAGGTAGAGTATATGCAAACTTAGAAATAAAGCTATCAGATTAATGTTCAATCATCAGTCATAGAAATTACTAACTTCAGTGCATCTCATCCATTTTATCCAGTGAACAAGACTTTTGATCTCTGCTAACTGTTTCCCTTTGAACAAAAGTGTGCATTTTTCATGCTACATTCAGAATGCATAATTACATAGGCTTAAACTGGGACTCTGTGTGGGAAATTGCATCAGGGACTGGAGTATGAGGCAGCATTTTAGGCACTCCTCCCAGAGCTCAGGGGCTGATTCTCTCCCTTTCCTTTCCCAAATAATCTTCTGTAAATTCCTGACTTCAGCTGTCAGTTCTGACTAGTCACACCAGGCTGCTGAGAGCTGGGGAACCTGTTCCGTGCTGTCACATGGAGTGAGCACTGACTGGTGACTCTGCTGAAAAATGCAATAGTGGTTTGCCCTTTTTGAGAACCAGGAATTTACCAGTGATTTTTTTACTGTCCAAGTCTAACTGAAAATAAATAACACACGCACCCCAACCCCCCTAAAAAAGAAACTTCTAACCCTTCGTATTAAATTTTTCAGCATAATCTTCTCATCCTCCTTTTTTAGATTTTTTTTCCTCCTTGCTTGCTTTCCCAATACTTTCTATTGCTACCATCTGGTGCTAGGTAGGAGAGGGCATGTGGGGATGCTCACAGGGAGACTGTTGTACACAGAGGAGTCAGTGATCCATGTAAGAGCTGACCTGAGTAGGTGCATTCCCGAGCTGTTCCGCACGTGCTGCCGGATAAACGCAGCCGGCTGATCGCAACGGAGCAGCCTGTGGGCAGCTCTCACCTGGCACCTGGGGATGCTGCTGCTGGCATGTCCTTATCTTTACCTTGAAGTGTACAGCACGTTTGCATGTGAACATGCTTTTGCTTGACAGTAGGGATGATGAATAGGCTTGTTCGCTTCGGAGAAAAACGGAGAGCCCTAGAGACCATGGTGTCAGTGAACCTCAGTACAGACAGGATATGTGCACGTATCCTGCAGTCTGTCTGTGCTGCACAACTGACTCTGCCAGCATCTGCAGAGATGGAAGATTATCTGTGCTATTCCCTTTTTCTTCATGTCATCACTTGTAAGAGGTATTTTAACGCATACTTTGTGGAGTCTTAATGTCTTCCTTACTTGACAAATACTTGCACTAATGCATTACAAAGCAGAGTAAGTGTCTCATACAGATGTATTTGTTATCTTCCTTTACGTGGTGTTTTGGATGAGCTTGGGTGCCGGTTCACAATTCAAATGAATACTCAATAAGGAAAACAAGTGAGGAGCTCACTTTGATGCTTCAGACAGTAAGAGAATTTGGTGCTGAAGTCCAATAAGTCAATTCAGGTCTTCTAGTGGTTGCCTAAACATGAGTCACCCACTGACATTTTTGTGTTAGAGTTCTTCAGATAGTGACACACCTAAAAATGACCCAGTTTGAAGAGTAGCGTGCCTGTATTCAGCCTACGTGATGTGATTCATGACAAGGCTGTGAGCAGCTGAGCTCTGTCTGTACCTCTGAGCCTTAAAATAACAGCAGAGCAGCTGTTTCTATTCAGACACGGCAGACAAGAAGGAGGTGATGCTGTTACTGCCCAGAACTTGCCAGGCAAAGTTAAAGCACTCAGGCCCTGAATGTCACGTGTTTGACTCCAGACTTTCCTCAGCTAGGACTTTGCATCTTCTGTTCAGCAGTCATTGAATAAAGACTGCAGACAGTCTAGAGAGCAAACTAGAACCAGCCTTCCTTTTGCCAAAGGAACACGGTGACATAGAAACTGTAAAGTTGCTGTCTTTGCTTTTGCTTAAGCCTCAGAAATCCTGTGTTTTGAGCTGTACTATCGTGTATGCTGATAGCTGGTGCACTTCAGAAGGGCTGCATGAAGATTTATGGAGTTCAGAAATGTACTTGAAGCTGTTTTAACTTTTAAGGGTCTTAGGAGCTTCTGTCCTCTGGCTGATCTATAATTTACTGCAATGTAGTATCATGTAAAATCATTAAAGTGTTTGTAAATAGTTACTCCAGTAGAAGCTCAGAAGTCACATATGTCTTGTTGCAATGAACTACTGTGATACACTTTTATTCTCCTTGCTTCTGAATTTGTTTGCTTATTCAATTGAGTGCATTCAAAACTATTTTTAAACTCGACATCAAAGTTGAGTGACACAGTAGGGCATAAGGACTGAAGGTACTGGCAGATGATGTGACAAGCTATTAAAAAAAGGAGGTTCAGAAAATTGAGGAATTCTGGCAAAAACAAAGTAAGTAACCTAAAAATGAAGAAATACATTGCATGTTAACATTGTATATATCCAGTATTTACAGTAAAGTAATGGAAACATGCTTTGTAGTTTGGGATGGGAACGAAAATCACTTTTTTTTGCACTCACTATGAAATGTCCCATTCAATATTAATTCATTGGTTCTGAGAGACTTAAGCAAATACTTCCTTTTAAAATGTGCAACTGGATCACTGATTGGAGAGAATTAAAACAGTGTGGGAATTAAATTAAAAGCTGTCCTTAAATTAGAGCAAATTAAAATGAAAACCTTATTTAATCGATTTTAAACACTTCTGGATCAAGCTGTTTATTTCTTTCTCTGAAGCCTTTCATGCTATATCTAGAGATCTAATTTCAGTGATTGATTACTGTGATTAAATGATAAAAGCATTTTTGTAAACTCTTGACCTCAATCTGTGCTATCATTTAGGAAGCCTGGTTTTTACTTGCTGCCTGTAACATAAAGAAATTAAAGCAGGCAGAAACAATTTTGTTCATCTGAAAGTATACCAATACATGAAAATGGAAGAAAAGGATTAAAATCAATTATATGCTTCCATCACAATTCAGGAAAGTACTTTCAGATCAAATCCTTACAAATCCCTACAAAAGACTGAAATAAAGATACCATAGTTGGGTATAAGGTTGATTGACTGTCCTGCCCAGTGGGCATGCCAGGAAAATGGTCAATAGCTTCAAGTATTGTCAGAACTGTTGTAAGACTCTGCTGTTTCATCTCCTGCTATTGATGCCTTTTCCTGGTCTTAAAATCAAGAATCAAACATGGTTAGAAGGGAAAAAGGGATTTTACCTCTGTATTTATTTTAAGGATCCTTAGGTGCACTACATCCAGGTGGAACGTGCCAAAATGTACACTGCAATGCACACTCCTGATAGATCAGGTGTAACATTATAGGTCTTACTATAGCTATGAAAAATTCCCCAATGAGAGGCTTGAGTGAGCCCCCCTCCCCAAGGAACCTTCCCCTGGATGGTTCTATCTTAGTTTACAAAATGTGTTCTGGAGAGGACCTTGGGGTCTGGGGCTTTCAGATCCCTAACTATGAAGCTTCTAAGATGTTTAGTCTCCTAGCTTGACAAATAAGTTTAAGAATGTAAGCTAAAAACCACTAAAGATAAAAAAGTTATAAAAAGGGGTATAAAAGGGGTATAAAAGAAAAGGTAAAAATCATCATGGCATCACCATAACCCCTTGATTTCAAATTACAGTGTGTACTATTCCGACAGTGTGGAGCCATTCCTTACCAACAGCAAAAAAGGAATGTCATTTGTGGTTGCAGGTGTTGTGGGGGTTTGAACCTTTTGAGCCTTTATCAAGACTCAATGAATTCCAGCAGGTGAAGGTGCTAAATGCACTGTAGGTCCTCACATATTTGTCTGTTCAGTCTGAATTCTTTTAACTTTTGACTTGAGTTAGAAACCCGCACATTAGAATTCAAGTCCACAGGTTTTTCTTCAGGGTAGATACATACATGAATTCTGTATTAGAAATTGTGTGTGTATATAGAATAATAATAGGTGAAGGGATTTTATCAATAGTTAGTAATTGGTTCAGCTATACCTCCTATCTTACCTAAATGAATTCATTTTTTCACATGCTGATTTTAAATTGACTCTGGTGACATTGGAAGTGTAAGTACTGCATGTGAGTTTATAAACATCTATCTTTCTCCCATCTAATTAGATGAAACAAATTTTGTTTAACCGTTGTTTCCAATTAGATGCTAGTAATTGGCATCTTGCATTGCAAATATGTAATCTTAAGTCTTTCAAATCCATTTTTATTCAAAGGGAATGTTTTTCATGGTCAAGTTGGCAATACTTTTCTCTCTGACGCTGGTGATAGCAGTAAAGACTGAAACTTGGATATAAACAGCTGGATATGGAAAGTTGAATAAAAAACTTTTAAGTACGATAGACTTCTAGAAAGTTTTCTAGGTGTTCATGCTCAGTTTGAAATTAATGTATATGTATTAATCCTTTATATGGAAGGACTTATTTGACCAAATTATCTCTTCCTAAATCATTATTAGTTGCCACTTGTCAAAAGGAAGGCTGGCTAGAGAACTTCTTTTAAAGGAAGGATTGATGAGCACCTTGTAATTGAGAAAATCTAAAAAAACCAGAGGCAAATTCAGTTATTCTGAATGTCTGGAGTAAGATATTGATAATTTAGATGTCCCTGGTATTACTGTAAATGAACTAGCCTAAAACTGACAGCATGAGAGATGTATGAAATTAGCAGTAAATAATTAATTCTAATTGCAAAGGAATGTGTTAAATTAAAACTGAGATAAGTCTTCAGTCTTTTTTGGTGTTAAGCCTTACTTATAGTTATTCAGCCTTATTAAATCTACCTTTCCTGCACAGATGACTTTGGTCAGAAGGTTCCAAATTGGCATATAACATACTTGGAATAAAGTTACGTAGGTAGTGAATGATTAAGCTGCAGCTGTATATTGGTGCATATAGCTCAATATTTGAAGTGCTGGAAATGGTATGTTAGGGGCAATAGGCTGGTTTTAGTTCAGAGTTCTTGTGCTCTATCTCTTGTAGCATTGAAGCTGAATTGTTTGGTATTGACTGTTACACGTTTATAGAGCACTTCAGCATTGATTTTTTACATTTTACCATTACCGAAATGTCTTCCTTTATAGGCTTTCAAGGACATTGCTTTGTCATTTTAAGGATGCGGATGATTATCTTTGTTACAGGGAGATTCTTTCTAATGGGAAATCTTCAAAATTTGGTTCAAAATAACAGGTCATAAGCTTGCACTTATTTATCTAGCAGAAATGAAACATGGAAGTAGATACTTGGATTCTAGAGCTGCTTTTGTATGCCAGGCCTAAATCATGTAAGGATTCAACTGGCAGCTCACAGGCCAAATCCAGATGTCTCCCAGGAACTACCTGAGCAGCTGAGGAGGCAGAGAACAGCTCATTCTCTCCCGTCTGATGACAGTCAGGGCCTCGAACTCCCTGTTGCTGCAGCATGGCCTGCACAGCAACATTATTTCCTCGCAGGCTGAGATGCAGCACATGGGACGGGGGATGCTACATCTATGAATTAATTAATTTCCTCTACAAGAGAGCTCTCCTACAGTGCACTTCTTGGGTTTTCAGCATCTGTTTAGGGTTTGAGTTTGCTTTTTTCTTCCTGCTGTTTGTCTTATGTTTCTCTTGTAGATACAGAAGAGTGAAGGAACGTGGCATTTCCATACTCAGTGGCACTTTGATTAATGTTTTCCTTTTTTCTCAGTTGCAAGGAAAGAAAATAAAAAAGGTTCCTGTAGTAAATAAACTTCTTTTGTCTATTCATTAACAAGGCTTCTAGTTTAGACTTGAGCAGTGTGCAGAGTGTAATGCAAACCTGACGTTTGTCTTTTAAATAATTATCATCTAAGTAACTTCTGACAATTAAAAAAATCTGAACTGAAAGAATCTTTGTAAAAGTTTGTCCAAATTTTAAATAGCTATGTTGAGATGAGGAAAAAGAGAAATTGAAACAATCTGCTTAGCTCAGCTTGTCACCTTCTCTTGTAGTTGGCTGTTCTGGTATGATACTTAGGTAGTACATGAAATGAATGTGAGCACTTAAGAATTTCACGTTGTGATTATGAGTTCTCAGATACAGATAATGCAACACATTAAATATTGCAGATGACCTCATTTCCTTTTGGCCATATGTTAATTCAGTGGTTTCCCTAAGGAGAAGTGCCTTTGTGTGCCTGTGCATCCTGGATGCTGCTGAGACACAGAAAGCACCTCTCTGTCCCCACACAGCCGGCAGCGTGTTCAGGGTCACACTGAGGACGTGGTTCTGGCTGTTGCCCTGGGCTCTGACAGCTGAGCTGCCTTTACAGAACACTGCTCTGGCTCCTGGCTCTGCCCGCAGAAGGAGAGGAGGAAACTTTATCTGTTTCCATTGCCGAGGCAGTGAAGGATTCTAGCAGGCTCCCAGGATACCAACCTGCCTGAAGAGTTGGACTCAGGTTGGCAAAGTGTGAGGTTTTCCCATTCCAGAAGCATTGATACATTATCAGGGAGAGTGGGATCCTTGTGTCTCCTGTAGGAACTCAGAGTGCAATAAAGTGTCAGTCTCCCACTGACCCACAGGCACCTATTGGATACTCTCCAGAAGGGAGATTTTTCTACACTAGCTCTGGTATTCTGCATAGTTTCTATGTTTCTTGCTTAGTATTGCAGCCTGTCTTTGTGTTAGATGTCAGCAAGTGCCCAATTTGGTTTGTCTTGCCCTATTTTTACTGCACTACTAGGTTGAGGTTTGTGTTTTATATTTTGCTTGTAACAGTGGAAAACATACAAATAGAGATTTGATTTAATATTAAATATATGTAAAATATGCAGTGTGTAAGAAAAAGTATTAATGGAGCTGGGATGGGAAGAAGCTGTCATGAAATAATGGAAAAGCATGGACATGTTTTAAATAGTGTTTAAGCTGAAGGACTGTGAAGGGGATTAAGAAAAATGGCAGATAAATTCACTTGTACTTTTTTCAGAATAATGTAAGGATATGTTCAGTCCTTGACTGGATGGTTAATTAAGTTATTCCTGTTGATTTCAATCTATTTATTTAGTGTATTCATTGTTTTAAGTCAGTCATGACAATGATTGTAATTCTGTCTGTAATGTTCCTGTAAGTACTTACGGATTTTTCAAGCACCCAGTGGCTGCTATCTTTGTTTTTATTACATTAAACTCTAGAGCACTTAAACTATTTAATTACAATATTTTTAAAATATCTATAATTTAGACTTTATCTCGAGTAAGTTAGTTTATATATTTTTATATATATGTTTTACAGCAATCAACAAGCATTTTTACTAGAAAATGTCCCGTGCAACAACGTGAGCTGCAAGAGCGTGCGGCGCATGTTCAAGGTGTTCTGGGAGCTCTTGGATCTCAATCAGATCAAAGATGCCGTGGTAGCGACCTTCTTTGACATCTATGAGGATGTAAGTGCAGCTCCTCACCCCAGCAAACAGGGTCTGAGTGTGCCTGTGCCTGTGCCTGTGCCCTGCACAAACCTTGGCATCCCTGCTTAGCTGTGGATGGCCCTTTCTGTCCCAAATTGATTAGGATTATATTCATAATGTTTGGAAGATATTAAATAGTGAAAGTGTAAACTTTGCTGCACAGCATTTTTTTTCAAGAGTAAATAAGTATTCTAATGTAAACTTGGGATTTTTTTCCCCTCTAGGGAATCTTGGATATCATTGTGCTAAGCAAAGGCTACTCCAACAAGGACTTTGCTATCCATACATTGAAAAATAACTTCGAAGCAGATGCCTATTTTGTTAAAGTTATTGGTAAGTTATCAATACGTAATCAAAATGGGATGTTGAGAAGAATGTGAATATTTGAACCTTTGCATATGAAAACATTATGGTAAAGTTCTGTACCTCTGCCATATTGAGCCTGCTTTGCTGGAGTTGGTGCATGTGTCATGTGGGAATGATGCAGAATCGCCTTCAAAACAGGCTGGTTTAATTTCGGAGCCTCTGGTGTAGTGTGATTTGCTTACACTGCATGGTTTGTTCTGAGGGTCACTTTGCACCCCTGTGGGAGTCAGTTCTGTGTTTCCAGCCCAAATCTTACCCTGAGAGCACAGAGTGGCCATAAACACGGCCAGGGTATGTGAATTAATGAGAGTTGGTTTAAAAGGCTTGAGTTAGATTAGGATGTTCATAATTAGGTTTTTAAACTGCGTGCCCTACTGTGCTCTTCAACTGCAAAGGTGTTGAGCTTTGAGCTCATTCCTTGACTGTCTTCCTTGACTCTTCGCGAATGAGTGAAAAATGAGGCTGTATGGGAGCCTATGAAGACAAAGCTCAATAGCAACAACCAGAGGTTCACCTTCAAAAATTGTATTTGCCTTCACGTTACTTAAATGCATCCAATCCTCTGGAGCATACATTCTGCACACCATAAGAGAACAGAACTGCAGCTACTGCTGGGGGCTGATGCAATTATTACTTTGTCCACAGCTTGAGCTCTGTTCTCATCGTGATAGTGTTTAATAATTTATCATATTGATGGAAGCCTTCTTTTAAATAATACCATATATCTGTAGAGTAATTCACAAAAGGATGCAGAAGATCCTCTGGAAAAATCTTACACTTCACAAAGCCATATCAGAATAATAATTGTGTGATATTTGAATGGGGAAGGGAGTAATTTGCAACATGCTTTTTGATTCACTCTGTGTAAATCTATCTTAAAAACTGGGGCAAGCCTTTTTTTAGCACCCTTTTAGGGTGTGAGTATTTTTGCGTAGAAACCCCAGGAAATGGGAATTAATGAGTGTCTAAAAATATTTTTACTGTGATACAGGGGAAGGTATTTCTAACAAAATGTGCTTTGTGTGAGTTAATGTATCAATAAATGCATTGTGTTCACTTATTTGGCAAATGAGAGCAGCTTTGTTCATTATAACTGATGTCAAATGTACTTGGTCAGGTAATTTGTTCCAGGAGTGAAACTGAACAGCAAATTTCAGTGTGGCCTTTTGCTTCAAAATGGGGAGAGTTGGTTTCATTTGCATACTCACCTATGTGTAACAGATAAAATAAGCTTGTAGCTTTAAAAGTCTGATTGTAGATACATATAGTCTTCAAATTCTACTTTGCCACATGTTCATCTTAACTGTCCGGATCTTGGGGGGATTTGGACTGTATAAAATATTAGCTCTTACTGTATTTAGAAATTTCAACATTTTTAAATCACAAGTGAAGAATGATAATTTAGGAATCTTGACAGTTGTTGATATTCACACACAAATTATTAGAAAAATTCCTTGGCTAGAGCAGTGCCATTTCTGACTCACATAGGGAATGATTCCTAATCAGACTGTGAACATCTTACATGCGCCTTTCGGTATTTCCCTAGTCCCAAACATTTTGTACCCTTAATTCTATGGACCCTCAAAGAAGATGGAAAATGCTTTTAAAAACTCCTGGTGGTTAGGATGACCTGCCCTTAAATCTGGTCCAAATCTTCCTTGTTTGTCTGCCACACTTGCTTTGGGATACTATAATTCATGGAGAAGTAATGTTTTTCCCTGGCTTGTGTACCTGGTATGTATTCTCTTCCCTGCCCATACCCATTACTGGCCTGCTGCTCAACCAAACTGTTGTCATTAGAAGCCCAGATTTTGCATCAGAATGGACCTTAGATTATTGTATGTGTGTGGGTTTTGTTGTTTTGTTCTAATACTCAGTGTGACAGGATGTCCTGGCTTACAGAACAGATGGCTTTCACTGTCCCTCGTGTAGGTTTTCAACAGAGATTTCTGAATATAACTGATTTTTCGAACTAGTAAGTTTTAAACAAGTAATTGGAACAACTGTCACGGGCTTTAGGTATTAATTAGCATTATATACATCTGCTTATAATACTTTTGAATTAATAGAGTAAGTGGGTAATGGGATTTTTGCTTGTTACAGCTTTTGTGAATTGCTTTAAATCAAGTTCCAAAATTTTGCCTTGTATAGAAGGAAAAGCCTTTATGTTTTTATCATTTAAAACAGTAAAGCTGAATCTCTGCCAGTGTTTTAAATGGTTATAAATTAAGACTAATGAATAAAATGTATAGATCACTATTTAAAAAATGTTTTAATTTGGAATTTTTCTAAGTGGCAAATCTGTCCTTTTGCAGATGGTTAACCAGTAAGGTGGGATAAAACAGTGACTGATGAATTTCTGCCAAGTGTGCTTCCAACAGATTAGGAAATGTATTAACATAAATCACAGAGAAGATACTTGTTTTCTTTGTGTTTTAATGGCTACCTGACACTATCACTAGACTTCACCAGATTTCAAAGGTGGTGCTTCTAAGATGGTTTGGGAACATAAACACAACAAGCTCACTTTTTGTTCTTGCAGTTCTCAGCGGCCTCTGTTCTAATGACTGTCCTCGGAAAATAACAGTAAGTGTAATAACTATGGCTTTGTTTAGTATTTAGCTTCAAATAAGCTGAAGTCTAATTATACCGAAAGCTTTCAGCATATTAAAAGAGTTACCAACTGGAAGAATGTGTAATCCAAATCATGACTGGCCAACTTCTGCTGCTGTGTGACCCATAACTTTGGGCAGCTGCTGCTTAGAGCTGGAATCAACTGAGTGATTGTGCAGGAGCTTTGTTACCTGGCACTGGGGGCCGGGATATACCAGAGACAAGAGGAACTTGGGTGCCCAAACTGTGAATTGTGCCACGTCTTGGTGGGCACTTAGAAAGTCCAGGCAAAACTGACAGTGGGGCAGATCCAGCCATGGAGCCACTTCTGGCTAAATTCCAGCAGTGGGCACAGCCAAGGAAGGAAGTGCACTGGGCTCTGATGGTTCTGCAGACAGGTCCATACACATGTGCTGTTTTCTGTTTAGATTACTTTATTTATCTCCAGAGATCCTGCAACTCACCCACCAAACTTCCAATTAGCAAATTGTTTAGCAATGTTCACAGTGAAAGTTGGCCTGAGAGAGGAACTTAGAGGAATCAGTGGCAGCAGTAGCACTTCAGCTCTGCAAAAATTTCACATTTAATTTTGACTTGAAAATAGAAAAACTGCTTCAAATGGGGCTAACCTTCGCTTCAAGACTATTTTGAAGACATGGGGTTTAATTTCTGTTATAAAATAATGAGGTTTGGTAGCATCATTAACTTTATTACAAAAATGGAGGGTTTAAAAAGCAAATCTTCACAGCAGATGTTGGTGAACATTTCATTATTGAGATCACTGAAACACTATTGCCTCCATTGTAATAGGAGTTCTCTGTCAGAAAGTAACATAAGGTACATTATGCCAGAGGACAGCTATGTGGTAGGAAAAAAAAAAATCTAAATTTCACCTTATTCCCTCATCTTTCATGGATCTGCATTAGCATCACCTTTGTGGTCTCCTTACTTTTCATTCTAATCAGTTATTGTTTTCAGGCTTTGATCTCATCTGTCATCATTATCACTTACTCTTGTGGTTTAAACTTACTATTTTTTGAGGCATGGTGTGAAACATGTCATCATCTCTTTTAGTGTTCTTCTGTAACTTACTTGAAAGCTCTCTGCTGGATTTGATGCCTTAATATCATCTTGAATTCAGCGCTAGGAAAAAAAAAAACAACAAAAAATTTCTTTAAAATCTATTCTTGTAGTTGTGTCTCATCCTCTCCCTTCCCCACCCCTTCCTACTTAGGTGCATTTGTTATGGTTCATCACTCAGTAATGCGCAACTTCCTTGGATGTTTGGTTTTATTATTTTTCCTCATGACCGTATATTGATGTTTATGTACATTTCCTTCCTCAAGAAAATCTGCTTAAATTAGATACCAATACTCAACACATAACTGTTCACTTTCATGAATTAAATGAAACACCACTAAATAATGATAAAAAAGATGGAACTTGTGTAGTATTTTTCAATTCAGAAATACCATCAAGATAGTGCATTTTCTCGGTATGAATGAGTTCTGCTTTTTCAGAACATGCAGTCATTTCTTTGAATTTTTAGGGGTTTTTTATTTTAGCTGTAGCTTCCAAGGAAACCTTTTGCCAGATGACTGAATAGTATTGCTTTCTTCATGGGAAACTAAACATTACTTAGCCAACTGATTACCCTGGTTTTGAAAACTGATTTCCACATAATGCTATGACCAAAACAGTTGCAAGATTCTGAAGTTAAAATATAAAAAATAAATTATTAATGTAAAAACATTTTTCTTCAGTTTACTGTTTAATTACTATAGCTTTTTCTGTTCCTAAAATTTTGCCTTCCTTTTTCTTTGGTTTTTATCCCTTGCAGCCCTTTGGAGTTAATCAGCCTGGTCCTTACATCATGTACACCACTGTAGATGCAAATGGGTACCTGAAAAATGGGTCAGGTAAGAGAAACTCCCTGTGAGAATACCCAAGGCAGTCTGTCTGTGTATGTGCTTCTCAGCAACCTGAAGAGTTGGAAAGGTGACAGAGGGAAATGGGAATGGTTTCAATGGTGCCTTCAGTTTACAGTGCCAAACCCCCTGCTGTTCTCTTCCTTCTTTACAGATTGCATTTTTATTACAAACATTGCAATTGCATTATTTTTTCATTTGTCCTGTGCCAGTTGGGTTTGAACAGTTGGCTGTATCTGAAAAATTGTTGGGTAAAATATCATCAGTTTGTGAAATAGCATAAGCTTCTAATTTCTTCCTAAGCAATTATGTTTTAAGAGACTGCAGTGGTCTTGAAATACCTGTATACAATCCTAGTAGCCAAATGACAAAGGATCAGGGTAACACTACACGCAGGATGTATTTGTCTGGAGTTGTTCACTACAACTGGTGGCTAACAAAATCAAATTCTGAGTAGCCTGAGGAAGCTGGAGAGGAAATGCCTGTGTCCTTTCAGGTAATACAGGAGCTACAGGTTCTCAATCGTTAGGTAACAGGGTCAAAATCAAGGGGAAGGAGTGCTTGGTGCAACTTGTATTGTAACTAAAGATTTAATGGCCTGAGATGGCACAGATGCCACAGTTTGCAGGAGTCCAAAAACAAAGCAGCCAAAGAGAGAATAATCCATTAGGCCATGGTACAAGCAGTGCCTGATGTTAGAATATCCTGGGGTTTATGCTGCCTTCCTAGGTGTGTACTAGTGGCTCCTAGAAAAAGCAGGAGACTGTACAAAGTGGTTTATTAGTCTCATTTATGACTGTTAATCTTAGGACTTATAATAGACTCACTTCTTGCTTAGGCAAAAAATCCGAAACTCAAAAGCTGAACATAATCAGAGTATGAAGGTCCGTAAGTGCAGTCATCTGCATCTGTCACTCCAGTCTCAGATTTAAAAGAAAAACGTTCCAGTAGTTCACTGGGAAGACAGTATTCTGTATAACACTAACTTACATAAAAGCAGTAATTTAGGGGGGAAAATGCCAACATGTTAAGGTCCTGGGTCAGTCTGAATCACTAGCAATGCTCTCTCACCATGAATAGTGTACTCAGGACTTAATTTCATCTGAAAAAAATTAAAGAGAAAGAAGATGTCCTGAAATACAAACCAGATAGCTGCAAAAACATATCTCGATACCCTAGCACTTCTGTACTTGTACATGCTTAAATAAAGATATTTTTCTTCCTCTGTGTCATGGAACAATGCTCACATCTTACAACTGTGTGGAATAAAACAAGCTTAAAATTTGGACCTATTTCATGTATCATTTTCCTTTTTTTTCCTCTCTCTTCCAAGAACAAAAGCAAACGCATTTTTCTTAAACATTTTTTTTAGGGTTTGCTGAGGTTGGTTGGTTGTGGCTTTGTTTGTTTGTTTGTTTGTTTGGGTTTGGGGGGGCAGTTCTTCTAGAAATGCAGTGTTTTTACAACTTACTCTAAGAAACTGTTATCAAATGTGATTTAATACTGCTATATTCCCTTCACAGCTACCATATTTACCATAATAAAAACCTAACAGAGTCCAGGCATGATGAATTTCCCTTTCTGTTCTGACATTATGAAATAACAGTAATGAATTCCAAGTGCATTTATGACCCCAGCAGTGTTGCAACATGGAATTTTCTAATGCTGTCTTTGATCAGTTTCTCAACACTAAGTTAATAGATTTTTTTGAGTCTGTATAATTCCTGCAAGAACTTTTCAAAGTCATGTTTTCTGAGGGTATTACATTAAGTTTGTAGCTAGATCTTCTTATCTTGCAAGTGTTACGTGTAAGATTCAGTAAATGTTCTAACTAGAATTACTGGCCTACAGATTGTTGTCTTGAAAAACAGCCCATTACATCACAATCCTCTTCTATTTGACTATCAAGAAATCATCAAGCCATACTTCTTATGTACTGGTAGGGAATACCAAACCCACATGGTATTTTTGGGCCATGTATAAACCTACAAAACATCTTTTCCACATTAAGTTTTTATTTATTTAGCATCAATATGCTATTTTAAAACAAATTTTCATCAACTTATTTGCCTTCCTTATATAATATTATGGGACAATCCATACTTGAAGCTTTTCATTATCTGAAAGGTGTAATGAGCTAATCAAAATTTTAAAAGAATTAATCCCTTTCCCAAGAGGTAACCTGAGTAAAAACATAGTTCTTTTTCTGATGAAAACAAAATTCACCATCCCCTTTTCGTGTCCCCCTCCAAAGCCAGCTGCTATTATTTGTTGCCTTTATGGCTGCTCTCAGTGGGGGAACAGTTGTTGGCTGGACCACTGCAACCAGTCACGTGAAGTTATCCCTCCAGCCCTGGGCTTAAGTAAATCACTAAGTACTCAAAGCCATGGCCCTCACTCTGCTTCTGATCTCCTAAATTCTGCAGGACTTTAGTTGTGAGTTATGGCATCTTTCATGTAGGCAATATTTGTGCAAATAGTAAAATAAAAAGGCCCATATGGCTGTCCTTATCTAATTCATTTAAAGGTTCTTTGATCTGCCAAGCCTTAATTACAGGAAATTTGCATAATTATGAGGGTTTTCTTAAAAACATTGTTAGAATTGTTCTGTCTCCTATTAACATTCCAGTATGTTGTTAAAAGATAGCAGAATAACAATTAGCATGTATTCTGTGCTCTTTTTTTCACATCGTTCAATTCACTTGTAATCTTACAAGAAATACTGTTAAATTAGCTACAAGGAGTAGCAACTGCCAACATGGGCATTAGAATGGAGAAGTTCTGGGCCTTGCATCTGCAGTTAATATCTCCTCAGACCTTCTCTTCCTGAGCGGAAAATCAACTGCAACAGCTTCTTCAAATATTTAAGGAATTTCATGCTTGAGATCAGACCAGGTCCAGTGTAAATCTGGGAGAAGTACACAAACTCAAATTTAAGTCATGCTTTCTGATCCATGTCCTGCAAACTGCCTTCTCCCTTTTCTTTTGGAGTTGTTATTTTTAGGGAGTTCCCACAGTTAAGTATGAGTGTCAGCCAGGATTTTCAGCTCTACATAGACATTTCCAGGCTTTTATTGGGAGAATACCTTCTGTGTTTCAGCCTGTGCTATGCACATCTGAATTGTCTCTTCTGAAGTAAAAATATGCTGATAGAGTTTGAAATAAATAGGCTCATACTTGCAGCTTGTGTCTACCAAACATATGCATTCTGTGGGCCAGGAACAAGGGGCAGTAAATATTTCAGGTTTCTTCAAAGCTCCATATCCATAGGAAGATGACAAGAGTAGCTTCCCTGAATGGCTCATATGGATCAAGTCATAATTTGTTTAAGCATCTGTGTGAGTGAAGCTGTGTAGACTGATGGCCTTTGCAGTTCTCGTTACAGAGCCCTTTCATTTTGCTGGTTTTGCTTTGTTTTGTTTTAAACCTTCCATGGCAGAATGACCTTTCACATGCTGTGAATTAGTGCCCTTCTGGTTTTTTGAAATCTGCTTACTCTTCCCTGTTGTTGCATTGAGTTCTCCTGCTGTTTAACTAAATTGAATTGTGAGGTGAACACAAATGTCTAGCAGCTATTATAGTCGTGAATTTAAACATAAACGTTGCAATATGTACCCAAAAAAAAGCAAAAGAAGCTTATGTTCAATGGCCATTTGACACTGCAAGGTTCATTGTGTAGAATTCCACTATACAGAAAGAAGTGTATTCATGGAACAAGCTGGAATAATTTAATAATTGAATAGCTGGATTCTATTAAGAGGGATTTTCTGGTTGCTATAGGTGGGAATTGCCTGCTAGTATGTTTTTCTGTATAACTCTCTTTTGTTTAAAAATCTTACTTTAACTTGTAATATTGCTTGCAATATTACCAAACCTTGGATATTTGGGCATTACAAATGACACAGCTTCTGCCTATCAGCAATATGATAATTTCATTGTTTGAGGGGTTTTAAAGAGTTACCAATTTTACTTCTATAATTTTATGGTGTAAAGGTATTTTTCATAAAAATACATATTCTCATATAAATGCATCAGGTTTGGAGTTTGGGCTTGCAGAAGTATCCCAAGTGTTTTCAGCACAGCAATCATCGATGTCCCAAGTCCCAAGAGTGCACTTTGAACTGCCTTTCCCATGTTACTGCTGGTACGCCAGAACCAGGTATTGCAGAAAAGGTTGCAAGGTGAAGCTGTGTACTGCATTAATCTGGAATTTCCTATTAGGTGGACTAAGGAAAAGAGGCAGCCAGCTGGGGAAAGCAGGGAGACACCCCCAGCCCTTAGAACACTCAAGTTACCATTGCATATTTTAAGCAGAAAAAGAATTCTTTGACCACTACGTTTTTTTCCAACCAGTGACCTCCAAAGGCAGTAATAAAGGAACTGGAGTAAAGCTTTCAACTAAAGCCAAGCAAATCAATTTCTCCAACTTTCTATGAAGGTTCCAAGTTTGAAGTTGTTGCATTTTTGTTAGTTTGGGTTCTTTTCCTGAAAGCTTCTTCATAAATTCTTAGGCATAGTCCGTGGGTTTTTCATTACTATCAGTTAAATTTTCCCTTTCTCTTGCAGTAAGTGGTTCTGGCATATTTTCAAATAAAATAAGGAGCTGCCAGTTTCAAAAATTGGGGAAATACTCAGTGCAGTTTAGTCCAATACTGGTAATGGCTGCAGAGTGGACATCACTGCAGTGTCTCAGCTGTGCAGGGAAGTGACACACGGTCACTGTGAGATTGTACCAAAATCTTGAACTGCCTTTGTCTTGTTCCAGCTCTTGCCTGTGTGTTGTTCCCAGGTATGCAGCAATCGATGCAACTTCTGCATGGCAGGCTTTGGACTAATTTTTACTTTTTCTAGGATGCATATGTTTGTTTAATCTATATAAAAAAAAGTCATTGATGTGCTGACCTCAGTATTCAAGTAGGTGATGGTATTTACATGCAAGTCTGAGACTAAAGGATACACTTTGGAATCCTAAATAGTATTACTGAATTTTGAATTGCTCAGAATGGCTTTTAATTGACTAATTAAATGCAAATAATATTTTGTTAAGAAAAGCATAATAAAAAAACTTACAAGGAATGCTTCAGAAAACCACGAGTTGAAATCAGATTTTCCATTAATATTTCAGTTCTGTGTGATCTCACATGTTCTGCTCTATTATTTCACAAAATAAGTTTATTTAACCTGATTGACCACTATCAGTATTGTGCATCTATTTCTGTAGGCTCAATGAGGCTGTTCCTAAATCCAATATTACATGTTGTCAGTGCTGTTTAAACAAGAGAAAGCATTGCTTTTACATGTAAATGCAACCACCTTCCCCATAAAGTTAAACTCTTCAGCCTGAAATAAGCTGTTGAGGACATTTCAGTTCAGCTCAGGGTAGAACAGGCTACCCTTGGGTTTTCAGCAAGTTTATATCAGGATAATGGAAACAGAAGGAAAATTACTTAATTCAGGTATAAAAGAACAAGTACTGGATGTGTCAGAGACAACAAATGGCTCTGGTTTTCAGACAACACTTTAGAAAGGTTAATGATACAAATTGCTTCCAATTTTATATGCCAGACTTCAGAGGTAAGGAGATTGATTCCAAAAGGTCCAGAATGGATTCTGAATATCAAACTCTGCAAAATCTTCTGAGGTTAGCTGCCCAACATCATTAGCTTTTTCTTACAAATTTGATATCTGACAGGCTGGAACCATGGAAAAGCATGTCCTAAAATGTTGAGGATTTTACTCTGCCCAAGGTGTTTTGAAGCAATAAACTTAATGACTTACGATCTAAAACGAGAATATGAACACCACCACTGGTACCAATACCATAGCCCATGATATCTGTGTGCTTCTAAATAGCATTTTTGAAATGAGAAGCTTAAGGCAAAAGACAATAGTATTGAATAGTCTTAAAAGCAGCATTAAAAAGAAACCATGTGTAGCATGGTCAGGAGAAGGTTTTTTAATTCTTGTTTATAGTAACAGTTCTACTGAGGAAGTAAAACAAACTGTGAAGCAACAGCCACTTCTTCCATCTTGCCTACACTGACTTCAAAAAACCTAAAGAACAATTTTAATGTAAGAAATAAATTCCACTTTCCCCCTGGAAGATGCAAAACTATTTTCAAGTTTTCTTAGAACAAGTAGAAAGCTGTTACGAGTAGTTTCACAAGAGGGCAAATTGCTATGGTTGCTATTGAAATTAAATTTGAATTATTTTCTTAAGTAAATTACTTACTGGTGACTGGGAACTTCAGATAATGTCAATAAACTGTTGACAGTACTCTCTGTAATTTCTCTTTTTATTTTTCATCTTGGTCCGGGGCTTTTATGTTTCTCAGGTGAGCAGTTGTCATTCTTAATTATTTGGTTGCAATTCTAAATGGAACTTTTCAGTAAGCATCAAACAGAATTTATGATAGATACAGGGTGAGGAAAGCAAGAGTCTCAAAGTTCTCGTGTGCTTAGTCAGCTTTAGTGTAAACTGGAACCTTCTACATGCTATCATCCTGCTTAGCTAACACGTCCCCATTTTAAAGGCAAATAAAAAAATAAGTATGTGCACACTTTCTGCCTGCTGTGTAGAAGAAAACATTCCTTTCTGACCTTTGCAAATGATCTGTTTACATCCTGAAGGTAAGATTTCATTATCCTTATCTTAGTAGGCACAAGAACCAGCATTAGTAGCCATGAAATTATGCAGTGCTTTAAGAATTCTAGCTGCATTATGTGACTCTCTAACCTCTTTAAGGCTGACTGCACACAGTATATGACATTTTCTTTTATTCCCTTTAATTTAGTTGACATTCATTTCATTTGTAAGATGAAAGAAAAAAGCAATATCTTAGTTGCAGTCTTCTCATGATCCTAAATATTTCACTCAAAAGTAATTCTAAAAGCTTTTTGATGTTACAACAGTACCTTGTTCTTTTGGGGAAAGTCCTTCAGCATTCAGCATTAGTGAAACAAATTCTAAAAGAAAATATTTTTTATGTTGCAGCATGATCAAGTAACACATCTGGTTTGTTTCTATAATGAAGTTAAATTAAATAAACCCACCTTTGCCAGCTACTTGTATATTGGTAACTGGAGGTTGCAGATAGTACGTAATTTGAGAATTACTCCCATTTTAGATTTGAATGTTGACACCTAGAGATTGAGCAGTTTAGCCAAGATCATGTTAGGGAAGTCAGTGGCAAGGCAGGAACCGATTCAGGACTCAAATCCTATGCTGTCCTATTCTGTGTTATCTCAAGTTACTGGAAAAATCCCTGTTGTTAAAGAGAAAAGCTGCTCAGTCAGTGCTTTGTGCCACATCATCTGTAATCCAGAAATTTACCTAACAATGTGGACAGTACACCTTCTTCTCACAATAGAGACCTGAAAGTACAAACCCAACTTAAATATTTCCTCATCTGCTTGCTCATTACATGGTTCTGGGTGGGGAAAAAGTAAATCTAAAATGTGTATAATCTTTAGGAAGACTGTTACTGTTTCTTTTTACTAATAGCATTTTAGCTTAATAAAAAGGTAACTGCATCGAGCTGATTTTTCAGATCTCAGTTGACATTTATCTTGCTTTTTAAAATAAATTATTATAATTCTAAACCCACAATAATACAGAATATTTACCTCCTGATTAAACAGGCCTGTTTCAAAACATCCCTGACAGCATATGGCAAGTGGCTTCCTCAAAAGCTGGTAGGGGCAGGGAGGATCACAAAAAACAGAACCATGAAGTAATCATTGTAATGAGCAGGGGTTCAGAATTACCAGCCTGCAATACAGGGAGTAGTTTGTCTCTAGAGGAGCATACAAGAGCTGAAGAGCTGCTTCTGGAAGTGGGTGTCGTGTCTTTGTCCCTTGGTGAAGTGCTGCTGTATTGTCACCAATGCTTGCACTTTCTGGCCATCTCCAGGACCCAGGAATGGGAGGTTGGGTTTGGTTTTTCTTGAAAGGGTATTTGGCTTTGCCAAAGAAGTGGTGGTGGTCAGTTAGGAGTTTTTCCTGCCCCTGTGTTCACCACAGCTGTGCAGGATGTGGTGTCACCAGTCTGGCCCACAGCTGGTAGGCTGAGGTAAGGTGCTGCCTCCTGAATTGAGCCTTGGATGGGAGTGTGGAGAGGTAAAAAGGGTTGTCTGTAAATTCATTACAAAACCTGGATTCCTGTTCTTTAATTCACATTCTGTTGCATTTTGGTGTTTAACTTATAATTTCCAGTTTCAGGCATAATGTATTAGGGGTCAAAGCAGAGAGAAATCTGAAGCTCTAAAAATACTGACTAAACCACATCCTCGTGAAAAGCTGTTTCTGTTGGTCACAGAAACCCACTTGTGGTTGTCAAGTGTCCCTTGAACTCATTCCTGTTAATCTGGTGAAGGCTGCATTCACTGCGGTGCTTCTTGAGGT
>NW_008239324.1:11677073-11693079 GCF_000691975.1 Corvus brachyrhynchos
TTCTAGAGAACAAAGAACCCACACAGAATCTGAATCTGTTGGCCAGAAATTAAAAGATTACAAGATTTTTTTATATAAATGGAATACTGGATACTTTGGAAGTGGCATGCCAGTGAAGTTGTTGATAACTGCAGCACTTGTCTGTTTCCTCACTGCCTTTTCAGGAAACCAAGAGTCTTATTTTCCACCGACAGTTTCTCCTTTAATTATTATTATTAACTTGCAATCACTGCAATCCTGTTTTCATTAAATTAATTTATTCTTTGAAAATTTGTTCATGAGAATTTACTTAGCTAATTTGGTGACACAGTAATTACTGATTAACATTGACAAGAATTAAAGTGAACCTTCACATGTTGAGTCTGATCTTGTAAATCAGTGGGGCAAGAGACTTGACACTAATCATATAAAAATAAATGCAGATAGTTGATTTCTTCTCAACCTGTAACGAATAATGGAGATTCGGTTTAACACAGGAATGATGCTCAAAAGAATTATCTACCTAGAAATGTAAAGCATTTAAGCTCTTCTCCAGGTGAGTGCTCACAGGTAGTTTGGAAATGTGGGATTGAGCCTTTAAGAATTACATACTCATGCAATTGGTTAAAATTTTTTAAACGTTTTTGTTACTGAGGAATGTGTATTTGTGTAACAAGTTGGTAGTTTGGAGATTGATTCATTCATTCATTCATTCATTGAGGGTTTTTTCCCCCTAAAATACCTACTTGTGCTTCCTTTCTGCTTTCCTTCCAGCTGGCCAGCTCAGCCAGTCAGCACATTACGCTCTCCAGCTGCCCTACAACGTGCTGGGCTTGGGCCGCAGCGCCAATTTCCTCGACCACTTGTACGTTGGCATTCCTCGTCCCTTAGGAGAAAAGGTTGGTTGACATTTAAGATTGTCAAGCTAATATTTATGGTGCTACCTTTCCTTAGAGACTTTGGATGGGAATACTGCTGGGACACTTCTTTTTTCATTTTCTGAAGTAAGAATATCAAAGAAGTAAGTTTGCATACAGAAAGGTTTGTCCAAAAGAACCAGTTTGCCCAGTTTTTTGGGGAGTGTATAAGCTCTGAAGCCAAAATAAAACCAAAAGAAGACTGAAACTGTCTGTAAATGTTAGCACAGGTATGTAGTGCTTGTTTGTAGGGCAAATCGGTATTAGGTCTGAGGGTTCAGTTATTCTGCGCTGCAGTAGCTGTAGGGCTTTCCCGGGGTCGCTCTGGCCAGGCTGGGACTCACTTAATCCCTTCTGCCTTGGTGATAAAACCATGGTCAGTGTCATGGGAGGGGGAGATTACTGTGATTCTCTAATCTTCGCGTGAAACATAAAAGTGGGGTCCTCACCATTTTCAGTCTTTAAAGATCTGATGGTACCACTTTGAAAAGTGAGGTACTCAAATTGGCCAAATTCTGATTTAGGTAATTGCTTTGCCTGCCTCCTTTGTAGAATCAGTTCTTTTCTTCTTTCCCTGTTATGTTGTTGCTTTGTACTTTTAAAGCAGATGCTGTGTTTCATGTCAGCAATAGTTATTCTGCTTTTTAATTTTGGGGGGTGGGTTTTAAAGCATTTTGGAGCTTTCAGAATAACAGGTTTATAAAAAGATAAGGGATTAATCACTTATATTTAAAATTCTAAAAAAACCTTACAACTCTTTATTTCTCCTTTTGTACGTTTCAACAAAGAATTTCTTTGCTTTTGGGTATGTTGGTTTGTTAAGAATTGACACAGCCTTTGTTTTTCTTTCAGTCCATAAGAAAACAAGAATGGACAGCTATCATACCAAACTCCCAGCTTATAGTCATTCCCTATCCTCACAATGTTCCTCGAAGGTAATGTGATCATTTGCATTTGCACTTCCCAAAATTACATTAATACACAGTTTACATTAGGCATTACGTGTAGGTTTAGAAATAGTTATTTGTATAGAAAGTTACTGAAGAACAAGGGCAGGGGGTCAGTTCTGAGCTGAAGCTGAGAATGCTGCTGAGGTATTTACACAGCCTCTCAGATGGTGCCCGTAAACAATCAAAACCTATTACCAGCTCAGACAAACAATCAAAAAGTATTACCAGCTCCACTCCTGTAAATAATAACATACTTGCTAGATTTAACAACATCCTCAGTGACAAATTACAAGCATGGTAATGGTTGAATTAAGCATTTTTGTTTCACCAAACATGCAATTTCAGTCTGGTTCCATAGAAAAGCTTTGCTTCAGCCCTTCTGAATGCAGTAGCTGTTGCTACAGGAATGAATGTTTTCCTTTAAGGGAAGGTGAATGCGTTGGTTGCACGAGAGCTTGAACACAGAATCCGCTTTGCAATTAAAATGTTTCTCCCAGAAAGAGAGCACGTTTCTCTTTTTGCTTTTAGAGAAAACATTAGTCAAATATTCCAGCTGCGTTTTGCCGCTTGATCTACCAGTGAGGTCAGTTGCATTTATCATGCAGAAATGATTCTGACATCAGTTCAGCAGTTAATTTTACTATAGAACAAATAACAGTGGAGAAGTGATGTGCTGCTTGAGTTGCTAATTAACAACCACAGAAATAACATCTGCCAGATGAAAATTAACAGTCTTACAGTAAGTTACAGTCTTGAGGTATTTAAAGGTATGTGCTATGCAAAACAATTTCTGTTATTGTATCTTTAAACTATTTTTACTTTCGTATAAAGTGGGTTTGTGGACCTTGTAGAATAACAGAGGATGGAATCCCCAGAAGAAATCAGATTTCATAATAAAAGTTTTTGGTTTTGTTTTTTTTTTTAATATAGGTAAGTGTTTTCCTGAGAGGCCTCAACACAGAACCTGCTGCTGACAGCTTTCCCATGATAGGAAACCTGTAGTACGAAAAGGGGATTCCTTGGGCCTCAGAACCCCACGTGGTTTGAGGGATGTTTTCCAGGAGCCCTAAAGTGCTTAATTTTGTTGATCTTCAGCTATAATCAACTGGTTTTGTTGTCTAGAACTGCAGTTGTCCCTGTAAACTTCAGACAAAGAGAACTGGACCCATGAGCCTGTCCAAGAGGAGCTTCTTATGTGGAGCAAAAATCTTTCAGGCTTACTTCCTCCTGCTGCTCCATGGCCCCAAGCCCCAGGCAAAAAAAAAACATTCCTGTGAAAGGTTTCCTTATGCATTTTACTTCGGCCTAGGCAAGGCAGAAAATAAATGTCCTAATGAGAAAAAACTCATTCCCTGAGGATATCCATAGCATTCATGAAAAGTTAAACAGAGATTGTACTTAGACATGGTATTACTCAAAAATAGTTATATTAAGCCATATATTTCCAAGTAAACATCATTAAGCTTCAGTCTCTTAAGTAGAGCTGCTTGTTTCTGTAGACCGAGTTGTCACCTGTCTTACCCTAACAGGTTCTTTTCATCTTTGTAAGTTAAATCTGTTTTCTGCTTCTTAATGAAGGGTATTAATGTTTCCTTGGATTTTCTTCTTTTGTGTAGCTGGAGTGCCAAGCTGTATTTGACCCCAAGTAACATTGTACTGCTAACAGCTATAGCCTTAATTGGTGTCTGCGTTTTCATCCTGGCAATAATTGGCATATTACACTGGCAAGAAAAGGTAAGCTAATTTACTAGAATATTTTCTGTGTATTTTCTATACTATTTAGCACTCCCTAATATTTTAAAGACCTGTACATTGGTTTGGGTTTTTTTTACTATTTTTCTACAGTATAATAATTTCTGACACAGACTGAATTAAGTCCCAAAAGGTGTTATTATTAATTAAATATTTACTACACGTTTAAAAATTGGCATTATTTTTATTTAAGCTCTAAGACACTTAAGCTTGTCCATGTTGCTCTTCATTTCCTTTTTCCATTAAGCTGTTATTTTCAACTTAAATGAGACATCTTTGTTTCATATCTAAGCTTTCCATTTTGCAGCTTTAAGGAGAACTGTTTTGGGAAATGGAACATAAACTCATTTACTTACCTTGAGTTCCACTGGC
Organism: Corvus brachyrhynchos; assembly: GCF_000691975.1. Taxonomy (NCBI): domain Eukaryota; kingdom Metazoa; phylum Chordata; class Aves; order Passeriformes; family Corvidae; genus Corvus; species Corvus brachyrhynchos. The sequence goes on from NW_008239324.1 coordinate 11,681,044, forward strand.
AATCTAAAAATAAGGAGAAAGTCTTTTTTGTGTATCTCTCTCTACTGGTTGCACTGAAATTAGCATTCAGGAATGTATAGGGAGTCAATCGTGCATATTGCCTGCTTTGCTCTGTGGGTCTGAATTATACTTGCAGGGTATAGAAATCCATTGATTTGAAGAAGCATTTTGAAAGGGGCCTTTCATGTCACAAAAGAAATACATTCCCACTTTTCTTAACTATGCTCAGTTCACAATCATACCCAACTGGCAGAGTTGCCAATAAATGTTACTACATACCCAAACCATAATCTTAGCTGTCAGATAAAATTACTGCACATTCTGGCATGGTAGCACTGTTTGTTATTTTGTGCTCGTGGAAATAAAATGACCTTGTTAAACATTCAGATAAGCTTTGTGCATGCTTCATATTTAAATGTTATTTGTCTGTCAATCTTCACCCTTCAAAATGTTAAATACAGTCTCCAACTAATAATAAAGCTGGGAATAAGACACACAAAGGAAAGAAATACAAAGTTTATGATGGCTGTCGTTAGCATGTTCTGCTGTACCAAGAAAGCACTGCTTACTGGTAGCTCAGGGCTGGGCACTGCCTGGGTTTAATTCTCTCTCCAACATATCTTTAGCAAACAAGAGTAGCAGTAAAGGTACTTGGACTTTGAGTTGGGGAAGGATTAACTATGCCTAATTCTGTCTGGAGAAATGGAGATTTAATGGCAACGTTCTGAACAGTTTTTATACAGCAATTCAAGCATTGTAGTGTAAGGAAGGACTCAGCCCAGAGTGAGTGCTTTTAGAGCTGTTTTAAGCCCCAGGTGTGTGAATTAAGTGGTGTTGGTTATATTGTAATTTCATTTCCAACTCTGCAGCACAAAGTAGGCACAAATATATGGACAAATTATGTGTATTTTCAGACCACTGTATAAACATGCATTAATTCCTATACTTTTCTGATGGATTTTTACCTTCCCAATTTTTAGAAGTGGTTGAGATACTGAACCAGTAAGAATGTTCACCAAGGCTGTATTGTGCGTCACTGACATGTGTAAAGTTAAACTCCAAAGTTCCTTGTTTCTAAGCTTGTTCTAGTTTACTGTCTCTCAGCAATTCTCTCATAATAATACTGTCCAGGCTAAATGCCACTTTCCCTTGCAGTTCTCTGGAGTACGTGTAACAAAGAAAGGAAGGGGAAATGAACTGGCACTTAAAATATTTTTCTTTCCCCCAGAGGATGAATGTGTCTGTAAGATGCAGTGTTTTATTCAGCAATTTAAATAAACCCTGTACTCTGACCTCTGCAGATAAGTAGTAACAGGAGCCCTTTGTCCACAGTAGTTCTTATACACTCATCTGCCAGTTAAGTATTGAAGTATTGAAATAACTGTAGGATTTAGGGGTAGGTGTTGGTCTGTCCTGCCTTAGAAATTTTGAATGCATTGAAGAAAAAAAAGCTTTGAAATCTCAGTTACTAGATTTTAGTTTTGATACATCAAATGAAAGAGAAAGTGAAGAATTGACACCATTCTCCGTCTTACAACAAATAACATCTTGCTACATTTGCTACAGCCATCATTAGTCCTTATTCTCATTCTTGATAACTTGCTTTGGGGTCATGAGGCTGGTTTTGGAAACACTGCACAGTGATGGAATACTGCTAGAGAGGGTTAGCTGGATCCAGCAGAGTATCAGTTACTGTCAAATTTGAAGCAGTAATTTTTTCAGGAAGCATACAAGAAATGGAGTGGAAATTGTTTTCTAAGTGAGACGATGAAATTTTGCGGAATGTGACAAGTTTTTTGACATCCAGAATACTACTGACACTGATAAAGTCCCTGCCAAAAAAGCCAGGCTGATATATCTTAAACCTCACTGACAGCTCTGCTGCTGCTACAAAATGCAGTAAAATCCATATTTAATCCAATGGAGTTGCTATCACACATAAACATTGTGTAATGAGGAAATCTTTGGCCTTGAGCCAAAGCAGATGACGAGCTCTCATGGCAGAAGACGGGCACCGATTTCTGCCACAATTGTGTATTTTTATCAACTGAGACACAAATGTGAATGCCCACACAGCACCTACTGGAGAGGCTTCTCTTCATTTTACTCCTTAAAAAAACAAAAAAGAAAGAAAGAAGTTGGGTCTGTGCAAGCTAAAAAGCATTTCAGTCTGCTTTGCCAAATTCTCTCATGCTGGGATTTACACATACTGTCTGTCATGACAAAAGCACTGTTTTCTAAAGAAGTTTGCACTGTGTGTTCAAGAATCCTTGAAGAAATGCTTCCATCCTCTGTTAAGTCCTTTAGCACACAAGAGGAGACATGTGGGAGAGGACATGTTTTTACACATGACATGGATTATAGGTACAATTTAAATATGCTTCTTTTTTCCCAGCACCACCCAATTTACTCTATCAGCAGGTCAATGTGTGTTCTGCATAAATAAGCAGGGAAATGCATCCTACTTCACATTTTCATAATACAAACAAAAAACACAGAACATTTGTCACATACTTGGTGCTGTTAATTGTTGGTTGAACTGCCATCTTGCTCTAAAGTTGTATTTAACAGAATGTTTGTTAAATGAGGTTCTTTGTACCTGTAACATAAATTACATTTACAGTTAGTCCAAAGTACTTTCATCTTATATCTATAATGCAGACAAAATGCGTACCAGGAAACAGTCTTCAGATTTGAATTATTCCTTCTGAAAAGCATTATTAGAAATAACAGAAAATAATGGGTCATAAATACTAAAAAAGTGAGCATTAACAGCAGAAGCTAATTTTGCGTAGATTATTGCTATTTCAAGCTGATATCATTTAAAAGTTAATTGTTGGGGCTTTTACTAAGCTTTTTAGCCTTTTGTCAAATGGCTTGAAAAAAATCAACCATTCTCTGACACTTGATGGCTCATTTCTGTAAAGTATTGCTCTAGATTCCACAAAGTGTTTTTTTATTATTATTTTTCAGAAAGCAGATGACAGAGAGAAGCGACAGGAGGCTCATCGGTTCCATTTTGATGCTATGTGACATGCCTTAATATTTATGAAGGAGCTGCTACTCATTTGCTTAATTGAAAGACTAAATTCTGATTTTTTAAATTATTACCATGAAAGTACTGTTGGTGTGTTATTTGTAAATGTTGCATTATCTGGTATTTATTTGGAAAGTATTAAAATTAGACCTGAATGTCTCACAAGGCCTTTCAGTTAAGAGACTGTATATAATAGAATTTGGCCTTTATTTAACAGAACTGTAAATTTATTTTTCTTAGTAAAGGGATCAAGTTGCATGTATCATTGTTTATGTACCAATTCTTTAGTAATATTTGATAGAAAGAAAGCTGTGTAAATTAAGTGTAGCATTTCAGCGAGCAGAATACCTTGTACCACTTGAATTGGTCTTGTCCTTTATTCATTCCTGCAAAACAACCTGGTTTCTGAAAATTAAACTTGTGCAATTTCTCAGATGACTTAATCGTTAATTATTTTGATCGTATTAAATGGTGCTTAACCTAAAGTATTCTGTATTTTTCTTTGTTTAAATCTATATGTGCAATAGTTAAAGAACTTAGGAAGTAGGGAACCAAAAGCAACCTGCAGTGTAATGCTAGTTCAGTCATCCTGGGATAAATGCAGTATTTATGTGTGCTAGTTCTAGGGAGAAGACAACGCATTAAAAAATTAAAATCATAAAAATGTATCAGCATTACATAAACTGCTTTTATAATTAAACTATAACCACATTTATTTTAGAAAGGAACAAAGTCATTATGAAAGTAACTATTTTTTTAACATAAGAAAGGTATGGGATTTTTTATTTCGTTTTGTTTTTCAAGATGTTAAAAGAAACATTTTTGAGTAGAGATTGAGAATTGACACCCTAAAATGTATTGCTAGGTGATGAGATACACAAAGATTAAATTAAGAGTGTAATAGGACACTCAGAATAATCAATGCACATTTTCTATGTACACTGCTATGCCCAAATTTCATAAGGCTGTAATAATGACAGAAGACGAGTCGCTCAACTTCAAGTATTTTAAGTGGTGATGAAGTTACAGTTGCTCAGTGTACTTGGGATCCTGGAAGAATCTCTGAGAATAATCATGCTTTTATTTTACATGAGTTTACATGATTAATTTTGCATTTACATCAGTTACTTTGCATTTCTTACACCATTTGATAAACTAGAACATCCTTTCTCAACAAACTGAAAGTGTTGGTGTTCAAGGCACTCACGTGTGCTGTGGGTCCCTGCTCACGTCTGGCACTTGCCTGGAATGCTCCCTGTGCCTGGCAGTGCAGCCCCAGACAAGAGGGAGCAGGTCCAAAGCTGGGCTAGTGGTGCCCACCCTGAGTACCAGTCAGACCCTGGGTTACCATGGCAATGCTGAACACTGACCCATTCATACAGCAGCACCAAGCCAAAAGGCAGAGCAGCAGTGTCCTGAGCTCTGAAGTTTCACTGGGTATTTCCAATATGCACTGATCAGATGCCAGCAGAGGAGACTCTCATATCACATTACTGTTATTATTCAGGACAGAGCATTTCCTTAATGCACACCTTCAATTTTTCTCATGAAAAGGTAAGTTGTTTTTTTCATAGGTAAATACTTAATGCTTTTGGACTTTTTAAACCACATTGATAGAATTGGTTCCCACCAGCAAAAGAAAGAACAATTTCATGATTAGGAGGATGCACAGTTCAGTACATTTTCCTGTCATTTTCAGATGGTTGGAGAATAATGCTAAATGCATAATGCACTGTGGCAGCAAAGTTGTCTGTAGCCCTCTATCACAATATAATACACATAGATTAGCTTCCTTATGTTTTTTGAAAAAGCAATTAGGAATAAAATAACCTCATGCTGACATTTAAGCTGTTGTACGAAACAATGAACTTGGTATCTTTTGCTCTGAGGTATTTTGCATGCTCAGTAATGCATCATTGCATCGCTATATACAATATAATAAAGTTTACCCCAGGTTCTAAGTACTTGTAGCATGGCTCACACAGTCTATGCATACTGTTTCGAATTAAGGCATTAAATATTGTAAAACCTGATGTCAGAGGTTTCATGTTGTACTTTGCTTCTCTCTTCTATAAGCATTAAACATATGTTTGGGAAGGTTATTGCCCTTCTACCAGGAAGTTTAAGAAAGCAGCATCAATTAGAAAGTTGTAGTTCCAGGTGATTGTCACAGTAACTGAGAAGTGAGAAATAGTTCGAGCTACATAAATTTTCAAACTGCAGCCACTCTAACACAGCCCTGGTGAGAAATGCTATTGGAAGCTTCCTTGGTGTGAAATTTCACCTATATAAAAATACTGTTGACAGGCCAACTGACAGATGGCTGTTGAAATACCATCTTTCTTTGTTCTCATTTTCCATGAGAAGCTTTAAGACTGAATCTTCCTACCAGATTTATCATTAATGCACTATAATCCCCCAACAAAAGAACCAACTTTTGTGCTGCAGATTAACAGGCATGTTCTATATAGTATGATATTCCTCCTGTGCTGAGGCCATCCTGCTTAACAGAGAAATTAAAAACATTTACTACAGTTAATTGAGACGTAATCACTACACATGCACCGAGTCAATTCAGGACTTCTATAGAATCACAGAATGGTTTCGGTTGGAAAGAACTTTAAAGATCATTCAGTTCCAGCCCCCCTGCCATGGGCAGGGACACCTTCCGCTCTCCCAGGTTGCTCCAAGCCCCATTCAGCCTGGCCTTGAACACTTCCAGGGATGAGGCATCCACAGCTTCTCTGGGAACCTGTGCCAGGGTCTCCCCCCACCCTCAAAGGGAAGAATTTATTCCTAACACCTAATCTAAACCTCCTCACTGCCAATATGAAGCCATTCCCCCTTGTCCTGTCATTCCATCCCTTGTATATGTTTCTTTGTAGGCTCCTTTCATGCACTGGAAGGCCACAATTAGGTCACCCCAAAGCCTTCTCTTCTCCAGGCTGAACAATCCCAATTCTCTCAGCCTTTCCTCCCAGCAAAGCTGCTCCATCCCTCTGATCATCCTGGTGCCTCCTCTGGCCTGGCTCCAGCAGCTCCAGGTCCTTCCTGGGCTGGCCCCAGGGCTGGGGCAGCTCTTCAGGTGGGGTCTCACCTGCGTGGGGCAGAGGGACAGAATCCCCACTCCCTTACTGCCCCCCCACCCCAGTCCTTCTCTGCAGGTTTGCTCTTGACCTATTGATCCCCAGCCTGTACCAGTATTTGATATTCATACCTGAATAGATACCAATATATTGTAATTGATACATATATATAACTTCTTTCAAATCAATGACACCAAAATAGAGCAGGAGAAGTCAATCCATAAGCTTCTGTTATATTATAATCAACAGTGTAAAAACATTAGCTATCTCTGTTTTGAAGGTATTAATACCCAAAATATTTTTTTTTAAATTTAGACAATAAAATTGTTCTTAAAATAATCTCATACTTTGCAAATACTTAGTACCAATCCTAAAGGAATGGGGAAATGTTTTTTCAAAGAAGTATGTTAAGAAATCAAGAGCAGTAGAGGAGTAAAACATTGCTATGCTGCTTTAGTAACCGTACTATCCATTCTGGGGACAGGATCTAGTTCCTGAGGCACTGGTAATATTGGCCTCCCTGTCACTTGGAAAATAATCAGCTACACAGCACTATTTTTATAATTCCTGACTTCAGTGAAAAATGTGATCCCATCTATGATACATTCCATAACAGTTATAACCTAATTTTGAAATTAATGAATTTTTCAACATATGCCAAAAAAGTTTGTAGGTATATTCTAACATTCAGATCTAATTATACTGCCTCGCAAATAGAGAAGTGCACTGTAAGCTTTCTGAAGGCTATCAGTTTTCTTCCTGACTATTCAAAAGTTTGCAGTGTTTATTACTCAGTAGTAAATAACAAAGCCAACTGTACATACTTATGTATGATTATGTATTACATATTGCAATACAATTACAGTTGTATTATAATACAATACTGAGGCACTTGCACCTTCTATAATTATCTAATTAGAAATAATATAATGAAATTAGGATTTCTCAAAAGCACCTAAATTGTACTGACAAAACCAAGTACCAGAACAGTTAAAACATAACTCCTCGTCCCCTTTCATAGTTATTCACTGTTGATGTCTACATTTTTGCAACCTCTTTTAAAAATAATGTCCAAATAGCTGTTGGTCTAAGGCTGTTTGTGTTGTACAGTTTGCTACTCAAGAGCAGAAAATATTTTAGGTAACATTAAAGTTAAAACTTCTCACAGAACAGCAAATCAAAGGAAGTTTTAAGAAGGAGGCAAACCCAGTTCTAATAATACAAATGTAAGCCTTTAGCAGCAGCAGAGCACTGTTGTAACTGACTCATTCATCAGCTGCTCAGGCAGGTGTTTACCTCCATCAGAATGAGTCCCACTGCCTTCCTTGAGCTACTGCTATTCAAAAATAATCATGAGGACTCGATAGAGCATCAGAACAATACACAGCTGGCTGTCCAAAAGCTGTCTTCAACCTTTCTTGGCTCCCAAACTCAAGTTTAATTAAGTCAAGCTTACTGCCAGTTTGACCCGGTGGCAAAGCGTTTTTTCCTCCCTGGAAACCTACACTCTGCAGGCTCATGAGACGGGAACTGAAAGCGAGGCCACAATTAGGTCACCCCAAAGCCTTCTCTTCTCCAGGCTGAACAATCCCAATTCTCTCAGCCTTTCCTCCCAGCAAAGCTGCTCCATCCCTCTGATCATCCTGGTGCCTCCTCTGGCCTGGCTCCAGCAGCTCCAGGTCCTTCCTGGGCTGGCCCCAGGGCTGGGGCAGCTCTTCAGGTGGGGTCTCACCTGCGTGGGGCAGAGGGACAGAATCCCCACTCCCTTACTGCCCCCCCACCCCAGTCCTTCTCTGCAGGTTTGCTCTTGACCTATTGATCCCCAGCCTGTACCAGTATTTGATATTCATACCTGAATAGATACCAATATATTGTAATTGATACATATATATAACTTCTTTCAAATCAATGACACCAAAATAGAGCAGGAGAAGTCAATCCATAAGCTTCTGTTATATTATAATCAACAGTGTAAAAACATTAGCTATCTCTGTTTTGAAGGTATTAATACCCAAAATATTTTTTTTTAAATTTAGACAATAAAATTGTTCTTAAAATAATCTCATACTTTGCAAATACTTAGTACCAATCCTAAAGGAATGGGGAAATGTTTTTTCAAAGAAGTATGTTAAGAAATCAAGAGCAGTAGAGGAGTAAAACATTGCTATGCTGCTTTAGTAACCGTACTATCCATTCTGGGGACAGGATCTAGTTCCTGAGGCACTGGTAATATTGGCCTCCCTGTCACTTGGAAAATAATCAGCTACACAGCACTATTTTTATAATTCCTGACTTCAGTGAAAAATGTGATCCCATCTATGATACATTCCATAACAGTTATAACCTAATTTTGAAATTAATGAATTTTTCAACATATGCCAAAAAAGTTTGTAGGTATATTCTAACATTCAGATCTAATTATACTGCCTCGCAAATAGAGAAGTGCACTGTAAGCTTTCTGAAGGCTATCAGTTTTCTTCCTGACTATTCAAAAGTTTGCAGTGTTTATTACTCAGTAGTAAATAACAAAGCCAACTGTACATACTTATGTATGATTATGTATTACATATTGCAATACAATTACAGTTGTATTATAATACAATACTGAGGCACTTGCACCTTCTATAATTATCTAATTAGAAATAATATAATGAAATTAGGATTTCTCAAAAGCACCTAAATTGTACTGACAAAACCAAGTACCAGAACAGTTAAAACATAACTCCTCGTCCCCTTTCATAGTTATTCACTGTTGATGTCTACATTTTTGCAACCTCTTTTAAAAATAATGTCCAAATAGCTGTTGGTCTAAGGCTGTTTGTGTTGTACAGTTTGCTACTCAAGAGCAGAAAATATTTTAGGTAACATTAAAGTTAAAACTTCTCACAGAACAGCAAATCAAAGGAAGTTTTAAGAAGGAGGCAAACCCAGTTCTAATAATACAAATGTAAGCCTTTAGCAGCAGCAGAGCACTGTTGTAACTGACTCATTCATCAGCTGCTCAGGCAGGTGTTTACCTCCATCAGAATGAGTCCCACTGCCTTCCTTGAGCTACTGCTATTCAAAAATAATCATGAGGACTCGATAGAGCATCAGAACAATACACAGCTGGCTGTCCAAAAGCTGTCTTCAACCTTTCTTGGCTCCCAAACTCAAGTTTAATTAAGTCAAGCTTACTGCCAGTTTGACCCGGTGGCAAAGCGTTTTTTCCTCCCTGGAAACCTACACTCTGCAGGCTCATGAGACGGGAACTGAAAGCGTCTTCAGACCTGTCACCAGTGAAAGCACCACCTGTAATGAGAACTCCAGCAAAAACAAAGCAACAGGGATGTCCACAGGAGAAATGTCTCTGAAAACAGCAGTAAAGAGTGGGAAAGTGTGCCCCAAATCTACAAATTGGTGCTACTCCCTGCCTCTCCCGCGCTGACAGCTTGACACAGCCCTGGAAAGAGAACAGGATGGAAAAGCTGCTCACTTCCCCAAGTTTGTAATAGCTCTGTTCAACCTTCTAATGGACAAACCAGAAGTTCAGCTCTTCAGTTAAACTGACTGTAGCGGATTGCGTCTTTGCAGTTGCTACTCAAACTTGTACTGAGCACATGGCATTACAAAGGTTTTCTCCTGTCTCTTTGGTGAGAGACAATTGACCACAAATAGTTCTCTTGAATGCAAATTCAGCCTGAGATCTGAGAATCAGGCCGGTTCTCATTTCTTATATCATCACAAGTAATAAAAATATCCAAGTCAAATTTTGCCATCAGCTATGCTGTGCATTCCAAAAAAATTTAAAAAAAGCAGGCAACCCCCTGTTTCCTAACAATCTGCACAACAGCACAGTCAGATTTTAATTATGTACTTGCAGAGAGGATAAAAAATTGTGGATGATGCCCAGATACAGTAGTCTTTGATTTTTTTTGCATTACTACAGTAAACATTTTTGTTAGTAAAGAAAATAATGCCAAGTAGATACACCTATTGAGGACTTCTTTATGTATAGGAGTTTTCACTACAGAACTTAACATTTCATCACACAGCTATAAATACATGGTTAAGAGGGGAACAGAGGAATCGCTTTATCCACTGCTGGAATGTAGCAGCTATTTCATAATTCATGGAAAAACTACGCTTTGAGAAGGACTGTATCATCTCTATTTGAAACTGAAAGGACAATTCAAGTAAGTAGAATAATATAATTATGTAACTTGGGATTTTGCCAGACCATCAAGCTTAATACTTCATGAAGCTTCTTGCAACACTGAAATGGATCTTTAATACCCAGTAAAGCTCAGGACCTTTGCTGCGAGGTCTCGCCGGGGGTCCGGGAGGAGCTGCCGTCCCCCGCCCCGCAGCCCCGCGGGGCCCCGCGCTGGCTCCCTCCCGCTGCTCTCCGCTGCCTTCTCCATTTAATTCGCCCTCACTGACAATCACACTGACTTGAAGCGCCTGAAATATTTAACAGATAATCTGAAAGCAAGAGAATGACCTTTTCTAACAGGATAGGCTGACCTTTGAACATTGTAGAAAGAATTTAACATTCAAATACACAGCACTAAACCACAAGGAAATCAGAGCTTCACCTGGCACGCTCGTGTTAGACACTCTACTGAGCTGCTCTACTCCTTAAGCAGACGGACTCGCAAGTGGCAATTACGCATATAATTTACAGTTTGCAAAATCTGTTGGGTCTAGCGAGTGGGTTGGTTCCAAATTGCTGCCACGAAGTGCCTGCGCTCGGACAGCGGAGTTCCGCGTGGGGCACATGGAGGTGCAGCCGTGCACGTCTGCGCAGGACCTGAATGAAGTGGAGACCGCGACCTCCTCCTCCGTCCTGGGAGCGGGGCCGAGGCAGCTCCCGGACACAGCAGCACCGCAGCAGCTCCTGCGGGCCCGGGCCGGGGGCGCCCGGACGGCTCCTGCCCTTTGCGCAAAGCTTTGCAACATGCACAGGTCTAAACACCTCCGTGTTTCAGTACTTCTGGAGCCTGAGCGAAAGATCTCAGCCTCGCCTGATCGGCAGTTCCAGGGAGGAGACATCCTGTAGGAAATGCCCAGCGATTCTTCAACCCGTGTTGCCTATGGGAAATTTGAAAGCATCTCTAAGGGACTACCGTGTTGCTATCATTTTACACGTAACCTATGGGCACTACGCCCTTCCGCGGCCATGCCCCCGGCTGGCCGGCACAGCCGCGGCTCTCGCCCTCACGCACCTCCCTCGGCAGCTCGGAGGGGTCTGTCAGGACGGGACTTCCCGCGGCGGGATCTGCTGGCCGGGGTCTCTCCCTCCCTGCCCTTCCCCCCACACCCCCACCTGCCTCCACCTCAGGCCCTTTCCCTAAGTAACATCTCCCCTCACAAGCTAACACGATGTGATGGATAACCAGAGGGACAGGAGCCAGGGCAGGCAGCAGGCTAAGTGCGCCTTTTTATTAACTTCTTGTAAAGTAATAGCTCCATTTTAGCTGTCACTCCTGTCAAACAACAGCCGCACACTAGCTGTGATGGGCTCTTCCCGGCGCCGGAGCTGCAGGGAGCACACTGCAGCCAGGCAGGCAGATGGGCACGCCGCACTGCCGGAGCCGCGCGGGCTGCCTGCCACCAGCGAGGGGGCGAAGGGGAGCAAAAGAAGACCAAGGGAAGCACCGGGTCCCTTTTACCCCATCGGGACCCACTCAGATGCCAAACAAAGCCGGGCAGCCGGGATTCAGGCTTATCCGAGCTACCGTGTCCTGGAGAGGGGCCGCGCGGCTCGCCCCCTCCGCCGCGGGGGACGCTCTCCGGGCGGCCAGCACCGCGCAAGGGAAAACCCCGGCAGACGGGGGGCAGGATGGGCCTGTGGCGTGAGGCACGGCGGGGCACCGAGGTGGGGCGCTTCAACGGGGCCAGCCCCAGCTGCCCGTGGGGACGGGGTGAGGA
>NW_008239324.1:11693974-11715091 GCF_000691975.1 Corvus brachyrhynchos
CGGCAGGGACACCTCGGGTTCGGGGGAGGTCGCAGCCTGCAGAAACGTGGGTCACAGTAGCAGCGACTCTACCCTAGTGCCCCTTATATTCCCGAGACACAGCGACAATACCCTACGCTCGTCTTTTCACAGTAAAAATACTCTCTGCTTTCGGGACTCTGCTGACGAGCTCAACACTGTTCAGCTTATCACACTTGTTATCGGGAACAAGATTTGTTTTCAGTAAGGTTTTCACAAAATCAGTCACCTGAGTCACAAGCTACACCCTGACCGGTGTTTACCGGTGCTTTTTTTCTTGAGGCTTTTAAATCTTGTTTCTAACTTATTTTTTTGTTCGGAGGTAAACAACCGAGCAAGGCTTCTCATCCGACCATTTCTTTGTCTGTGCTATTACTTACACAGCTCGATAATGGGCGAGGGTTTTCTGTTAGAAAATAAAGCTCGATGTGGCACTTAACCTTGTGCCTCAAGAGATTATTTCTAGCATTCTGTATCTTCTTCAGCAATAGCAGACTTGATGGGGATTCCAGTCTATTTTTTTTATGATTATTATTATTTTAAATTATTCTGTGAGGAGATGTTGGTGTGACTGCATGCATTATTGAAGCCAACAAGGCATTACTGCAGAGTGGAGAACTGTTGTGTATACATTGATGTCTTCCCACAGTATGAAAGTTGTAAAGAAGTCTGGTTTAAATCCAGAATGGTTCCATGTGCCATAAAATCCCATGTTCCTGGCATGAAGGACTTCATGTCCTTAGGATTTCAGTAAATATTTTTCATTTATTAGCATAATAACTGAGAGACAGAAGATAACTTGTTCTAAATAAATGTCTGTCTCTCTCTATATAGTTAACCATCCACTGAGTTTAGACAACATAGGAACATATGGCTTACATGGGGAAGACAAGGCATTTAGATTTTTTTTTCTACTGCCTCTTTTAAGTGACATATCTAAATATCACAAGCCACTATAAAACAACCATAAACTACAACTGATGTATCTACTACTTAAATACTTTATACACATGCAGATTTAATTACATTTCAGAAATAAGGGATTGCTGCAAAATTGACTGTACAGGTTTTCCACTGAACAGACCTATACATTTTTTATAATCACACTAGTGTCCGGGCAAAAAGTCCCTCTACAGGAAGTTTTTTGTATTACTCATAATCTATAAATTGCACAAAGCCATTAGTCAATAAGCTGTTAGTATTCTAAATGCATCCCTTGCCATGACTACAGAAACAACCTTTCATTACTTAGCATCATACACTCCCTTTTATCTCTGCTTCACTTGAAGTCATTACACAGTCCCATTATTACACCTAATCAGAAACAAAAAAGTATATGCCTGTAGATAGACATATAGATTTAGTTCCAGAAGGAAGCTGCTGGGAATAAAATGCAAATAAACCCTCCATGTTTTACAAATTGCATCTTAAATTCTGCATGGAAGCTCTACCTACAGTGGCAGTAATTTTTTTTTCCTCCATACAAATAGCTTCATGTGCAGAACTGGGGGAGTTCTGCTAAACCATAAATGAAGTACCATGAAGCTCAGTGTATCGTGACAAATCATATTTTATTTAATACTTCTTAGAAACAGTTTAGTCTTCTGTTCTTAACAGGGAATACATGTGTACATTTCTGTCATCCACAAAGGTTCTATTTTGTGTGTGGTTGTGTTACCTCATGGCAGAAAAGAGCCCATCATACTTCGTGGCAGTTGATATTTCTTACTAACCTTGTTCAGAACTATTCTTCTGTTCTTCCTCAGCTATTAATAACAAGGGCTGATTTAAATAAACATCTTAATGTAATTATTTCTGTCTCTGTCCATAGTGTTCAGCAAAACTTTTGAAAGTCTCATCCTGAGTCCCATCATCCTGCATGGATTCTTTGCTCTCCTCCAGCTCTCCCAGGCAGCAGTGCTGAGTGGTAGCGCTGGTGGAGCACAACAGCCCTGGGATTGCAGTGGCTGCAGCTTTTGCTCAAGTTGGGCCCAGCCAATGCCCACCTGCTTTCTCAGTGGGGTCTGTAACCTCTCAGAGGCCAAAAGCTTGCTGCATTTGGGCTGTTGGAAGACAAAGCCTTTTCCTCCTGCCTCCAGTTCCCAGTGACATCTTAAACACACTAGAATCATTCCCTGAGCCTGGCACAGCTTGCAAAATGCAACTGCTCTGCAACAATAAAGCACCATAACTCTCTACTTCATGAGAGAGAAAAGCAGCTGCTTTCATAATAAAGTCATGACCCTGTTCTGCTTAGGAAGTAAATATACCTATTTTGAATTTCCTCTTATCTGGTATTCCCCCAAAATGCGTTTGCTAAAAGCTTGTTCCCATGCTTCAAATATGCTCCCTCTTTCGTTTCCATATGCTGTTATTTGCTTAAAAAAACTGTACAAGCCGTCAGTTAAATCCATCCTGTATATTAGTTTTGGTCTATTTCAGTTAATACATTGGAGTAATTTAGAAAGGCAAAAAGAGAATTCAGAAGAAAGCTTCTGACCCAATAATTCAACAAGCAGCCAGGGCTAGAACAAATTACTGCTACATTCCCAACCTTCCAGTGGACTACAGAATTATTTCCAACTCTGTCAGGTTGCAAGAATGTGGACTGCTGTGATTTAACTTTCTGCCATTCTACTCAGGCTTCCCATTTGCATTTTGGCGTGATTTTAACAGTTAATTTCTCACAAGTAGTGTTAGGAAGTAATGCTTCCTTCCACACAAAAGCTAGAAATTATGGCTGCCTGTTTCCAAAACCAAAAGGTGTAATGATGCTACAAAAAGCTGAAAACAAGCAGAAAAAAGGTAATTAAAAAATCTCCTAATAGTTTCATAATTTGTTCATTGAAGCCAAAAACAAAGTACTGACTGTAGAAGCTACAGTGACCCTAATGAAGGCAGTATCAAGTGAAGTCAGAATATTATTTTTTACTTAATAAGCAGTATCTACTTGCAACCTTTTCTGCTGCACTGAAAAAAAGTGAAGCCCCAAACTCCTTGCAGTGCTAAGCAGTTCAGCAGAAGTAACTCAAGTAACTGCGGAACAGGTTTCAAAAAACTGCAGTGTTAAAAACAAGGCAAGTATTTGGTAGTGTGTATTATACCTTGCTCTTAATACACATACAAATTTAATATTCAAAATGCAACACTCTGCAACATAACTTGAAAAACATTAACTCCCTCCCTTTCCTAAGACATAGTTGACCACGACCACTAAAATTTTTACAGAACAAGTTGGTTACAATTACATTGATATTAATAGCAGATTTCAGTGTATAAATCAGATATGTGGCTGTAGCCAGTGTACAGAATAACACTGGATTGAAGCTTGAGGAGCCACTGAATTATGTATCCCTGTATAATGAAAAAGTTAAGATTTTCAGCATCTTCCTTAAGGTTTAATTCACAGGGAGAGATTAGACAGAAAAAAATCACCCCTGAAGTAAAACTTTACAAGCTATTTATCATTTATGAACCTGTCAGAAAGTCACAATTTAATTCATTGCAGAAATGAAGAGAGCTGCTAATTGCACATACTCTTGTACATGTAGTTTACATACAAAACAAACCCATCACTAGGGTCTGGACTGAAGCAAAATTTTAGTGTCTTGGATTCAAGTTGGGGTTCTAGCAATGCAAACAAGCATGCTTCTTTTCTGCCTTATATACTCCAATTTGTTTTTTTAATTAATGAAGCACTTACAGTATAGGACAATTTAAACAGCATGCTACATTTAAACAGCTTGCTGCCTCTGTCAGTATATGACTGGCAACTGCCATCTCAAATACCACAAGATAGGGAGTTGGGGGAGCATAAATTCTACAACAAAAATCAGCAGATAACTTTTAATTTAAAAAATCCATATTTCTTTTAGATTATCTTTGTGCTTCACTCAGTTTTCTGTTAGTACAAAGCTGACCCCACTATGCAGCAGGAAAGGATGGCCAATATGTTAACAAATCATTTCACAAAACCTCATTATTTATCATATGGTAAAATTGATGAACACAAAGTTAAGTCTCTTTTTAAGGGACTGAGTGTGAGGAGCTGGGAAAGAAAAAATTGTACATAAATTTTTGCCAGACATGACAGAAGATAGCAGAAAAGGATTTTTAATATTAATTGCATAACAGACATTCCAGAAAAGATTTCCACTGAAAAACATAGTATATTGCTAATAAATAAGAGAAGATAAAGAAGTCTGGTATAATCAGATCGATTTTTAAGTTGAAAGTATCACTATCCAATTTCTCTAGGAATAAGTTATCTCTGGGAAAGATGTATTCAGAATAGTCATGTGCAGCAGGATCAGCTCTATCAGCTAGAGGGAAATCATCTGAACTTGAAGTCAGTGTATATATTTTAATAAGGTCTTTGAAACCGCTCATCAATATGGTTTGCACATGCAGGCTTCTCATCAGGCTCTTGCTGCACACAGCTTGGAGATGAGAAAAAAGGCTCTTCCATATAAAAAGGAAAGTTTCTGTTTTAAAAATGAAAGCTATCATTCTTCTGGCAGAAGTTTTGCTGGCAGACACACCCAGGGATGGATTATAAGTAACAGGATGTGGAGCAACTGGTAAAATGAAGCAGCTCACAGCTGCTTATACATTTCTAATAGAGGACAGGATCAGAAATGTTAAATGTTCTGAGCAAACCTAGAGGGGACTCTGTCACAGATCCATCCAAGCATGAATTTTTCTGGAGATGATTTTTATCAAAGGGACGTGGGAGAACTGCACTTACTTCCTGAATCAGTTAACCTGGTTTCTCTGCAGAGATAGAGACCCAATTTGTTCCTCTGGCAATCTTAAAGAAAGGAATCCCTACTGGAAACAGCTGGAGTGAGATGAAACTGTTATATCTGAGAATAGACCTGAGTGCATTCAGATATCCTGCTGGCAGCTAATGGCTAACAAGATTTGGATCTTAGAATGCGCCAAAGTCACTGTTAATAGCTGGTGAAGCCCACTTCTGCTATCAAGCTTTTGTGAGAAGGATTAAAAATGTGTTGGCAGCTCCACTAGCATGCTCTGGGTTAGACTTAAAACCAGCTAAAATATGTCTTGCCTGATGCACACCTTCATCTCTGTACTTTATTCTGTGGTGATCGTGCTGTATGTTCCAGTATGAGGAAATCACTGGAGCATAAGTTGTAGGCAGCCACCTTAACTGCTCCTTGATACTCATTTTACCTATCTGCAAATGTTCTGTTGAGACCACAGTAGATTAAGGAATGTGTACAGACTATGAACTGTAAAAATGTTTGGGATTCAAAAACTGCTGTTTTCATCCTCAGCAATAGAATTGTTAGCCTAAAATATAGCAGCAACAGATGCAATTCCTTTTGTCAATTAACAAACATAGTGAATGCTAGGAAGAGAGAGACAAATCTCATTCCTTGAAATTTACAGTTTGTGTTTCTGAGCTAAAAATGGCTTTAATCCAAAAGCGGTTAATAAGCTCTTTGAAAGAAGAGGAGGTGACCATCCACACAGAATTGCATGACATCCAAAGTGTCTGGACACTTTACCTGTCTGTCTGAATTGCACAAGTTCTTTACAAGACCATCTATCAGTCAGTCAGTCACTTTGAATTTGTGCAGCAACTAATCCTTGATCAGAGTCCTTAAAAGCAACCAAAACATATGTAATTTATGTTGGCCAGAGGATAGGATGGGATATGACATCATAAATGTCCCCAGCACATTAATAGCGAATATTAATGTTTAGACACCTGTGAGTAAAAAATGGATATAAAAGCTGAAATAACTGTGATGAGCAGTTGCTGAAAGTAATGTTAATTTTAGCACACAGGGCAAATGAGGAGCTAGGTTTAAGAAGAATACACAGAAAAGGAATCATTCCCATAAGGCAAAACAGAGTATATGATTAAGATCAAGCATTTGTTACTCTAGGCTGTATCTGCCAGAAAGAAGCAGGCATCCTGGCAAGACTTTCCAACATGCATGACCTGTGTGTTGCCAATTACCATCTATCTGGACTATGTGTGTACAAGGTGCTGCCTAATCCAGGGAGCAGAGCACAGAGATCCAATGAATCCTGCTTTAAGCAAAGTGTGTCATCTTTATCCCTAGGATTCTGGCTACCACTATGCTAAGAATGCGTAATACTCTAAATGATTAAGCTTTATTTTAAAAAACGGTGGAATTTTTCACTGTGTTTCTCAGTTGTGCCTGACTGCTCACCAGTTTGATATTCAGCTTGCCCTGCATGCATAGATCCCCCATTGTCATCGCTGAAGACAGACACTGCTCTCAGAGCCACACAGCAAATCTAGTCTGTTGTCTCTGTGTGAAGATCCCTAGAGCATGCAGAAAGAGCAAAGGAAAGACATATCATAGGGAGCTCAGAGCTGTACTGTATCCCATGAAATCTGAAGAATGTGTTTTGCTAGAAAGTACAAGCAGATGTCAGATTCGCAGCCTGAAGCACTTGTTTTTCTATGCAACATGCTGATTTCTCAGTATTGGGCTGAGCACCCATTTACTGCAAAACTAACTATATTATTCTCATTTTTAAAGAGAAGTAGGAGCCACACATTTGTGAACCTCTCTATATATACTCCAATGCAGTAATTGACGTTTTTTTTTAAGCTTAGATTTATTTTTAAAAATTTTTAAAATGCCAACAGAGAGCATCTTGACTCCTGCAAACAATGCAGAGTTTATTACACCAGTTCAGAGGCTTCTTTTATATTATGCCATAAGCCTACTTCAACAACAGAATAGTAAGAACTTGCACTGTATGTTTAGTGTCTTCACTTTTCAAAATTTATACAGCTGTCTGCAGGCTATGTGATATAAAATATTTCATGCAAAGAAGGGAAGAAAATGAAAAATCCATTCTTTTAAAAAACAGAGACAGAAGCTTGCTGCTTTTTCTGTATTCCTAGTTCATGCTCACACAGGTAAAAACTATTAGAGCTTTAAATGGTAGTACAAAACTGTGCACCATAATTCATGAAATACAAGTCTGTAGCAAATACCAGATTCATGAATAAAAGAAGCTCCTCAATCTCTGCCTCAGTGTCCATGCTGCTTGATGATAGCTTAATGATGGCCTCTTCTGCAGGGTACAGATCATGAAGTGGAAGCTCAATGTAAGGTGCAGAAGCATGAACTTTTATTACATTTATCGCTTAAGTATCTCTAAATTCATCAGGTCAGTGTCCCATAGCTCAGTATCCTTTGGTAGAATTCTCACCATATTCCTCCAGTAAAAACAAAACACTCAGCTCTCCCCTTGCATCCCTTTGATATTCAGTGCAGTCCTGCACTGTGTGTGCTGTTGCTTACATCAGCTAGGCGTGTTCAAGTGGCATTTTTATTCACTGCTTCTGTTCCCTGTACCATAATCGACTGTAGAGCTAAGCTTAGACTTATCTTTCATCCACACTGAAGAACAGTCATGTCAGAGAGAGCTGTAAGAGACTTTAAAAGAGAAAAAAAGGAACAGAGGAATACTGTGTCCCATTGTAAGTTCAGGGGTGGTACAAGTATTTGAATTGCAGTTTATTAGAAATAACAAGATCATTCTTCATTCTTCTGGAAGTGCTACAAGACTCATAGTGAAAGTGGTTCAGTCTCTTATGTCCTAATTGCTGTGTCTGTGTCCCTGCTGCACTACCAGGACAGTGGTTCAGCACTAGCTCTCTACTACATCGTCTTCCAGGATTTGTCTCTTCCCTAGACAGCTTCCTTCTTATGGATTTGTACTGTCCAAATTAGTCTTTGAGAGTCAAAATTATTTTTCCAGGAAGTAGTATGGATTCAGGACACCAGGAGAGTGCTTTGTAGTTGTTTAAATGCGCACAAAAATGGGTTAATGGAAACAGTCTGAAAAGTCTAAAAATATCCTGATTTTTTTTCCTTTTCTCTTCATCCTGAATATTGATAGACCTTGTTTTCAGCCCCCAAACTCCTGTTTGCTTTCCCACATTATACTGTGTCACGTCAATGCACTCAGTTAAAGGCAATACTACCTCAGTCAATCCTGCCCAGTACTCAGGAAGAACAGGTAAGTCCTCTCCACCTTTGTGCCAGCAATGTCACACAGATAAGGACAGCACACATCCAGAGCATTAGCTAGAGACACCCCTTTTCTTTATCATACTGTCACCCTGGATAACAGTAGTAGCAAAGGAAAACCCTGGAACATTTGCTACTTGGCCTACTCCGAATACATCTTAAGGGTTGTTGAGAGCATGAGAAGGATGGGCATTGCCAGGGAAGGGCAAGAATGAGGTAGAAGAGATTAAAACTGAAGAGGATGAAAAGGGCAGGGAACAGAGAGAAGATGCCCCGTACTATTCCCAGTCATCCATATAATATGACAAAAGGAAGACAGTAAGACAAATATTCAGCCCAAATCTTCTGCAGTTGCCTGCATAACCATGCAGCTCTGCATGGAATATGCACTGTTTGTTTGCATTTACACGCATACAAGTGCTGGACTATTTATAGAAACAGCACAGCTTTAGTGAAAGCCAATCAGGCTTTCTGAAGTCCTTTTAGGGGGCTTGTTTCTTTATCCACATCGTCAAGAAGGGAAATCAATGGTTAGTATAACAGAACACCTATTCTTATGTTGTTTCCATCAGTACAACACTGAAATAAACATAGATGCATATTGATATTTTTAAAAAAATGGATACTGTAACAGTGGTAGCCATAGTAAAGAGCTGTACTAAATAAAAACCAAAGCAAACCAACAAACCCTCAAATTTTCACTGTTACTTGAAAGTGACTATTTGCATTAATTTTGTTAGTCACATGTTTATTTCACTCCTGTTTCTCTGTGTGTTTGTTTTAAGAAAAAAAGTCAAAGCTCATTTTGCATTTTAAGAAGCGACGTAAGTTATACAGAGCTTTCTCTCTCCTTGCAAAACAGAGGGTGGGCACAGCACATCTTTAAGAAAGGTGAATTCAATAGAACATACTGACACATGATTTACACAGGATTGGGGAAACTGCCTTTACTTTAACAGTAAAGGCCAGCTTTGAAGTGTTGCGCCAAAACCAGTGTAGAAAAAACCCAAAGAAAAGAGACTGACAACTTCATAACCACTGTCAAGATTCTCTGTTAGGGACAAATGATCTCAGGAGTACTAATGCATTGTAATTCATGCAACTCATAAACTCAGATTTTTCAGTGTAGAATTTAAACAGAGAAGCTGAAAAAATAAACTGCAAATAATTTTGAAATAATATAATCTATATAAGAAATAGTAAAAACTAAAACCAGCTGAATACTAATGTCAATCATATGTTAATAAAGATGGGATATTTGTTTATTTGCTTTAAGGCTCTAGTGAACGTCCATAACCTGAATACCAGTAATGGGTGCTAGATACTTTCTTCTGAAGGAGGAATTTTCAGTCTAGGATGAGTCAGCAATGATTAGCAGCAGATACTTTGTATTTGGATAATGACAGATAGTATATTTTTAAGTATATTAATATTGATGAAAATGCAGAATTATTGCAAAGATGGAAATTGAAAAACTACTTAAATCTTCACCTACTCTAACATAATCCATCCCTAAAAATCAAGTAAGCTTCTAAGAACATTGCACTTGTTTGCAAGACCCATATGGTATTTTAGAAAACACCCACAGTTATGAACCTGACTTACACAGAAAAAGCACTTGTTGGTGAGGAGAGTTTCAGAATGAAACCCAGTCTGCTTCAATATGGATAGAGAGAAGAAAGGCCAGCAGAAACATACATAATAAAACATAAATTCTAGAAGAACACTTTCAGGAGCAGACTTTGATTCCTTTTATCTTTTCCCAAGATAATATATCCATGCCACTGTTAGAGGAGCATCTGGATGAGTTGAGTCAAGATCACTGTGGTTTGCAGTCAGTGCATGCTCATTCTGGAGCTCTAAAGGGCTCAAAGTCCAACAGCAACACAGGGAAAACCACAGATGGAGAAAATGCCATTTCAACTGAGCACTAAATTGCCTGAGCAACAAGGCAGAAAAGCTGGGAAAATAAAATTAACTTCTTGAATGTGACAATAAAATTCCTGTTGAAATCTCTTCTTTGCCCTGCAGTGCTAAGGCCATGCCTGCCTGACAAGTAGATTAAGAACATGGGAAAGGCCAAATCAGGTTACATCAAAGGTCCATCTAGCCTGGTATCTTCTTTTACAGAGATACAGAAGCAGAAAGAGTATAAAAAGAGCAAATTATATTTGCCTCAAATACATCCCAGACTTCCAACAATTTATGGCTTAAGGTGTTTCTGAAACAGAATTTTCTACCTGAAGGATGCATTATGAAGCATGTGCATTAAAAAAAACAAAACAAAAAAAAAAGGCCAAAAAAAAAAAGGCCAACAAAAAACTAACGAAGAAAAAGAAAAGAAATCTTTTTTAGCCACCTGCTCGCTTTGTCTGACACGCCCTGGTTCTCTGATGGAAGAGACAAGTAGTAGTTGCTGAGTTCTCAATGATACTTGAGATTTTGTAACTTGTATCCTATCTCCCCTCAGCCAGCTTTTGTCCAGCGCAGTCCAGGCCTGCTTAGCTAGTTCTGTAAGAAGTGTGTCCAGAATTTCTGGGATACTCCAGATGGACGCAAATGAAACATTTGAAGAGTGGCATATCAATATACTCTTATTTCATTCTCTTTCCCCCTCCTGGTAATCCCAAACAATTTGAGGTGACAAAGCATTTTAGGAAAATCTGAACATTAAGCCTGCTTTAAAATTGCTGATGGACTGTGGAATATGGAATCTTTCATATGTGCTGTTCATACTGATGCTTCTTGAGTGCAGGGAATGTGTAAATGCAAGGGAAAGGCCAAAAGTAAAGCAGCCAGGAAGGAAGCAAGGGAGGGGGGAGGCTCTCCATCTCCAGAACTTGCATCTGCCCATTTTCTACTGCCCCATCATTTGCAGAAATTGCTGGTATTGTGTGGCAACATCACAACAATGAGTCTTGCAAGCACAGTTCTGTGAAATCTATGCAGGGGTTAAGACCATGCAGTGTCTCCTGTGGTCTGGATTAATTTCTTGGAAGCTGGAGAAGTCTTTTACACACATTATGCAAATAGAGTTTTAAGATAAATATGATTTATTATAGCAGTGAAACATCTTGTTTGAGGATATAAAAGTTTTATAGACAATAGATACCATGCAAACTCTAGAAAATACTCTTAAAGTCCCCTCAAACAATTAATTGCTGTTCTCATACACACTTTCTTGAGGAACCTGGAAGAAGGACCAGCAGTGCATGTAGACTGCACTGGTTTCATAAGTTGAAATTTTAAAGAAAACACATTAATTAATTACATATTTTTGTATGTTCTGAGTTGTTTTGGTCAGTGATGCCAGGATTTGCATGAGTTGTGACTGCAGAAAATTCTGTAACTTCGAAGAATTACTGATGTTTTTCCTGTCTAACTTCTTTCATCAGTGTTGCTTGTAACAATCCTGGTAGTGGAAGGCATTGCCATTGCGCAGAAGACACAAGGTACATTTTAGTTTAATGATTTTCTCTCAAAAAATGTAACAGTTTTTTAACTTCTAATTGAGCATTATAAGTGAAAGGAAGTGTTTGCATTCAGATTTTAATAGCTCTTGAATTACGAACATGAATTGTAGTATTTTCCATTTCCCCCCATCTGCTGCATTTTCTCCCAAATGAACAAAGCCATCCAGTCACAAAGAACGTGGAAGTTTCACTTTCCCAGGTAATGTTCTACAGTTTTAGATGTTAGAGGTGAGAAAGAAACTACCACGGAAATTCATGTTTTCTGTATCTGACAACAAGCTTTTCAAATAGTCCACCCACAAACATTTTTGAAGCCTGCTGAGTGGGGAAGGAATCAATTTCACAAACCTTTTTTTTTCATATGTGGGATTACCTACACTTAAGGGAGAAGAATTCCTTGAACTGCCACCTACAGAATTTCCTTGAAAAATCTCTGCAGGAGAGAGAGTTTTCACCCCCATAAATCAAAAAGCTGTCAAGATACCAGTGGAAGGTGATGTAATTTACTGGAGGCATCTAAGACCTGTACCAGCATGGATGTCCTCTCACAGCAAATTAAAACTGTGTAAATATAAATAACACTATGAGGGCACCCTGTGAGATTTAGGAAATATCTAGCAGAAACCACATATCCTGTCTTACTCTCTCCATTTCTGCTGATACCAAGGAGAAGGGTCAAAGGTATTTAAGAATGTCAGAGATCATACTATTCCCAACCTCTTCTCCATGGATGAGGAAATCTGAACCAAGCTTCTGTGAATGGTCCAGCATGAAGAATTATCTTACTAAACTGCATAATCTCAGTCACAGAACACATTTCCCTGTACATCCAGAAGAGGAGCTTTGATCATAAATGAGACCCTTAGCTACCAGGGCAATCTATCTATTGCTAGTAATTTTATTAACTACCATTGCTGGATTTAGTGTATTTGCATATTGTAATTCATTCTGTTATAAACACTCTGTATTCCAACAAATTACTGTAAATAGGTATCCCACCTAAGTATAGCATATTCTGGAATCAGGGTCAAAACCAGTGAAAGCTGACAAGTATTTCCGATTATATTTACATTGGAACAGAAATGACATAAGCCATAAAATAATGGTATTGGCAGCCACTGTGACTATTTCACCTAGAAAGAAGAGTATCAAAAACCTGAACTGAGTTGGGTAAAAAAAAAAAAAATTACTCCTTCTCTTTCCTTTCCAAGGATCTCTGGACATATTTGGTATTCAAAAACTGTGATATCTTTAGGATATACCCCAAAATTAAACATAGGATTTTCTTAGATAGATATTAATGAACAGCTTACAAGATGGCTGGCAACCAAAATAAAAACCAAAATAAATTAGTTACCTCTTTATAGGCTATGTGTCATGCTTGCAGAACAAACTTATTTGATCACTTCTTTCTTTTTTCTTAAGGTGGGCAAAATATAGGAGTGAATCGCATTCCTCCCGCCCAGTGTGACAACTGGGTCCGGACCAGTAATGGAGGACATTTTGCTTCACCAAACTACCCAAACATGTACCCACCCAATCAAGAGTGCATCTATATCTTAGAAGGTACATGCTGTATTTTGTTTAGCTTTGCTGTAATCTTACTGTTAAATGGAAAATCTTGAACTATTAAAGCTGTCATCTTACACTGCTGTAAAGTGTTGCATGGCCATACTGGTAATATAATGAATTCTGCAGTCATTTACTTGAACAAGAAGCAAAATTTGCTCTCTCAAGAAATAATAACAAATAAATAAGAAATGCAAACATTAAGAAACTAGCTATGTAGAATAAGACATACCCTCACAGCCAGGAAAAGCAGCAGCATATCTACTGTAATCTGTGAGGGTACAGAATTATTAAGATAAAAATTGTAGCTTGTTATCTTAATATCACTGATAATAGATTGCAAAAGATGAAGACTATTTCATACTATGCTGTATTGTTCTGTCTCACCAGCAGAAAACCTTTACGCTGTCCTTCATTAATAAAAAAGGTATATCTGGCTGCCATAGCACTGTACTAAAAATACAGAGATTTGTTAGCACTGCTGAGGTCACTATTAAAATAATGTGATGAGGACAAAAAAATATCATTAGCTAGAATAAAACCATATTCCAACGAGAATATCTTAAATAAAGGCTGCAAGACTTGAGACACTCCAATTATTTTTCCTCTTATTAGAGTGCACCCAAAACCCACTCAAGTCAGCTAAAAATATTAGTCAGCCTAATCATCAGATTCATATCAATTAATTGAAATATTTCAAGTAATGAGGTTTGGTGAGTTTTTATTTGTACAGTACAGTAGTGGTTCACAGACCCCTCACTTTGGCTTGTTCACATGCACATCTTGGTTTTGCACCTTGTGTGCCTGGGAGTGCCCCAGAGAGCAGGCAGCCTGTCCTGCTGCAGGGCTGGGGCACAGGCAGCTTTCAGCTCTCCTCAGTCCTTCCACAGGAGCATTGTGGGTGCCTGAGTGGGGCCAAGGTCCTCCAGAATTTCTAGCCAAGATCTGCTCCTTTGTGCAGACCACTGCCAACATTCACAGCAGCTACAAATGTGTGTAGCTCGTGTGAGTGAGGCAGAAGGTCTGATGGGAGTGCTGGAGCCGTGTGAGTAAATCCTTTCCACATTCAGGAAAAGCAGGCAGCGTGTGATGCCTCAGTGCTGTCACTCCACGTCCCAGCGAGGATCGGGAAGTTCATGTAGCGCAGCCGATGCCAAGAACAAGGAACACTAAAGCCATTCATACAGGAGAAAGTCTTGGGATCCAAACCACGGATGTGAGAGTCTGGATTTAGGGCTCTGATCCAAATCCTGATATTAGGCTGCCACTGGCTCAGACTCACCAACATCTGTAGTCACCTGCATATTACTGACATACATGAAGCACTTACACTTCTCTGAATATTCTAATAAAAGATGCCTTCTGTAAAAGAATCTACAGAGCTGGACTTCATGTTTAAGAAATAATGAGTAGTTCTTCATACCTTTCTCTTTTCCATTCTTTCATGCGTAGCTCAGTGTTTTGTCCTTTTTTATGTATTTTGCTTTCACAGAACACTTGCTTTAATTTATATCTTAATATTAAACCTTGTTTGAATACCTTTGCATATATGTTAATATCTGTTATATGTGCTGCATTAAATCAATGTGATTTCTGAATTTTCAACAATTAAGATCAGCAAGCAAAAAACTTTGTATGATTCTAGTCAAAAGTATCTTTTGGAAAATAATTTTTAAAATTTTTGTAGCAGACTGCAGATGTGTTTTGAGAAGTTTCCAGTTTCTTTTTCATCTTGCTGTTTTGAAGGCCTGTCTCTTCATTTCTTCATCTCTTTGTGTTTTTTACCCAGATCTATGTTTAATATTTTGCTCAATTTTTTTATGTCTAGCTGCTCCACGACAAAGAATTGAGTTGACCTTTGATGAACCCTATTACATAGAACCCTCATTTGAATGTCGGTTTGATCATCTGGAGGTTCGAGATGGACCTTTTGGGTTCTCCCCTCTAATTAATCGTTACTGTGGTCTGAAAAGTCCTGCACTAATTAGATCAACAGGGAGATTTATGTGGATCAAGTTCATTTCTGATGAAGAGCTGGAAGGAAAAGGATTTCAAGCAAAGTACTCATTTATACCAGGTAAAGATGTCTAAAATTCTGAATTAATGACCATCTGCTCCCGTTGAACTCTGTGGGTGTGTTTATTCTACAAGCCTAGAGCTGCATTTCAGCATAAGCACTTAGGGAGGCACAGTGACAGAGTGATAGCCACAGTGTCAGTCCTGCTAATCCTACAGGGTACTTGGCTAAAAACACTTGGGGAATCTTGACTGAAGCAAATTACAGGTCTGTAGTTTGCTAGTGAAGAAGACAGTTGAGCTTGTTCATGCTGAAGTCTTCAGCATCACCCCTCTTTATTGCTCTAACTTATACGAGTTTCACCAGTGGTGGGAAAGAGCATTTATGCAGACAAAGAGCTGCCTTTTCACCAGTGTCTCTTCTAGGAGTACAAGACACTGGATAAAAACACCCAAAGCAGCTTTACAATAGCATTCCAGCCAGATTCAAAACATTTGAATCTCCATTCTGAAAATCCAGAGCAAATATCTGCACAGTCTAAGGTCAAACTCTCAGTGTATCTGGATTCCCTCAACCCTTGGGCTCAGGCAACAGAGCTGCTCTTTGCTCAAAGTGCTGTGCAGTTCACAGGTACGAAGGAGAGGACAATGTGCTGACAGTGCCTTTAGACAGACAAAAATTACATCTGCTCTGTGGAGCTACTTAAACCTGGCAGGGCATCCTTCTTACATGAAAATTTGACCTGATGTCCTTGTGCAGTGCTTGACTACTACTGTACTTCATAGATACTACACATGTAGTTATTAGCATTTTATTGTCCTTTGGGACAAAAGAAAATATACAAGTGTCAGCTCTACCATTTCGATAAATGTATACACAAACATAACTTAATGTTATCTCTACCCCTAGAGCACATGAAAACACAATTCATGATTATGGTATTACTGCTTAGGGATTTAAACTTGGAAACTTCAGATTAACATGTTGACCAGAGCATCGGGAATAACATGATAAAATGTTTTCAAAGGGACAATACTTAGCATTTTGCTAAGTCCGTTTCCAAAGCCATTTCATCAACATCACTTTCAAAACTAAATTATGATAGTTGCAGGCTGGAACTTTAAATATACATATAAATTGTATATTATTTTCACAATAGATTGCAACAACTGAAGGACTGGTATTTTCCTTCCTCTACATTTATATGAAGTGTGGTAAAATATTTCACAGTTATGAAAATGAAAGGGATACTCCTGCTTTATAAAAAAATCAGTTTACAAAGAAGGTTGAAAACCTTGCAGAATTTTGCATATAGTGATCATAGATTTCACCATAGGTAAATAAAAAGAGGAGGGCAAAGAAGGCATTTCCAAACTGTGCTGAGTCTTAAGCTCAGAACTGAGGCATTGTAGGGGCAGTGATAAACTTCCTATACAGAAAAAAACCATTCATAGGATCACAGAAGGATCCAAACTCTGGACCTTCATTTGGAAAAGAAATTTGTACCAAACAGGTGTGCACTTTTGCATGAACTAGTGCTTTCTTTGCATAGAACAACATTTCGTAAACCGTGTCTTGAACTGTTTTACGTGGTCTAATACAAGAGACACAGATACCCCAGGAAAAAGTACCTTTAGGATTGAACTGATCTTCTTCACATACTTTTTGAAGAACAGTTAGCAATTTCAAAGTGTTGATATATTCTGCTGAGCTCAGTTCAAATTGTTCAGAACTACACAGACAGCAGTCTGATAAAATAAATCTAAATAAGCTTTTTGCACAGAGAAAGATCCCCCATACTCTTGTGGAGCTCCAGTGATTTCGGTGAAAACTGACATAGTTAAATTCAGAATATAATGTAGGAACAAAATACCGAGTAGTAATTTTTGGTGTTATGCTAGAAATCTCAGCTGTCAGGATAGAATTACCTTTTTCAGATAAGGTCAATCTTTGTGGAATAATGTTCTCATCTAAAAAAACTTTGTCTCTATATGCACCAATTGGCTCAGTAAACTTTCTGGCAGTTTTTATTGTGACATAATAAAAAATGGGCATAATCTGCAGATAATACTAAAGCTTGAAGTGATTCTCAAGCACTGATAGCCCTTGTGATTCATGACTTCTTTCTATTACAGATCCTGACTTCACTTACCTAGGAGGTATTTTAAATCCCATCCCAGGTACAGTGTTACAGTAACAATTTCTTTATACATTAAATTTTAAATTAATGTCATATTGCATTTGACAGCAAGGTATATCTTCTCCCTAGACTGCCAATTTGAGCTCTCAGGAGCTGATGGAATAGTACGTTCCAGTCAAGTAGAACAAGAAGGAAAAACAAAACCAGGACAAGCAGTTGACTGTATATGGACAATTAAAGCTACTCCAAATGCTAAGGTGGGTTTTGTTCATATAACTCAATATATAATGGGTTTCCATGACATTAGCAACAGGCAATGGTCACTAACTGTGATTTGCATAATGTTGTACTTCCACTGAAATGAGTCATGTAGCAGTGGCTTAGGAAATCCAGAGAGAGAATTGTTTCTGAAAATAAACTTATACAAGTCCACAGTGCTGGCTTCCTATTATTTGAAGTTTCAAACACCAAATAACTGTGAGAGCTATTTAAGCAACAATTTTCAGGGGCATTTGACTTGGACTCTGGTTTTATTGGAAGACTGCAGGCAGAAATTCTGGCTGACATCTTCAGTAATTTCCAGTAAATCTCACTGCCAAAGCTTAACATTTTGCCTTCAGTGGTTCTATTGGTGAATTTGTTTCTGTTCAAAGTCAGCAGAACATGGGCCTGCTTCTCCCATCTAATTCACAACCAGCACCTTAAAACCCACTTTCATCAGCAGTCTGAGCTAAATGGAAAGGCTTTGTTAGGCAGAAAGAAGGATAAAATCCTATTCACAACCCCAAAATACAATAACTACAACCTGAATCATATTAGTTTCAGAATCATATTTGTCAAATATTAATTGCACAGAAGAGCACATACTTTTCTCCATATAGCATACATATCTTTAATTTTGCTTCTTCTTGCACATGCATAAAAATTAAAAAATATTTTTAAGTAGCTGCCAAGATGACAAACCTTCCCTCTGCCTTCTAACACACTCCTAATAGTTAACTGACCAACCCAGTTAACCACCTTGCAAGTGCATTCTGAAACAGCATCCAAGAAGATGATAATAAGAGGACAAGACAAGAAAGAAATTAAAAGTCCATTAATATATTTGAGCCTTTGAGGAAGTGAGTCAACTCCCAAGAGCCCTATACTAGTCTAAGTAATAGAAGCAGTTCTTCCAGAAACAATAACAAACCCATTTTCTCTCTACATTGCCACTTCAATGCACCAGGTCTTGTGCTTAAGTATTTTAATAAATTACTGAATGTTGCCAGAATGCAGAGTTATAGTTGGGTGAGTCCTGAAAATAGATCATCATCCTATATTATCGATTTAAAACATTACATAAAAATAATTCTTAGTATTCTGACAGTGGTTTCACAAGCTCCAATTCAGGCAGAATTATGATAAAATCCATTAGATCTCATAATGTGCAGTCTCTTGAGAAAAAAAAAGCACAGACATTTTTAATTTCCTCAATTTAGTAATAAAAATAAACTTCTAAAACTGACACAAGTGCAGCAATGAAAGTACTTTTAAAATGTGTATAGCAGATACTTAATAAATTACCTCCATATTTCATAAAATTACCAGAATAATCAGTGTAATGTGAGAGTAAGGACCTTTTATACTTGCCTAACACATTAATCCAAAGAATCTTGTGGAGAGGTGAGCACTTTTAATGGGATTATTCCTTTGTTATCATACAAATAATAGCTCTACTAAAAGTGTGCTAAATTATTTTTAGTTTCCATTGTAATTTTGTAGCACATAGATAAAGTCAATCATTAAAAGAAAATACCATCTCTCAGGGCAAATACTAGCAATTGCAGCTCACATCCATGTTTTTGAGATAAGTCATCAGTGGAAGACAGGTTCTCAATGTAGCTGAGAATTTCCAGCAGTAAATCTAACAAAAACAGCAGGGCAGGGGAGAAAAAAAGAAAATAGAAAAAAAGAAAAAATACGCTGAAAATCACAGAACAGTGAGGTGAAGCATGAGCTAATACAGCACAGGCTGCATCTTCAGACAGAAGGTGCAAGGGAAGGCAGTGCTGGCCAACCTGCCTCAGGAAGCACTGGGAAGGAAAAGCCAAGTGGTACAAGTGTCACCTGTCTTTCCCTGTGCTCTTTTACCATGTCTTCAATAAAGCCTGATAGGTGTAGGAAGGGGGTGGGGGCATATCTTTTTTTGTCTCTTACAGGTGGTTGGTTTTGTTTTAGCAAATTCTTTCTAACTCAGTTATAAAAGTCTTTGGCACTCAGTGAGACTAAAATCGAGCTATGGCAAAGGAGCAGCAAACTGGGTAATAAAGCACAAGTATGGGATTCATCTGCCCTGACCTCCTGCTTCCCACCTGAGCAGGAGTCCCAGAGTTCTTAGGCAGACACATAAAAGCCCTGATGTGCAGAAGCTCTGCAGCAGCCCTGGTATGGGCCAGAGAGGTGGTTGGGAGCAGTGCTCAAACAGCTTCAGGCTGGAGCGGGCTGAGGTGAGGAACACACGGGAGATCGCGTGGATAGGGGAGGAGCATCTCAGCCTCCACCTGGACACATTTCTTCTCTGTCAACACA
The DNA here is from genome assembly GCF_000691975.1 of Corvus brachyrhynchos. Lineage (NCBI taxonomy): Eukaryota > Metazoa > Chordata > Aves > Passeriformes > Corvidae > Corvus > Corvus brachyrhynchos. The sequence continues at coordinate 11,713,814 of NW_008239324.1, forward strand.
ATGGCTATCTAGGAATTTTTTAAGTCTAAAATGGCCTTTGTACCATGCTTAGGTGACTTGGCTTCACATCTCAAAACTTTCAGAAGAATTTTGAGAATTCCAATACAGCCGTTGAAGAGATTAAAAAACCTTTTGATGTGTTCATGTAATTTTAACTGAATTACAGTCTTGCATGAGTTTCCTGCCCCAGCAAAATAAATTATTTACTTACTCTTTAAATACCATCTCAATCTTCTAATTTCCTTGCTGCACGTGTTCTAACACATATGCTGCCTTCTCTTGGATTAAATTTCTGCTTTTAGAAGTATTAAGATTAGCTTAAATTCATTAATTCTTCCTACACAGACAGCTTACTTTTCTCTCATTTCCATTTTTATTCAAATTACTCCTGACTTCATGGTTTGTGTCTTCTATAACACAGCTATGGTTCAGTAATTAGCTTTCATTATGAAGCAATAAATTTTAATTTCTTTCTTTTACTTCAGAGCTTTTCTGGCTAGACTCCTTCCCTTATATTTTAACATTGTTTTTATGAATTAAAAAGAAAAGAAAGAGAACAGGCAAAGTACTTTTAAAATTATTTCAGTACATTTATACATTCCTTGTGTGTCTCTTTCAGAAAAATAAACTTCAAATTTAGCAGAACTTCTTGGGGGTTTCTTCACCAAGTATGTTGCTTTGTACTGTTTTTCCAAAGGGAGCAGAAATAAATCAAAGTAAATTTTTAAATAAAGAACGTTTTGCAGAGCAGGGAGAAGTGAAACAGACACCCAAGACAAATTTCAGGTAATACTCCACATGGACATCTAATAAGAAAATGGAAGTTTAAAAGAGTTGTGAATTGGGAATTACATATATATGTATGTGTAAGGGAACAAAACATTCAGGATTTGCTAAGAAAGAAAATCCTCCTCTCTGTATTTCTTCTCCTAAAGATATTGATTCCTCTTTCCTAACAGATCTATATGCGATTTCTGGACTATCAAATGGAGCACTCTAATGAATGCAAAAGGAACTTCGTTGCTGTGTATGATGGGAGCAGTTCCATTGAAAACCTGAAGGCCAAGTTCTGCAGCACAGTGGCCAACGATGTCACACTGCAGACAGGGACAGGGGTGGTGCGGATGTGGGCAGATGAAGGCAGCAGACTGAGCAGGTTCAGAATGCTCTTCACCTCCTTTGTGGATCGTAAGTAGATCTGAAAGTGCCAATTCTCCTGGTATCAGGGTATTTCAAGTATTTTAGGAAAAGCATCAGCTGAATGCTAGGCAGCAGGAA
>NW_008239324.1:11715410-11722782 GCF_000691975.1 Corvus brachyrhynchos
ACATGAAAAAGGTTGTATCTGTTTCCTTCATATAGTAGCAGGTAAATTAGATAATTGCTTCATTACCGTTCTAACATGGTTCCTGCAGAAAAGCTTTCCTCCGTTCTTAAAAGATTTATTTTCCATTTGAATTCAGCAGTACTGCCCTAGTCTACCTTCTTCTCACAAAGAGATGTCCTTCTCTACAAATGAGCACAAATGTACTTCAAAAAGACAACAGTGGGACTGAAGTGTGCTCTCCCACTAGCTCCCAGTTCCCTGCCAGACACCACAACAGGCTCTTCTTAAGCCCACTCTGGCTGTTCAGAAGAGTAGAAGACAAGCCTGATCCTTTAAAGTCTCACTCTCCTTCCTATCCACAGCTCTATCTTCAGTTGTGGGTCTGGAACTACACCCCGTCCAGTCAAGCTGCTCCCTTACCCTCAGCTGCATTTGGCTCTAAAGGACGCCACAGGTGCTCCCTTAGCAAAGCCCTGTGGTGTTGCACAACCATGAATAAGCAGTTAAATTCAAGTTTTTCAAGATGGCTATAATTAAAGCAGAGTTGTAAATGCCATCTGGGTTTTTGCTTGGATTCTATAGCCTGGGTTAGACATAGTCTTTATTTTCATTGTAAATTAAGATGTTTCTTGAAAGCAGGTTTTTTGTGAGATTTTTTTTCTTCTAAGGGTGTTCTCCCTGAATGGAATTTTGTTGCCTCACATATTTAGAGAGGACAATACTGTCCACATTGCAGAACCTGGAAATAAATGGCACTAAAGCAGACTAAGTTCAGAACTGCAGAGCAGATCTGAGATACATGGGGAGAGCTCTTAAATGTTCCCATTTTAGGAAATCAGACCTATGCTTGTGCTAAAGGTTTTCAAAAAGTTTTGCTTGAAGAATAAATAGTACAGATTTGCTGACAAAAAAACCCTTTTCTAAGATAACGTATCTGTAGCCAGTCCTGAAAGAGATCCTGGTTGCTACCTTGCAAGAAAGTTCAGGTTACAGGCAATAGGTAGATTTTATGTTCTGTTCCATAAAACAGTAAATTTTAACATAGGAGAAAAGCTGCTTTTTGTAAAACAATCTTTCTAAAGTAACAGATATGTAGAAGAGAAATAGCTTCTAGCTTACTTTGAATACTGGGTAATAAGGAGCAATTGCATGTTTCAAGATAGTCTACTGCTTAACCTACAAGAGGCATTTAATAAGCTTTAGATATTGAGAATTTAAGTAAATGTCAGTTTTAAGTGCAACTTGCAAAAATTGATAACTGCTTTTCCAGTAGCTTTTATTTCAATACAATTATTAACATTGGTGATAATGCAAGTTATTCCAGCTTTCAGTTGCTATGAACTTTGCCAGGGAAATGATCTATTTATATTACAAATATTGGAGTGGGTTTTTTGTTGTTGACTTTGGGGTTTTTGGGGGGGTTATGGGGGGTTTTTTAATGCAAGAAGTTGAAACACTAAGTACTCCTAAAGGTAGCTAACTTTCCAAATTTATGAGTTTAAAACAACTCAAAAGTCATTGGCAGAAGAACATCTGCAAAGGTATGTGGTTATTGTTATTTACTTGAGATACTGCCTTTCTTGGATTGGGTCATTGAAAAGTATGTGGCTGAAAAGTGTTTCAAGTATTTTTATATAATCTAGTCATAAGCAACTTTTCTAACTGAAAAAAGTGAATCTGAGCTTATCTTATTTTCAGATTGTTAAGATATTTTTCTCTTCTACCTTGCTAATGATTTGTAATTATATGAAGCCAACCCTGAAAACGATCAATATTTCTGGAAAGATTTCCATAAATGAAATAGTGCATGACAGTCACCTAACACACACCTAGTGCTGCTTGCAGATTTGACTAAGTAATTCAGCTAACAGCAATGGGAAAAATCGATGTATTTGATTCCTGGCTTGATTCAATACATAAGAAATGCTGGATACAAAGAGCACTGTGAGCATTGCACCACTTTTGGGCTGCTGTTATGGGAAGAGTCCAACTATGTCCTTGAAGTCCTAGGCTGGAACTGATAAATTATTGTGACTTTTAGACTTCAAACTCCCCAAATAACAGACAAAAGGAGAATAAGTCCATTTCTCCCATCTTCATGAATTGTGAACAAAAGCCACGCCTACAAAAAGTTAAAGAGGCTACACAGACATAAAATAGAGACTATGCTGGCAGATGGAAAACAACAGCAGAATGCATCATCCAAACATACAGAACTGTAAAAAAATTCACCTGTTCAGGGAAATAAAAACGGAAATGTCTTACATTATGCCATAACTGACAGTGGGCCTGATCTCAACCTTTCAAAGGACTGATCCTGTTTTAAAGCAGTGTTCTTCAGACTAGATCTACTTTCCAAACAATTAAATTCCCAACTCACTTGAGCAAGGAAGTGATGTGATAGCTACCATGACATTTTTAAGCACTGAAATTACATAGATAAACTGTTCCAGAATAACACTCTAAGTATATGCTGTATTCATACTTGCACTACAATTAAAGTAAGTTCTTGTATGGGACTTCTTGCCAGATTGCCAGGGTTAAGCGGTAACAGCAAATACAAAAGCTTAAAACCAATGAGTCTAGGTTACTGAACTTCAGTGGAGTAAGCAATGGGAAAACAATACATATTTAATTTAAGAATGCAAAATCAGAATGAAAGGTTTGAATGTTCTTTTTCTTAGGCATAACTCCTCTTTTTGTCATTGAGATTCTCAAGCCTAACAGAAGGACCGAGTGAGAAACGCAGTGTTCAGGAGCAGTCATTCCCTCTGCTCTACCCTTTGGGTTTCCTGTTATGTTTCAGAGAATCCAGACGGCTCAAGAACACATTCTTTCTGTGAAACCAAATAGTAGAATGTCTATCACACATCTTTGCTGTTGAATATATAACTGACTCCACTAATAACAGAGGTTTCCATCATTAAAATACCGCATTACTGAAACAAAGGGAAAACCAATTTCTTGTCCAATGCACTGAATTCATAAATAATACCTTATGTATATTATACAACATCCTGAAAAGAATTATTACTATTTTTTAATATCTTTTTTCTAATGTCAAGGAGCTGTAACAAATACTCACAAAAACATAGGGCAGCTTTCTAGTTAAATTCTTTCTTCAAATTTCTGACTATATATAGATAGATATATAAAAAGCTAAACTGTACTGTCTCAATCCCTGCATTAGCTCTAATAGGAGGATTTGGGAGCTTTTGATTCACAAGCAGGAATTACTTAGATGCCTCTAGTTATTGAAATCTCTTGCAATTACTGAAACAGTCCTCCACACACTGAAATCTGATTTGCCTTAAGATATTAATGGGCTCTAAAATGCAGATGTTCAGGGAGTGCTTCACAACATCTACACAGAAGATGCTCTGCAGAATAAATATATAATTGATAGTGAGCATGCGATTTTTAAGTATTACGTTTTGAAAGACACATACTAAAGCCTTCTTCCGTTACCTGTGTTTTGTGACTGTCTCTATTTGCTACCTACCCCTTTGGAGCAAGAATTGGTTTTGTAGCATTGATAATATGCTGAAAGCAATCACATGAAGAGAGAGAAGAGCATCATAATAATTAGTGCTGTGCAAGAGAAGTGATTGTGTTTTAAACAGAGCGGAAGAATGCATGTTAAAAACCCCAAACACAGGAGCTTACTAGTTTTATTGTAAGGTGTCAATTACTGAAAATTCTGAATGTTTTCTCTCTCTTCTCTCTTGCAGCTCCCTGCTCAGGCAGCACTTACTTCTGCCATAGCAACATGTGCATCAATAATTCTTTAGTCTGCAATGGCATTCAGAACTGTGCATACCCTTGGGATGAGAATCACTGCAGAGGTGAATATAGTGCAAATCACAGCCTTTTATGAGCTAGGCTGGTCAGTTTGCCTTTCAAGAAATAAATGAAATGTCTTTTTCCTGGAAATATGCTGAAGATAGCTATTCTGCTAATCTCAGGAAGGTGTTCCAAATTTTTTATTTAAACTCAGGACACATGTAAGCATTCTGAATATTGATCTTACTGCTTTTAACTAAATTTCTTCTTCTTCAGCATATACTCTCTATTTTAAAGGGATATCAGCTTGATAAGAAATAGAATTTAGTATTTTTGAGGCTGCATCCTATCAATTTCTAAACTTTAACTGAAGCAGGGATTGTAGGGACAAGTAATACCTTTTAGAGATAAAAATAAAGAGCTGAAAAAACACAGAAAAATTTTCAAGCACAAAAAGCCTTTCTCAGGGCTGAAATAGAAGCAATGATCCTCAGAGACAATTACAAAACATTTGTTTAGAGTTGTAAATCATAGGCTATTTCAGGATAAATTCAACTGCTGTATATGATGTGGAAAAGGATGGAAGAAAGGAGGAATTGTTAGGAAGCATGAAATAAACACTTACTGAAAACAGACATGTGTAAATTGCTGCTTCTAGAACATGGATTGTGGAGTATTATTATCACAACTACAGTAAAGACTTGCTTCAATCATCAGGCTTTGTAGGAAAAATTCTTGTAATTTGAAGAAATTGTTATTCTGTTAAAGCACAAACATTCTCCCGTGCTTCAAGAACAGCTCAGTTGTCAGAGTTAGAACAAAACCAGTCTAAGGTTAACAGTTTTTCTTTCTAAAGAAAACAATAGAACAAAACCACTTGAGCTTGTTTGCTTAGGGTTTTTTGACAAACAGAATGGCATCAATAGCTCTGAACACAAAACTCCAGAACATTTAAATATGTATTCCATTTCAAAGGGAAACTGACCCTGCAGAAAGGGTCAAAACCTTCTCTACAGAAAGTCTTGAAAGAAAATGTCTTTTCAATGCACAAATCCTGCTTGAATTTTTTAAGTAAATAAACATTTTAAAAACCCTACTTTTTAATTGTGTTTTAGGTAAACAAAGGAATTCACACCACTAATAGATGTTCTAATGTAAGACATATTGTGGAAGTTTTCCAGTTAACAAAACTGATCCTTAATTCCCAAGTTTGCAATGTAAAACTAAGCTTCCTCTAAATAATCCTTGCCTTTCATAATATTCATCATTCCCTCTAAAGTTCAATTTCCAAATCTCTTTCCCATCTTTACCAGCTGCTTTCTAGACTCTCCCCTAGAATCCACACTTCACTCATGTACTGCAGTATTATAAAGATTAATTCCATAAAAACCGTGCCTTCCCCAATATTTGTAAATTGCTGTATCTGGTGCTGAACAACCTGTCACGTTTTATGTTGAATGCAATCTAAATTCTGCTGTAATACTTGCACAGCAAAAATTAAGAGGCAGCTGAAGACTAGATCCACATTGCCAGCTAAGGGAGACTGAGGCAACCAAATAAGCAATACTTAGCCTTAAAAAGAGAGCTGCTCACAATTGTGCTCAGTTCCTGCAGGCACCCAGAGTTCTCATTTAGTCCGTATCAATAGCTACATAAATCTGAGCATATTGTGACCTACTTATGCCTAAGCCCTGTAAGACAAAAATTGATAGAGAAGTCAGTTGTGTGCAATTTATTTTAAGAGACTGGAGAAGACATCGCCTTTTGCAAAACAACTTTCTGATTAAAATTTCTGTCAAGAATTAAGAAACCTAGATGCAGACAAGAGAACTTCCATGGCACTGAAATTCATACCTCCCACCATGGATGGTACCACTGAGATCTAAGCTAGGCAGGACAAGGCACAATATCCTCCTTCAATACAAAGGTAGAAAGTAGCTCAAAGTAAATAGGCCAAGCTCTGAAGCAGAAATGTAATTTCTTATTAGCCAACTCCTTGGGAGTCTCTGCTTAGTGTAAGGGTTGTTTCAAATAACACGTGATGGTGTATTGCTCTCCCCATGCACTGTGTGGTACTTAGGTGCACAACACACATATTCAGATGCCAGGAGCCAGATATCTGAAAATATTGTGCAAGATTTAGGCTACTACATTTTCTTTTACATAGTCTTAAATGCTTTTCTTCCACTAACCAGTGTTGCTGTGTACAAATCTTTCAGTCCCCTAGGGTAAGAACGTTTATGGAACTGAAATCCAACTGGAAAACTTTAGTCTTCAACTAAGAATTTTAAATATGGAAAACCATCTTGTTCTGATGATGCCATCTTGTGTGTTTTCACATGAAGTACTAGCCAAAATTGCCATATGATTTGGGTTGGTTGGTGTGTCCCCCTGCCTTTTTTTTTTTTTTTAAGTAACTTGATCTTTGGACTCTTAGAACTGGAATATAGCTTTGCTAAAGCTCCCTGTGATGAATTAGGTATAACAGACTTACACAAAAACACAGCCATTAAATTTCCAAGAGATGTGAAAACAAACAGTACAGTCTTTGTTATATCTGATAATATTTCACTTTTAAAGAAGAACTAGACAATTTTAAATCTAGCTTTTCTTCTACTGACATCACTGGGAATATTACCAGCAGGAGCAAACCATGGTAAGAGAAACATCATATGTAGCTGGATTTAGCTTATTTAAGGTTAATTTAAGCCTATTTAACTCACAGATTTAAGAATGCAGACCATCAGTAAAGGTTCAGGATGGAAGGCACACCCCAGCTGCGTCAGCATGCACTGGTTCACAGAGTTGCACCTGCCACTGAATTATCATATGGTAGCCACTAATGACAGGGAATTAGACAAATCCCATTGACATACAGGTCTAGTCTCCAGTCCTATTAAGTAATTTTATCACTTGCATGGTAATCACAATACAGTTTTGCTTTGTTTAAATACATTATCAAAAGTGTAGAAATTAATAAATGTCTTGTCATAATCGGTTTTTTCTTTGCAGAAAAGAAAAAAGCTGGATTGTTTGAACAAATCACCAAAACCCATGGGACAATCATTGGCATCACAACAGGGATAGTTTTAGTTCTTCTCATAATTTCAATTCTAGTGCAAGTAAAGCAACCTCGCAAAAAGGTTATGGCTTGCAAGACTGCCTTCAATAAAACTGGTTTCCAGGAAGTATTTGATCCTCCACATTATGAACTCTTTTCACTAAGGGACAAAGAAATTTCTGCAGATTTGGCAGATTTATCAGAGGAACTTGAAAACTATCAGAAACTGCGCCGCCCTTCAACAGCTTCCAGATGCATTCACGACCACCACTGTGGCTCCCAGGCCTCCAATATCAAGCAGAGCAGGACCAACCTGAGCTCCATGGAACTGCCCTTCCGCAATGACTTTGCGCAGCCCCAGCCCATGAAAACATTTAACAGCACATTCAAGAAAAGCACTTACACTTTCAAGCAAGCTCACGACTGCCCCGAGCAGGTCATAGAAGACAGGGTGATGGAGGAGATTCCATGTGAAATTTATGTTAGAGGAAGGGAAGATACAGCACAAGGTTCATTATCTATTGACTT
>NW_008239324.1:11722872-11742422 GCF_000691975.1 Corvus brachyrhynchos
CTGAAGGTGGTATCGGTGTATATACAAAATGCTCGTGTACAATGACAGTGTATATATTAAAAGTGTACCATATGCAGCGTGTGAGATGCACACACTTTTAGCTTATTCATTTCAAAAAACAAAACCAGTCTTCATAATTAGTTCTTACTGAAAAAATGGTGGATTTCCTCCCATCTTCCCAAGCTAGCTGTCTAGTGGAGGAGTAAGACAGAGACTTGTGCATGGAAATTATAAGATAGGATATTGGAAGAAAAAACCTTACAACTACTAATCACTGAACACTGAAAACAATGACTACTATTCTCTTCTTCATACCATTTTCTCTTCTTTAGATGTCTGCTTTTCAAGACAATTTTAATACCTCACTTGCCTAAATAAAAGTAGTTAAGTGCACCACGTGTATGTCAACATAGGTGTCTTATTGTATTTGTCAAATTGGAAGTAGAGTTAGTATTAAGTGCCGGTTAAGACTCATGAATTATGTTACAGCCATCTGTTTCACTTGCCTTGTTATCATTTCCACACTCTATGCTTTGTGAGAAATAAGTGAAAAGGGTTACTGCCTTTAAACAACATCAAGTTATATTAATTTTAGTACATTTGGAAATAGCTTTCCAGCTTTCAGTTAAAACACAAGTGAGTAGTCATTTTATTCTAGATGCAGACTTTTACAACAGTTTTCTTTCAAGAAGGTTTAGGATTTTAAAATATTCTGCCATATATTATAGCTCCATATGGCGCACTGATTTCACAGCTCTGTACTTAGGAAACAATTTTGTTCCTGAGTTTTCCAAGTATTTACATAAATAGATTGTACTGTACATTTGTCTCTTAAAATAGCGTTTTACTCCTTGTTGCAGCCAATCTTCCCTACTGAAATCAGTGATGATACTTTTAGCTCATGTCCTACTTGCCTGAAGAGAACTGCTCTGAGGTCTGTGTGATTACTGGGTATATGAAGGTACTGGAAACAAATCACAAAGCAACTCTGATTAACCCCTATGGAATCCTTCTTGTGCCCCTTGTTTCCACTTGGAAAACTGCACATTTCATATCTTTTTAAATGGTAGCTTGGACCTAATTTAAAAATTTTTACAATATAGAAAAAATTTTTAAAATATATTCTCATTGTGGTTTTTAAGCTTTTGATATACTTTGATACTGTACAGACTATTTCTTATATCCAAACCTAGCACCTGTACAGCAGGCTTCTTTCAGTGTCCTCTTAGCAGCTCTGAATAACCTGCAGTGGCTGCTGCACACACCACAATTTGCCAAGAATACTTACCATAACTTCTGCATTAGCCTACACTTTCTTCCCTGGGTACTTTGAGCTTATTTGGGTATTTTGTTTACAGGAAACCTTTGACTAAAGCTGACCCCCCCAGCTTGCACTGGGCATAGCCTTTATTTACAAATGTATGTCAAACCATAGTGTTTGTTGTGCTGACTGTAGTATAAAAAAAACCCAAAAACATCTTAACATATGACCCTTGCAACTGAAAAATAATTTCTTTGAAATAAAATATGAACAACAGGTGTAATCACAGATTTTCATTAGAATGATAAAGATTTTTTTTTTAATGCTTAAAATGTACAACATTTAAGGGGAAAAAAGAAAGGGGAACTGAGTTTCTTCAACACTCCCCAACTTGAAAATTAACCTTGTCTCCTATCTAAAAAGAGCTTAATCAGCTCATATCTTAGCCCCATGAGGCTATATCCTGGTACCAGTTTTTGTGCTGGTCCCAGAATGTATTTCAATTTGAAAGAATGAAAATGGACTTTATTTTTAGATGCACAAAATGCAGAAAATAAATATTTTAAAAATATAGCTAATTTTTACTTGAAATTTTTTGAATATTTAATCAAAACATTTCGCAGATTTTACTTACTTCTCATTGATCTCAAGATAAAATATCTCACCATGACCTATAGGACACACAATGCTATTTGTGACAGTCTGTTATTTCCAGATTCTTTCAACAAGTAATACATAGTTTTACACAGGTCATTCTTATCCATACAACTGTTGTAAATGCTAGGTTTGCATGACTTAAGTTTTATTTTCTTTTTAAGGTATATTTATCCATGTGCTAAAAACAATGTGACCCCTACTCTTTCCTTGAACATTAAACCTGTACTAATAAAACAAATAGGAAACCTGCAGAGCCCAAGTCTGTGGAGAAGAGGGAAATTGAAGAACTTCCCAAATGGCTTGAGTAATACTTCAGTCTCTGTCGCAGCCTTGTGATTACATGATCAGAACACAGTTGCCTTCTGGCTACCCCAGAGCACACAGGGGAGCTCCCACAACCAGTCCTGGCTTTTGAGCATAACTGTTTCCAATATCCTGTGGTGTGTTTGAAAACCAATCTGCCTACACAGCCCATGACAGGGTGGGGTTCAGTTACTGAGCTGTGCTTTGAGAAATAAGTCCTAACTATTACAGCCATACTTCCACTTTCAGTATAATCAACTTCCCTTCACTGTAGAGAAAAACTAACTGGATAAACTGCTGGGTATCACAGTACAAAAAGCTTAGGCTTTTAGCGAAAGAATCTAGTATTGGTTTTGCAGTGTCAATCCAGTTGAAGCTGATGTTGTGGTCTTTAAACTTTTTTGGGGAATTGGTGAAGAATACCACATTTCATACTAGTGCAATATCTGAGTACCATTAGTCTACTTCCATTGTCTCCATCCTAAATTGATACATTTCTAGGAGCATCCTGATTTGCACTCCATTGTACCCATATCTGCAATACCCTGTGCTAGCACTGAATGCTCCTTAGCAAAGACACACTCACTAGACACACACTGACCAGGAAAATACCGACAGCATTGACTACTTTTTGGTATTTCTAATTCATTTTTCCTTTTAGCATAGTAGCTTAGACTATCTAAGCAAACTATCTGTGAAGAATGATTTGTGATGAAAACTGTATAAGTAAACCTACAGCCAACATGAAAATAAAAGTGGCTGTGGTTTACAACTCGTGTGAGTTCTGTGAGCAGACATCTGCATTTACAGAGATAATGACAGTGGCACAGGAAGCTCGGGCTTAATGCTGTTCCTGACTCCTTGGTGATCACAGAAATACCAATGTGTACTTAAAATGCACTGGATTCTCTTGTCTGCTATAGACAAGATGACCTCATAGCATCTACAAATTACAATGGCATATTGCAATAATGACTGTGTATTTTTACTAAACCAATACAAAGAAGGGTTATGAAAAGAACTGTCACTGATTTACAAGAAAAGGTGTTTGTCATGTGAACACAGAATCTTTATGTCCTTAAAATATACTGCTTTGTTTTTCACTTGGTACAAAGAATTCTGTGCATTAGCAGCAAATCTGCTGAATGAGGGAAAAAGGCATGTCTTATTTGTAAAACAAATTTGACCCTAAATAAGGTTCTTATATCATTGATCATGACATTTAATTTTCCAAATTATTTTAAGTACAGTCCTTTATCTGAAAGGATACCAACAGCACAAGTAATTAAAAAAAAAAATCTGAAAAATTTAAAAATATCTTAGCACATATACCTAGGAAGATGAGTAAATTACTGCTTGAAATGGAACAACTGAATTCATGTGGATGTATGAAACCACAGCTACAGTCTGAGCTTCCTGTATGGTCAGGCTCTATGTATCTGTCCACAGCAAAACTCTGTCAAGTCCATTTACTTTTACATGTCCTTATTTCAAAGTTGACGTATAAGTCCTATGATTGCTTAGGTCTGTAGACTGTTTATCAAAACAAGATTCCTAATCCATGTCAGCCTGAAAGATAAGCTGATTTTACACTGAGATCACACTGCTAAAACTGAATATTCATTATAATGGGAGAAAGGATTTTAAAATCAAAAACCTGGATGAGTTGATTCATGCTTTAAAAATTAGTATTTACAGCACCTATCTCAACCTAACAATATAAAAGCTACTATTTTTGCAACTGAAAAAGTCAGTCATCTGATATCTAATAAGCATCTCTGTACAGCATAAATCCCCCTTGTAAATGCACAAATCACATGTCAATATACTGTAATATGTGGTTCTGTGTCACCATGGAACTGCAAGTTTATTTTCATATTCAAATTCCTTTGCTACACTCCATTTTCCACAATCAGCTTAACAAAAATCTTTTCCCATCTGTTTTATAGATCAAGAACAGTAATTTCTGAATGGTCAACTTGTTCCCTCTTATCTCACTATTGAAGATAATCTACCATATACCAGATAAAACAGCTTAGTTTTTATAAGTCTGTTCTTACAGAGTCAAGCTCAGGGAGAAACAAAGAACTTGATGTCTTTGTACCTCTCTCCACTGCCATCTCATAATTTATGGTAATAACTTGTATACTGGAGAAACCCCTAAAAACTTTATGCCAAATTCTGTTCAAGAAAAAACAAAATATTATGATAAATCAAATAATAGATACCTAAGACCTACACACCTCAAAAATGCAAAATAATTTCCTGATTTGAAATCTGTATCATTCCTTCTGAAGGATGGAATGATGTCAACCGTTAGTGCTCTTAAAAGATGCATATCACATCATTTTCCCCAAATAATTACTTCTCATCCCAAACACAGGTTTCCTAGACATCTTTAATGTGCTAAAACTTATTTCAATAATTTATTAATTCATATATAGAAATATATGCATATTACAACTTATAATTAGCCTCAAAGTTCATTATCACCTACATAAAGTTGCTTCTGTCTTCCTTCGAAATGTTATTTAGGAGCAAGGATTATACTGCGAAGTATTTATCATTAAACCACAGCATCTGAGCGTTTAAGCATTATGTTAATTTCTAAGACTGTACTGCAGCTTATTTTCCACCAGAGAAGTAAGAGACTACAAAGAAAACTCAAAGCTCACAGGATTATCTGCTTAACCTCAAATGAATATGGCTAAACTGGAACAAAGTACATCAGTGTTCTAATATTCAAGGTTTAGTATTTCATGGGGAAGTAATATCAGCATTAAAAGAGCCTGTGGCTTTTTGTGAGAGGATTTAGTTTGCCCCTGGTTTGCTCATAACACGCCTGTAACAACTACTGCATTCACCTGTGAGTAACACAAGAATCCAGGGTTTAAGCTATTTGCAGAGAGAGGAGAGGAGTTGATAATTAAAGAATTCTTGGTTTAAAATACAAAAGGGGAAACAATCAAATATTAACCACTGGATATTTCTGATACAATATTTAACTCACCCTCCAATGCAGTTGAATTACCCTCAAGATAATAAAGTCCATAATTCTACCTAAGCAACATTTTAGGTTCCCTCACTTCAGTAAGCACCCTCAAATACTTCTAATAATTTGGAAAAATCCAGCTGTTAGGCCTGAGTTTACTGGCTAGCATTCTCAGCTACTACTGATTATTATAGAAAAAGATGATTCAGTGGTTAATGGGGGTGAAAAAAGCAGGAAAATACTCTTGAAAGCAATTGTAAGATAAAAAATTCCTAGGAAGACAAGTCAATAAATCCCAAGTCTCTTCACCATTGTAATCAATCTTCTATTTGTAAAGAACAAATAGCCAAGGTACATAAGGAATACCACTCATTACTGGCTCTTCACTGTATTTTTAATAACCCAATAGAGCAATTGAAGGCCTGAGGCCACGTCAAATAATTTTAATTTTTCTGTAGTAATGAAAAACAAAGAGACCTAGTAGAGTGAAGATGTTTGCTTTTCACTTACCAGAGGCAAAAGATTCTGCACAGGCCATTTAATTTTCTGTCATCGTTAAATGTTATCTTTAACAGTAAAGGGAATTCTGGAATATAAAAAACCAGCACAAAATATCTATGTATAATTCAAGTGTATAGTAAACAAACCAAAAGTAACAGATACTTAAAATAATCTCATATATTAGGTAATTTTTAGCGCTCTGTATGACTCCTAAGGTTATCACATTCCCCCAGACACTTCTGTATTTTGTCTGTTTCAATACATTTGAACACAAGCTCTCATATCTCTGCAAGAGAAGTAGGAATAAAGAAAACTAAGTTCTTTGCCTTTAAGATCCAGAACTAATAAAGCTTCAGACTTGGAAAGCTTTACTGTACTGCACTTTCCTCATCAGACTAGAAGAAAAGACAGACATTAGCATAAGGAAAAGACACCCTTTACTTGAACTATCAGAATACAAACTTTACTTATGAATTGTCAGAACATACAAGTTTGGTGTGTTTGGTTGTTTCTTAATTTCCTTCTATTATTAACATCATAAGATAAAATGCTCTCTAAAGCAAATGTAGAATTTTGCCCACAAAGAGCTATAAGAAGTAGATTTAAATATTGCATGATGGTGTTTAAAATTAAGAAATATCTGGTTTAAATGCCAATTTATAAAGTATAAAAAGCTGCATTACATACATTCAGAAAATAGTTTCCATTACAAGTTGCCAGATGTTTAACATCAGGATTTAATGACAACATTTTAGCACCACCTCTAACACTACTGCAGCTGAAAAATACTAATGCTCAACAAAAGAAATAAAAAGCATAAATGCATTCCTTTTTCAGTACTCTCTCTTCCCCTCAGGAACATAAGTAAAGGCTACCAACTGTTCTTTAGCAACAGTACCAAACAAGGAGCTCAAGGTAAGAAGTACCCCTCAAGGCTTAGGGGAACATCAACAAAAAGTAGAAAAAATAAAAGTTATTTCTACATTAATTTTCCTATTCCTAAATAGCTTGTGCATCATTTAAAAACAAACAAAAATATGCAGGGTGATCATACAAGGACCACAATTACTGAGGGAAATGGATGTAATTGAATTTAGTTTTATGTGAATCAGAACTGGAGGTCATGGCTTATCCTTGCCATAGGACTGCACAGAAATTCATCTTGCCAAAAACCCGAAAGATAAGGAACAATCATGTCAGACTTCGAGTATAATAAAAAATTATTTCTGTAAAACTGCAAGAAACTGCAACTTGTTTGGTTGCCTTGTTGAGTTACAAAGAACAGCTGACACCAACTGAAGGAAGTGGCAGAAAGCCAAGCCCATCTCAAAGCAGAAACACTTGTCTGCTGTATATTTGCAGATGTAATAACCTGTCTCCTGCTTGCCTAACCATGGGGCTACCTTCCATTCTTTCATCATGGAAGCACTTCCAGGAGTGATGGGAGAATATTTGAAATGAATGACAATCTTGCCTGTGGGCCCCAGGCCAATCTTAACAGAAATACCCAGTATGATATATCCAGGGAGAAGAAGTAAATGGCTTTGATTCACTTTCAGACAGGAGTCAAATTCTAGGGTCTAATATAAAGTCCACCAGATTCAGTGTAAAAGCATCCAAAAAAAATCATACACTCTCTTAAGGAGCAAGATCTGGATGCCCTATGAATAATAGACATTAGTTTCACTGATAGTACTGGAATACTTTTCAACACAAAAGCACACTCAAGCTAAAAGATTTCAAGACAGCCAAACATCTAGAGTGCTATTTTGAAGGGTAATTCACTATGTTAATGATCCTATTGATTAACAGCAAACCCCTCTTATTAAGGTTAGATGTGCATATTGATTTTTTTCTTTTTAAGGAAGACTTTGTATGAATATTAATGGATAATGCCTAAAATTGACAAACTGAAAGAAGATTTAGCAAATTAAATGAAACCAGGTTCTCCATTCCCAGCAGCAAGCTACATTAGCAAAATGTCACATCTGATCTAATGCTTATTTTACTATTTTTAAAAGGGTTTTGGAAGAAAATCTTTGTCACAACCTCTTACAGAAAGGGAAAAAAGGTAGTAAAGTATAAACATAGAAAGGTTAGGTTACAAAAGTATGAGAATAGATACTACACAACCACAGCCCAAAAAGGGCTGAAAAACTGAGTTGTGGATGTAGCCCGAGGCATAACTCATGTGTCTCTCCAGCACCAATATAAAGCTGAAAATTGAAAATAGGTTTACTTTTCTGGAACTCAGAAACACTACAGCATCATTGAAACACCCCAGTCTTTTAGTGCACAGTTTGTTTCATTGTTACCAGTGAAGTTTTTCCCTCATCTATGGGTCTAATTTTACTGACACCCCTGAACTCTTTACACTGTAGCAGTTGGCTGCAGAGATGCATCTCTCATGGTCCTGACGGGGCATAAAGTAGATAAATGACCAAGTTCCTCGTTTCTAGTGCAAAAAACCTCTTAAGCACAGACAAATCTGATTATTCAAGAGTATTGTCCTCTTTAGCCTGCTCCAGCAGCAAACATTTTAAAAAATGGCTAAACCTATTTTTTCATCAGATGGGGCCATGTGTCCAGTAATATCTGCACACAGCACATACAAATAAATATATCTTCATTAGTTTCATGTCAGCGTTAGCTCAAATAATAACAAAAGTACCCTCAGATTGAATATGCTGCCAAAGCCAGCCAGCTCTGCTTTTTCCTACAGTATTATCATCCGTTAAAGCTGTTGATTGTGAAATTACTTTCTATCCCTGTCCTTCACACCATCTGACCAAGCCCAGACTACTGCTCTCTGCTGTCTGTATGCAGATAATAATTCATATTCCAATGCAAATAAACATAAGAAAGTACAATGTTATGTTCACATAGCAGTAATTTAAAATACTGACCCATTAATATCTGTCACGAATAGGAGAGACAATCTGCTAAACAGTTATCCAGCAGCCCTATAAGAATGCACACATATGATTTAAAATATGTATATGTTCATCTTGGACAACCTAAATTTAAATAAGTATGTATACAGGATAGAAAGAAGGATATTGTGGAAAATGTAACAGAAGAGTTAGACATTTCTTGTTTTATTAGCACCTTACTATCAGCATTAAAGATCAATAATGCATGACTATCTAGAAATTAGATGCTCAAACAACTGAAGAGAGAGGTAAGCTTGAATAACCTATCACATCAATCTTCAGGGAAACAAATTAGGGTACATTACTGTCACAGGTTTTGCTTGACATGGATTCAGATTTTAATCCAGTTATGTGGAAAGCCTTAGGAACATCAAAGAAATAACTTCCCCCCCCTGCTCCTGAGCACAAACAAGTGAAAAGTCTTTTAATAAATCCTTTAAGCTGGATACATAGCTCATACAGAGGGAAAAAGAACAAAAAAATATATATATTTCTCTAAATTCGGACTTACTCTGGAAGAAGGAATGATGCCTCAATTACACCCCTACCAAAACAGAAGCTTTTAGAAAATTCTTTCACTAGACAGCTGTTCATTGAATTGCTACATTAATGTACATTTGAGGCTTTGAAGTCAGGGGGCCAAAGCAGAAATGGATCAAGAAAAAAAGGCATGCCATGCCCCTTTTACAATTACATTAATTATTTTTCCCATCTCTGTGGAAAGGTTATTTACTGTATCCAGTATCCTAGCAAGACTGAGTGGGGAGACAAGATAAATACTTTTTATTTCATTTACAGAACTTGTATAGCTCACTTATTTCATTAGATTTGTCACGACTTACAGTGGTCAAAGTAAGAGCAAAATTCTCTTTACATCCTGATAAGCATACGACTGAAAGGCTTCTGCTCCTCCATTAAGGCCAACCAAAGCACCCTGGGGGCAAAATAAATAAGTAATGAACAGAAAGGAAAAACCTACTTGCAGTGATGAGATATTCTGGTAATAACTAAGTCACAACATTGCCATGGAAGAAGAATCTCAGGGGTCAAGTACCTAATTCCTGTGCCCACTCCACTTGCAGACTCCGAAATCATTCAGTAAAGCTTGTGAGTAAAGGTGCATCTATTCACCTATCTATAAAGGTGCATCAAGTATTCCAACCATTTCAAGGTTTTGTCTGCAGCTGTGGACTGTAATTTTAAGTACACAACTGTACTACAATCTTATCACAAAATAATACTGATTGGATAAGGATATGAACGGAGACAAGTTCCAAAATACAGAACAATAACTTTCCTCTCTGGAGTCATGGTTTTTCTTCCCAATTCTGCGATTGTTAACTGTGTTTTCTTGGTTGAGACGCTGGAGATCAAATGATCCAATTTTTCTATTAATTTAATTTATGCAGTAATAAAATGCAACTGTCTGCCCTAAATATTACCAATGGTGTTACCAATAGCAGTTCTCTATAAAATTCAGTTTTGCTTCTAAATGTTACAGCAGACATGAAATATTCACCTTAGGCTCTTCAACTTTACACTGCTGTGTGCTCCTGAAACAAGACAGCATGCACATCACTAACAGGAATCTGCATTCTCCTCATTATATTTTCCTCCAAAACAAGCTCTGGCAATTTTCCAGAGCTATTTTCCCAGCATAGAAAAAACCCAAAACAACAATGAAGAAAGAGGAGTATTAAAAAACCACATACAAATAAGTGCTTTATCCAACTAGAGGGGAAAAAAAACACCAGCAACACACAGAAGTTATCCAGTTCCCAAACAGCTTAACCATCTTCCACTTCCATACATATGACTACTTCCTGCTGTCTCTGGACAAAGTGGAACCACTACTCTCATTTGTGCTTAAAAACCAATAAAATTGTGTTATGATATATAAGCAACAAAGAGCAAAACAAAATCTGACCACAATGTCCCTTTCATGATGTAGGGCATGATGCTTCTCACAAGTCTCAATCACAAGATCTCTTTAAAATTAGATTTAAAACCATCCAAAGTGAACAACCAGAACAGCAAGAAGGTAAATATAACTTTTTGCCAAAATGTTAAGCTATCTGAAGACATTGTCAGGATCCTGACTACACAGCTATCACACCTTGCCCAAATTCTCTCTACTTTTTCTTTTATCTGGGTCCTGAAATATGAGCAATTGGAGTGTATTTATTAGTGAATAAATTATATTTATATTTTTTAAAAGTCAGAAGTAAGCATCCATACAAACTTGCAAATACACAGGAGCATTAGTGATAAATCTTTTCCATTTTCTGCACCCAGAATACTGGCCTTGTTGTTGCTATAGGGATTATGCTGACAGTAGCTTTTGGCAGCATAGGAACAGGTGACATTCATTATTTAGGTCATGTTCTTCTAGAGTAAACATTTGTAAACAAATTACTGATTAAACTGCCATTTCCTGGCCAACAGTACACTCATGTCATCTGGTTTTGGGCACAGTTCCTCCCACTTCTAACAGAGAGGATACAAGAAGTGCAAAAGAAAAAAGAAGTCACAAAATAGATTCAACTGTTTTGACACAGAAAGAAGCATAATAAGAATGACCAAACTCTGCACCAGAGGCAGCTAACAAAGCCAGGTGAATTGTGTTCTCTTTGTCTTTCAGAAGAAAAAAAGCCAGCAAAACAAAACCAAAAACCTAGCAAAAAACAGAAAAGGGTGGGGAAAAGAACAAACTCATTTTCTCTACAGCATCATCAAAAATTCTGACTTTGTAGTAACTTTGAATTTTGATTCAATTTAAATCAACACAATTCTATAAAGGTTGGAATGGTCACAGTGAATGGCAGCAAGGGTTAGTGACTATACTTGATATTAAATTGAAATGTCTCCATTCACTGGCTTAGATCTATTAACTGTTTTTTTAAAAATCTATTGTTTTTTAACTTATGCTCAGCACTTCTCTGTATCTAGTGCCCAAACATCTCTCAGGTAGAAAGTAAAAGCAGCCTTTCCAGCAAGAAGGGAAGTTTTAGATTACAATACTGTACAAAATAGTCCATTCCCTGTTGAAAAAAAGCCCATAACATTGCAAGAAAAAAAGCATCTTAGTAATGGATTATTTAAAGTCTTCAAGAAGAGTCTGCTTTTGTAGAAACTAAGCACAAAATTAGAGAAAATGGAAACAAATACTTCATTTATACCCATGGCTATGAAAGCAGATTAAAAAAAAGATGAAAGGCTGCAGGTTCCACTCCTGCATATCCTGAGCCACAACAGGCTCAAAAGGCTATGAACATATTTTTTCTCTCCCAGGGCAAGAGAAGACTAAAAATAGAAATTGTAAACTCCAGAGATGATCCCTATCCTTTCAAGACATACCTCAATAACAGAGGGGTTTTTTAAAAAAAGGTAATTATCAAGAGAACAAACTAAATATATAATAGATTTTAAACTGCTCTAGTACTGGAAATATTTGCGGATTGGTACTTTTTTAAGAGCAACCTAAGAAGCATATCAAGTCTAGTATAAATAATTTCTTAATGATCCTCAAGCCCTTTTACATTTATTGCTAGTGACAACACTCAAATACAAGACAGTTTAGTAAATAATATAGCAATTAATTATGGTAATTAAGTTTCTTTCAACTGAAGAAACTGACTGCTTGAAAAGAGATAAAGGATATATTTTGACTCACTCAGCTGAGCAGTTATTTGTGTAAGCAGCCTACTATCTTTGATAAATCTAGTCACATAAGTAATAACTGTGTAGAAACGAGTAGTTTTTATGATAAATGAAATCCTTACTTTCAGGTGCTCATAAAACTCATGTTCTAGCCAAAAAGGAGAAGGAGCTCTAGACACAGGCAAAGCAGGTGGCTGCCCAACATGGAAGCTCTTGGAGGCAGCAAACCTGCAATAGTGCTGCCACCTGCTATTCCTACAAGTGTTCAACTCTATAGAGATCCTGACAGCTGAGTTTGTGGGGTTTTTATAGCTTAGAGGGTCTTTGCTCCTCCAGGGTCTCAGCGTTTAAAGTTAGAGACTGAGCAGTGATTCTATAGAATGCCTCTACCTCCATAAGGAAAATAAGCTGTAAAAGCCTGCTTGCTTTCTTGCCACAGGACCACGGAATAATATGGCTCCTTTAGGCAAAAGTGTACTACTAAAACAAACAAAAAAACTCAAACAAAACCCCCCAAACTTTTCACCCACATTTTTCTGCTTATAGGAAACTCAGCAGGAGGTTCTAGAGAGAGCAGAAGGAAGATTGGCACAAGACAAGTCTTCATTCTCTTGTCAGTAAGGCCCACATTTTGGGCTCACATTGCCGTATTCTGCTCATATCCACCAGCAAGCAAGAGCTCACATGATTTCTGTCTTTTGAGGCGTATCAGTGATGCTTTGCTCATGTGTTTCTGTCATAGGATTTTGCATTCTTTTTCCTGCGAAAAATGCTTACCAATGCTGCTCTAATACAGTTACAATATAACATTTCCCATCACTATTCCTTTGAAGATTTTATTTCCAGACAGCCCTGACAAAACAAGTCCGTCTCAATGCTACTTTATCCAACCTTAAAACATAGGGTTTAGAGATGACAGTTGAATATTATAGTCTTTGTTTTGGCAAAGCACCATATATCACATCTGTCCAAGTTGTGTACTGTGAAACTATATATCCTAAGCACTAGAAGCACCAAAATGCAGATCTTATGTTTTTAAGCAAAAGTGGATAAAACCAGTCCTTTTTCTATTTGTCGGTGTTTTCTTTTTCTTGACTCAACATTATTTACAGATAAGCTACAAACTATAGAAAGTCGATAAAAAGAAAGCTGAACTAACAAAGCACATGACAGTAAACAGCTTATCAGCAAGAGCTGTATCATCTCATTGCCTGTCTCCTTCAAGTTAAAGGAGATCTAGAATTTATAGGGTGCTGGTAAACACACTTTAGAGATTTGAAGCAGACACAGGAAGAATGCGACACTTGCCAAAGTCCACATAAGGGCAGAAAGATATGAACAATCATTATCTGTGCAACTCAGCTGAATAAAACTCCTCAAAAGTGTGCAGTGAGAAAAGACAGGGCTGCAAAGTCAGCTTGCTGCAGACCTTTCTGCCCCAGCTTTCCCAGCTGACGTAGCAGCGACTGACAGCACCATAGAAAATAACACATCACAGATTTTTGGGTCAAGCTGCTTTCCTCCTATAGAATATGGCCTCCGATTTAGAAGAGACAGAAAACACATACACTAGGAGGTAATTGTAACTTTTATCCATAGATATCTCAGACTTGGATGATGCAATCCTATGAGTAGCTTTCAGTACATTGGATTTTTGTTAACCTCTGCTAAAACAAAAGCCCTCTACTAAACAATTGATCTTGCTGATCCCCTGAAACACTCACTTCAAGAAGTTTGAATTCTGAAACACCAATATTTATACAAAGAAAAATTGCCTTTTAGCATATAAAATTGTCAAGACAATAGAGATTTATTAAGCATTAATCAATTTCTAAATGCATTAGATTTATAGTCTGAAGCTATTCCTATAATAACCAACATAAATTTTGGTTAGAGAAACAGCTCTTGTTTTGTGCTGCCATAGAGTCTTAAAAGGATACAGACACAAACCACTGATGCACCTTCTGCACTAGTTTTTACAGAGAAAGTTAGAGAGGATGATTGGCCCTTTTTCAATAATTTTTATTTCAGTTGTTCAGCTATGAGATCAGCAGGACACTTCCAGCGCTAATGAATGTAGTGCTGTGTTGAGTACATGTCACTGGGATAGCTCAGAGAAAAAACCAAAAAGCCTGGAACACCAAGGGAATCCTGTTCAATCAGAAAGATGTATTAGCCTTGGAGTCTTCCAGGACATTATCTCAGAACCAACTCCCAGACAAAGGTCAGAAAAGAAGTAATGAGGCTGCCCTAGAACTGTGTTGAACAAGGAAGACTGCAAGACTGTAATTTAGACAATGTTAAATCAAACAGTACAGTCTTATAGAAATGTTTTTTAAATTTTGAAAGCATAATTGGAACCACAAATTCAGGGTTTTTTTCAAATAATTATTCTCTGCAAATACTCATAAATCCTCATGCATTTGTCCAAATTTACCAAAGGACAAATCATCACTGCTGGTTTAAGATCTATTAAAGGCAGTTTTGATTATAATGACATGAGACATGTAAGTATACATTTGTACAGGTGCACATCAAAGCTGCTGAAACACAGCCCTAATTAAACTCCTTGACTGCAAAACTACTATGTGTACTCCACCTCTATGCTCTGCTCCAATTCTCAGTGCTCTGTGATCCATTTTAGCTACCAGTTTACTTTCTTTGGTGTTCCCTGGGGCTTACAGAGAGGATGAAAGGAACATGCTCCTTTCTTCCAGTGTTTACACTGGTTCATG
The DNA here is from genome assembly GCF_000691975.1 of Corvus brachyrhynchos. Classification (NCBI taxonomy): domain Eukaryota; kingdom Metazoa; phylum Chordata; class Aves; order Passeriformes; family Corvidae; genus Corvus; species Corvus brachyrhynchos. The sequence continues at coordinate 11,737,915 of NW_008239324.1, forward strand.
ACTGCAGAATAAAGAAATCTGTAAATGTATGTTTTTGGAGAATCGAAGGCCACGCCAGCTACAATTCATCCACTGTTATATGATCTATTGTGCTAGCATTTTTAAGGATAACAAAAAATTTAATCCCTGCACTAAATAATGACAGTACAATAAAGTAAGGGATATTACTGGAGTCTTTAAGTCAACTAAAACATGACTTTTTACAGAATATTTTTAACTGAAACGAATACTAATATAGCATTGCCCTAAATTCTGGCCTCAGGTACAAGGACTAAAAAACAATGAAACCAAAGATCCCCAGCCTAATAAATAACAGCAAGTGCAACAGCAGAGAAACATGTCCTGATTCATCACTGTCAAAGCACATGTGAAAACTGAGAAGCTCCTTAAAAAGTTTAAGAATTGGTCAATATTCATAAGGAATGCAATAGTTTAGCTGTGGAACTTGAGACAAACAGATAAGTACATCAAGCATGTCTGACTGACAGCACTGATAGAGTCAAAATTAAAATACTCACCAATGTAAGTGGATTGTAAAGTATATGACAACTTCAATTTCAAATTGTAATTAAACCCTCAAATTATATCTTTCTGAAATCAGCCTTTAAGGATAGGCATTTTTCAGGAATTTTTTCATTTATGAGCATCATGTCAAACTGGCCATAGGAACAGATAAAATGGTGGGCTGATCTGGTGTACTGACAGTCTGGGGCATAAAAGTGACAGCTTCTTGGCACCAGTAGGTAGGTATGAGGTAACAGATGTTTAAAAGTCTTGTGACAATGAGGAAACAGGGATTACTCTTTACAGCTGTTATTCAAAGCTTCTGGAAATTCAGTGTGAAAAAAGTGAAGCTTGAATCAATTCTTATTAGTTGTCTCTCCTCACAAGTGACCTGCTGATATCAAGTTTAAAATGCTTTAACCAGGTCATAAAGGTGAAGTTCAGCTCTACAAAATACCAGTTTAAATTCCATGCACCGGCTGGAGTTTACACAAAATTTAAGAAGAACACAAGTCTTGTGTCAAATTCCTGCTCAGGAATCAATTTTGCCTTAACATACAAAGAAAACTACAGTGAGAGAAAGGTTATAGCATAATATTTAAAAGAAAATATGACATTCAGAAAAAAGTAAATATCATCATAATCCCTATAGTCTTCACCTCCTCACTAAGCTGAAACTGAATAGGATAGCTATCAGTTCACTCAAGAGAAGTCTGCATAATACACTTAAAACAGGTACACAATTACACTTATTTTTATACGAAATCCAGATTTTCTACACAAAGAAGTTCTAAATACAATCCCAGATCACATCCATCTTTCTTTGTTGCAAGCATAATGAAAGAAAAAAATGGAAAAAATATTCTAGAACAATCTTCCTCCCAACACACCCCTCCAGAAACACCAACCAGTAGAATCTTCAGATGCTGGAAATGACTGTAAGATTTCAGACATTTTTTCATTGCTCAGACTGACAACATGAAATGAAGGCAAAGAATCAACCAGCTAATGAGCTACTTTAAATTACATTGAGTTTTGACTGCTAATACAGGTGTGCACCAAACCAGCTGAAGGCTCTTCACTAATGCACATAAAATTCAGCAGTCCAATATAGCAATAAGAGCCAAAGGGCCGGAGGAGGAGTTAGTGGCCAGGCCAGTACCTTTCTCATACTTAATATAGAAATGCAAAATAGCTCAGTCCTCCCTTCCCCATTATTATGTCCAGCAAAATTTTAATCTGAACAGTGTTAGTATAAATTTATATCAGCTGTATACACCTAGAGAGTATAAATTATTAGATTTATTTGTACTGGAAGGAAAATTGGAGTATATTGAGACAGAACAAATACACACAATGTAAATCTTGCTATTACTATCCATGGTGATATTGGGTCAGAGCGGAGAATGAAGTAAATCTGGTTGTTCTGAAAAACAAGTTATTTACTACTTGGGTAGAAGTGTTTGGAATCTTGCCGCATAAATCTAAGGAGCTTATATTGTTCGGAAAAGCAGCAGACACCAAAATCCTAATTTACTTTTAAAAAAGCAGTCTGGTTTGATTTCTCTTCTCTTTAGGACACCACAACCCTTTGAGAAAGGTGTTTACTACAAATTTAGAAACTCCTTAATCTTCATTTCCATGTAAAGTACTCTAAAGCCCACATTGCCACCCTCTGCTTTGAACAGTTGGCTAATTCATAGTTCCTTACCAAGGTTCTCATACAGTTTGCCTCACATGTGATAGTCCAGTGTAGTTACCCAACATTCAGTTCAGCTGAGTAATTTCATGTCTGTTCAGCACAGATACAGAACTAAGAAAAGGCACTGCTGGCCAACTAGCAGGGGGACAAAACCAAAAAAACGTATATAGGCACTCTGAGCATGCTCTTTAACTTTGCAAGACTGCATGCACGCGTTATAGAATATAAAAAAGATTCTCAAAGCTCATGTAATTATTTCTGGTTTATACCCAATACTTGTCTCTCAGAATTAATGCAGCATATTCCCTTTCCAAAGGATGTCTAAACCATTTTGTAAGGGATGACTCCCTCCTCTATTGATCTCCTCTAGCCATATCACACTTCTTTTGATACAGCTCTGCAAGTAGTAGGAGGAAACTATTATTTGATTTAGCTCACGCTGCTGTGGTGTCGGCAGGCTCTGTGCCCTCTGTCAGCTCAGAACCAGTACTGAACTCTCCTGCTCCCACTGTTAGGCAGTGCTTGGCTCTCCCCCTTTGTCACAGGGCATTAGCCAAGATGCTTCCTGTCAGGAGCACTGAGCTGTTATTGCCCACATGTTCCCTCACTTGACAGGAACAGGCAACGCTGAAGGTAAAGTGTTTGTGAGCTGGAGCAATGCTAGAGGGCAGCTGGGTTCATTACTCATTTCTCCAGCTGGAAACAGAGAGAATTGTTCTGAAACCTTACCCCACCAGGGCACCTCAGCTCCGAGACTATCAATATACTCAGCCTAAGTCAGCTGCTCACTTAATTGTCAGCATGTCAAAACCAGGTACTGTAATTTCATTACCTGAGCCAAATCAGCTTGTTTGATTAACTGTGATTGTTCCCGGGTTTAGCCAATAGAATTGAATGAATTAAAGACCCCCAAGGTTTCAGATTTTTTTCCCCTATATAAACCAAATTGTTTTAAAGCTTAATAAGGCAACAACCTCTTGGCAACACACAGACTGTTTTCCCATATACAGTTCAAAAAAGCTCTTCTCCACTGTTCAGTGAATGCAGTTAGGGAGCAAGTCTGCACCACTACTACACTAGTTCTATGCTGGAATATCGAAGTAAAATCCACAAATCTTAGCTTCATTTTTATATAGGTTATAAATGATGAAAGAGCAAATCTGAGCCTCTTAAAAGGATGTATTTTTAAAAGTCTGTCCTGAAACCTGAAATCCCTTGAAATTATACTGGAGGTGATGCTAACCTACTTACCTAGAAATAAAAATTTTCACAGCAAATCACTATTACATATATATATATATATTATATAGTGAACTATATATGCATAACTCACTCAGGATGCTACCTTAAACATATGCTGACATTAATAGCCAGAAATAAGCAAGATGTTTTCTGCAGGGTGTTTTAAAATATTATTGATATTGTTACTATGTCCCTTTTTTAAAATGCACACACACAAAAAACACACCCTAGAATTTAACAATCTGCATCACCCTGTTTTGTCCTTAGACTTTTACTTTACAATTTCTGGTTTCTGCCATCCGGTGATTTGGCAGCAGACTGTTTTATCTCTGTTAAATGACAGACTATATTCCTACAACCAAGAATACTACAGAAAAAGCTTCTCTCGGTGTCTTCTATACTTTAAATAATGAAGTTTTCCCTTTCAGCTTGTAATCAGAAGCCCCAGGATTATTTCCAAATGTGTGTTTCTTGGATACCAGGCAAAGGCTTCCTGTCTACCATTTAGTTCTTTAGTTTCATTTTCTGAGTCAAGCTGAAGGCTCCAAAAAATATTCATTCACAGTTTACAGACTTAAAAAGAGGAAAAGGTTGTCTTCACTAGCTCTTAGCAATCAGTAGGAAAATAGAAAATTTAATTTTGACTGTTTAATTTCAAGATTATTTTCTGATTAACTATTTCGTTAAAAATCACTGAAGTAACATTAAAAAGGGCAAGGAGATACAGGCCTTGTCATAACCTGGATACCTAGGAAATAATCTCTAAACTTCTTAGAAGAGTGAGTTTTTCCTCTTTTTTCCTCAAAAGTGAAAGATCAGGAAGTGAAAAATTCCCTTAACGAAGCTAGATGTCTACTGGAACACAACATGGGGTGTTACAATTCCTAGCTATGATCATGAGACACTCACGAGAGGTGGTTGCACTTCCCATGAAATGAAACAGAAAAGCAGCTTTGGCTGCCACTCTCCATGATACAGCACTTCCCTGCACTGCCCTGTTACTGCAAGATCTATTGCAAACATAAGTCATCCTCTGCTTTCAGTTTGTCTGCCTTTTACA
>NW_008239324.1:11742433-11753025 GCF_000691975.1 Corvus brachyrhynchos
CCCCCTCCCCCCCCCCCCTTCTGCTGTTACCTATAGTTTTCCTTTCTTTTTGAAAGTATGACCTTATTCTTCTCACTGCTGTTTCTGTTACCAAACCCAAACTGGAAGCACTGGGTTGTATTCAAATTGGTTTCCCCCATAATAGAATATAACCAACTGCCAGAGCTATCTGACCGGGCAATATGGACCAGATTTTGCTGAAAATGACAGTTTGTTAAATTTACAGAAGTCCCATTAGCAAAATTATTCCAAATTTACTGTCAGTTTAGTAGATTGTGTTTCTAAGCATCTATTTTCAAGTTACTATGGAAACAATTCCTGATACTGCTGTCCTAGCCGAACATTTAGGATGAGCAATTCTAATGTAAAATGTTTAGTGTGTTAAAATGAAGTTGGGGGAGGGGATCCTGACTCCTCCAAAAAGTCCTTTCCACAGTGTATCCCACTTCTTCACCAGATTCATTGTAAGTGATTTCTTCTCCTGCCCAAATCAAATGTCCCCTCCCTGCAGTTTAAACCAAACTGCCTTCTTTGATCCACCAAGAACATGGAAAACACATTATATTCTTTCCCCACATTCCTTTAAAGATAGGAGACAATTAAGAAGGAAAAATAACACCCAGAAGATAAGGAAGTTCATAACCTTAAGGTAATTGAATTCAACTCCGGTCAGCTGCATCCCCAACTGTCACAACGCACAGAGTATATTTTTTTTTAAAAAATCACCAGCCACATTATTTAGATTTGGAAAACTGCCACAATTTAAATACTTTTCTCCCTTTCATTTTTTTTTCTTCAAGATTTGCTGATAAAAATGAGAAAGACACAAGAATGTTCTTTGAACTGCATGCTTCAGCTTTTATCAGAAATCAAGTACGTGCATTTCATCTTACTTGAGGGGGACTAATTTCTTTCCAGATAGAAACAAGATTTCAAAGTTCAAGTTTATCTGAAGATACCCAAGATGAACCACTGTGACTGGTCTTCTCCTAGTGTGCCTGCTTCTCTGACGATCAAGGCAGAAGAGGAAGACTTCAGCAAGGCAGCATGGCCACCCTACACTGCTTTCAGCAGTACATTCCCACAGCACTAGGAATATTCACAATCTTTATCACAGAGCCAGTCTGCCTCTGCTGCACTGCCACATGGAAAATTTCTGAGACGCAGGAAAAACGCAAATAAGCAGCAAGAGAAACGAGTTTAAGCCCTTTACCACCGACTTTTCCTAGAGGGAGCCGCTAGCATGTAACACAGCACAAAGCACACCCTGATGACAGCAGTCGTTTGCAACATGATCTTAAAGAACTGTTCCCAGCTTTAATCAGAGATGGTCGAAAGCATTCCATCCAGGGAGAGCTCTGGCCTTGAGAAAAGCCTAGGTTTCTCAAGTCTCAGACCTCTAGCTGAGAAGCATTTTGTCAGTGACTGCCGCCTCCAGTTCAACAGAGCTCAGCCACAACCCTGCTGCAGGAACTTCCCTGGCCACAGCTGTGTGCAGGACACCGGCAGGGAGGTGGATGTAGACTTGAAGGGGGTTGCAGTGGGTATCAACTTGCACAGACAAAGTGGAACTAAGCATAGCTGTAGTTTCTCTTGGCATTTCTTTCACAGGCAGCAGATGCCAAGTTCCTTCATTCCTTACAGAGATGAAAGAAGGAAAAAAAAAAGGAAGAAATCTCCAATACTTGTCTGATAAGCTAACTTGCATGTCCAACATAATACAGACTATTTCAATGACATTTAAAAGGTGGGAAAATTGCACACAAAAAAAAGCCAGATTCCCTTCACAGTCTTCTTTTGTCTGGACACTTCCTGTTTCCTGATTAATTTGCAAATCAGATTTTAGCTGGAGATGCTGCATTTATCTCATGAAAGGGGTAACTACTGTGATCTATTAGAAGCATTAACCACAATGCATCACTGGGGCAATTTCTTTAGAATAACATCTTAATATCACAAATAGTCTTAGCTGAGAATGAAGCAGTCTGGCCTTTATTTTGGGGGAAGTTTTATCAGATGATCTTAAAACTCCCAATCTTCTATGCGAATCCTGTGACCAAATCAGGAGAGCCATCTTTGAGGACTGTGAGTATTACTGTTTCTCACAAACCCTTTCATTATTTTTTTATTCAGGCCTTTTTTCCCCTCTTTGAATTAAAAAATAAAAAAGTATGTCATTAAATAACACAGGAAGAGATTCTATTTCCTCCCCTTTCCCCCTTCCCAGACTTCTCAGAAGTCAGAAATGAGTCACAAATTCAAGAGGAGTATGATGACAAGCTAACAGTTATTTTTCACATTTTCACAGAGTACAAAGGTAGCAGATGCATGAATAAACAATTCCTGCTTTTAGTGCTAGAGAAGATCTGCAAATCAATTTTATTATTTCTCTCCCCTAAGTCACATGTTATTCCTGAAGGCTAAAAGAGGTGGCAGCTGAAAGGTAAAAATCTCACTTTCAGATACTCTGTCCACATTATTAGTTCAGGACAGATTAAAAAAATATTCAAATTTCAACTTGTTATGCAAACATGTTTCAAATTGGAAAAGATCAGACAGACATTGGGTAAAGCTCCAGACTTGCACTTATGCTGAAATCAACAGTAAATGTCAGATCAACTGGAACAAGTCGGAAGCTAAAGTTATGAAGTAACCTTTAGAACTACAACAAATAATGCAATAGGTATTGGTGCATACTTAAACAAACTCATAAAAATCTCTATATAAGGATAGATGTGCCCTTTAGTACACAGCTCTGAAACAGCACTCTTGAACTGGTCAAGAAATACTGGTCCAACTTGTAAAAGTGTTTCATTTTGGAAAGTTCCAAATGTGACAATCCTCTGCGTTTTTTCTGAGCAGAAAGATCTGTCTTGTATATAAAACTTTTATCAGATGCACTTTCTCCAAAGTAACACATAACTCTAGACATCAATATTTTGGCTATATAAGGGAAGAGAGAAAATGCAGATATCTTCATAACTTCAAATGAAACGTTATTCTTTTTTATTTTTTGTAGTCTTTGCACTCATGAAAATAGTGAAATATTTTGTGTAAACTAATTTATCTGAGACAATGTAAACTGGAGAGAGCATGTGCAATAGAAAATGGAAATGTAGAAATCTGATATTCAGCAGTTTCTAATAAATTCCTTATGTATTTCCTAAACACTGATTATGCATTGGTCTAGGAATAATTTGACTCTTAACTATAACAAAATTACAAATATAAGCTTAAAGCATAGAGGAAAGAGTTACAATTCATCACCAGCTGTAATTCTGTAACAACTTTCAGGAATCTGTTTACCCCGTTGAAGAACAAGATTCTGTCAAAAGCTGGACTGGCTGCATTTAAGAGGGATTATGGGTAGGCTAATGAGCAGGTGCGGTTTCCTCTATAGAATAAATAAGTTATTCAGTGAATTGTTTCTACAGAATACTTTCGTTGTAGTTGATACATGTCCCAGCCCTGAAATATTATGCACCACTGCTGTCTCCTTTCTTCTCAAAAGGTAGGTTGCATAGCAGATGGACCTTTAGAGGCAGCATATTACCTCCAGAAGCCATATTACTGTTGGTTTTGGGTTTTTGCTAAAGCATTCTTAAAATAAGTAAACATTAAACTACTGCTGTTTGTCCCTAGTTACCTTCTCTAATGGTTTCTTTCATCCTGGCTTAAATCTTCATACAGTCTACCCAGCACTACCTTACTACCATTCTTCAGCCATTCCCCACACACCCTACTTTTAGAGGGCCTGGTTTACCTGTAACAGCTGCAACATACTTCAGGAAAATTTAAATACATCTAAAGGTACAGCAACAGGATCTTTACATTTATGTGACATGAAAATGTCCTTGTTACTCTTCTTTTATTGAGAACAAGCCTTCACACAAAGAACAGACACAACACAAAGTAGTAAATAAGAGAATGTTATTTTCAGAGAATGGTTCCACCCATTACAAAAAACAGGCCCTGAGAGGAGAGACTGTTAAGAGCATATAGTTCAAAAAGATGTTAACCTTTGCTGAATCCAAGTTTTAAGCACGAAAATACAAAACCTGTGTAAATCTGTTTGCATACAGAGATGATGGGTTTGCGGGTGTTTTTACCAAATGCAGCCTTTATCTTAAGAATGTCTTTTGTTCTGACTTCACACAGAGTTAAGGGCCGAAGTGCACACAACCACCAGGGCTTCAGAGTAATGCACATGAAGAGATCCTTGAGTAAGTGAACTTGAACTGTTAGTAAAGTTAAAAGATTACATGCTTACAGCTCAGGGACTTTCTGCACACTGGAAAAAAGAAAATTCTTATATAAAGCAGTGAATGCAAGTATAACACAGGTATACTACAAGCCATGGTAACTAAAACAAACAACAGCAAGGCCACTTCTTACATCTCAGCTGTTACATGCACTATTACATCCTAATCAATTGAAACACTTTTTCCAAACACAAACCTTATTAAAAACATTTTGTCTACTATTATTACAGCAGCAGTGAGATATTTACATTAGGAAAAGAAGGAAACTAGACTTTATTCAGGAACTTATATAATAGAGACTGCAACAGGTCTGGCTGATTTATTTTCAGCATTGATTTTGATATTTTTCCCTTTTCCTCCAAAATTGTATTTCAGCAAAGATGTTTTGGTTTTGCTGGGTTTTTTTATACAAATTATGGGTTTGAAATGTATAAACTTCTCACAAACATTCTCAAGTCTTAAATTAGGGTCTTTAAAAGGTATTTAGAAAAAATCACCTTAAACAAAAAGAAGTGGTTTTTTTAGAAAGTATTGATTCCTTACAGAAACTAATTTTCACACCACCTTTTTTCACTATTAACATCTGTATAACATACCTGTATCACACTTCTACTGCAATAAGCTCTGCATTCCATAAAAATCCCCCAAAGCACAGTTTTAGCACATCAGGAATAACAGACAAGCCAAACAATTACATAAGGTGAACCTGTCAAATAATAACACAAATTATGTTTAGAACAAAATAATAGTGTGTTGATGCTTATCCAGAGTTAAGACATAGCACAGATACAAATGCACAGACTGTTCTCAAACATTGCTTAGCACAAAGCTTTCAGGGAAATCAATGATATGGGTTCCAATCACCTGCAACTTAAATGGAGAAGGAAGGTACTGGCAATGTCAACTTTTCAATATGCATGCACACACTTTTTAGCTTTTTATATGCATACACACTTTTTTCCTTACTCATCTAGCTCTTACTTATAGGATAAAATAACAATCCTTTTGAGCTTTCTCCTGAGCTTAGGAAAAAAGGCTTTTCATCTTGCTAAAGACCATTATAAATTCAGCCTGATAATCTAACTTAGCACTTCATAACTTCAGCTCAGACACCATATGCCAAACTCTGCTGAAACTTTCAATTTATCTTGCTCTGGCTCACAGAGGAAGGTCTGTGACCAAGAGTTTATTAGGAAGAGATAAGGCTAATAAATTTAATTGGTATATTTTTTTGATCATTCCCAACCTTGAAAAAGGTCTATACTTAACACCTAACACTGTTCATCACACAGAAATCTCTTTCAGTGAGGAAGAAATTAAATCCCTTTCTCCCCAATCCATGTTGCTCTGTGATCTCTGACTCTACACCCAAAACCTCCAAAACCTAAATCTTAATTCAAAACACTCTCTTTACAAGAAAAAAAGGATTTACCACCCACCCTTCAGATGGAAAAAATGTAGTAAAGCCCAAGTGCCTTGATAACTTGGCATTTAAAAATGCAGAACTCCTAAATTCTTCTTGCTAACTCAGAAGGAAAATCCCTTAAGCTATCTCCCTCCCCACTCCCTCTTACAGATCCCCACAGTGCAGGCTTTTTAGCTTGTTTAGCACTACCTGCTAGCATTCCCATCCTCACTGATGTCTGCTTTAATTTTGTAAGGAAAACACGCCCAGCACTCAGATAAAAGTAAGTAACTTTCTGATTTTCCCTCAGCTATGCTCAGTTGGGGTTGCAGGCAAATGACAGACCAGGGAGTCCGTTTTGGCATGAGAGTCAGTTAATGGAACAAAATGTGTGAAACTACTGATGTGACATAAAAAAATATCACTAGGAATTACAAATAACACTATGAGAGGGTGACAAAAGTTACAAATAGTGCTGTGAGAGTGGCTGGATCCCACAGGTGCTTAAGGAGGAGTTAGAGGAGAAATTGGCAGACAGAAGAGAGAATTGGAAGGGGACTGCCAGGGACCTTCCAGGGCCTAAAGTCATGCAAGGCCACCAGCCCCAGGGTAACCGTGTCAGTAATACCATATAAGGCCAGGATTATCTAAGTAACCCAAATCTGAGTGCAGATTTAGCGAAACTTGCGCCAATGGGGTACAAGTCATTAGGGGTGGATTGTTTATTTGGGAGGAGCCTGCATTGGAAAAAGAGAGGTGTAATGACAGCAAAAACCAGGGCCAGGAAATGGCAAAAGGAACAAGGTGTGCAACTCATTCCTGGTGCTGCACGGAGGTACCTGTCAGGTAGCCCTGGGTTTCATCACCACACCTGGGCAGGACAATAAACCAGACTTGTTGTTCTGACCATAACAAAAACCCGGGCCTGCTCCCCTGGTCAAGGGAATTCAGGGAGAGGCAGGCAGGGTGCTCTTCCTGATCAGTGAGGGAACAACTGGCTGGCAACCACTGGTTGTTGTGCCCTTTAGAGCTGCCCACTTCCTAACAGGCACTTCAGAGTCCTAAAATTCTCTACCAATTTCATGTCCTTTCTTTGTTCTTTACTGGCTTGCTTGCTGTTGCTGAAAAGCTCTAGAAATCAGATGGTGTGCATGATACACTCACTGCCTTATCTGATGAAAGCTGGTACCAAAAACATTTCAAAGCAATGGCCATATAGGCGCTGCCTTTTTTTTTTGCAGTATAACTGCATTCTTCAGCAGTATTTAAACAGAACACCTTTTTTAAATTTAAATTTGATTGTTTAGTGTTAAAGCAGGAGTTAGGGATGCCTGGTCATATTTTCATGTTGAGACCATGTTGAACATATAAATAATTTCATAAATAAGCCTGAACAGGGGTTATTCCATTTGTAGTAACATGAAATTGATCTCTTTCCAATTTTCCAGTGATAAACATAATCAATATTAATTTGATTTCTAACAAAGCATTGTAAAATGCTTCACTTTACAAAAGACATTAAATTTGTTTTATATAAAGAATGAAAAAATAGGTCTGAAACAATAACTGAATTTGAATAGTCCCTTTTACATAGGTGCCTATGTAAGACTAAAACAATACCTCAAAGAGCTGAGAATTGTGTAGCCTATTTAGAAACAAACAAACCTTCATATAGCAACAGCTTTTTATCATTTTGTGTGATAATAATAACATTAGAACTAAATTAAAAGTTCTTATCTGAAAGAAGAATAAAACAATTCAAAAAATGAAAAAGACATACAAAGAAAACGAAGAATGTGCAAGTGATACCAAAAGAAGCGAGGGAGGACACATTTTTGGACTCCAAGGAAAGTCTCAATTTGAACATATTTTGGAAACAATTTAAATGGTGAGATATGGCCAGCTGTGTGTCTAATGGGTTCTGTCAGTACAGCTCACAAGTCTACAGTAAAAGTAGTGTGCAGGAAGAAGAAACACCACCTTGCTCTTTATCTGCATTTGAATTTAATAAAAAGCTAATCATCCCATTTTATGATTATTTAGCTCCACTTAAAAATAAAATGTAAATTTTCATCCCAGAGGACTTTTCTTATTATTTATTATCTAGTTTGATTGTGCAAGATATAAACCAGGCCTGTAGTAACACAGCTGTTCCGGCAGGGAAGAAGAAAATATACAAACACTGGTTCTAAAGTGCCTCCTTGGATTGTGCTGCAGCTGATACCCCGAGCTCACCTCTCGCCCCCACAGTCCATCAATCCTGGCTCAGAGTCTGGCTGCCAACATGGCCTCAAGATGCCAAGTGGCTTCAGAAGCCACTCAGCTCCCAGGACAGGTACATCTGGGCTGAATCATACTTTTAGTGGACTTCCTCCCTGTAGACATAGATAAGAATGGCACCCCACTGGTTTGTGCAAACTCACCTTCTTAGAGCTTTAGATTTTTTTTTTTTTAAATGCAAAGAAAACATATAAATGCTATGGTATGCTAAACATTCCTTCTATGTCAAATACTGCTTGTATCAGTCCTGCTGATTCTCCTTAACACCTAAAAATGCAAATCTGACCTGCAGGGCAAGGAAGCACTCCTCCACACACTCCTAACTTTTCTTCCTATCTGACAGCCCACTAAAAAGAAAAACCTATATGACAAAAACACACAAAAAATCTTCTCTAGAAACATATTAATCTGTAAGTAAGTACCATCCAAAATAGTCCAGCCAGGTATGCATGGCAGACAGTTCTTAGAGTAGATGAATTTAGTCTTACCAAAATAAAAGATGAAGCCAAGTAAAGTAATACACAGGTAAACCAAATCATGAAGCCTTACTGGATTTAGCTACATAAATCAAACCATGAAATTCCCAAAGGCTGTACAGGCAGCCTCCAAAAACACCAAAGAAAAATACCCCTCCTTACAAGGGCTTTTCTTTCTTTCTGTGCATCTCTGAACCAGACTAATAATTACAGTCCATAGGACTGTCTTTCCAGCAGCCATTCTCTGTCCTGCCACTCTTCTTCTCCCTTCAAAACTAGTCTCCATTTTCTTTTGAAGCTCTTGACTGCTGCAACACCAGAGGCAGGTATTACCATCATCTACTGAACCAGATCACTCCAGACCATAAACACAATGATGAAATTTAGGGCCCCATAAACACCCGCCCAAGAAGCAGCAGAGATGCCACCAGCAGATGGTACTTCCCAATCCAGCCACTGTGACCACAGGCTGTGTCAAGGAACTGTGACAAGATGAAGGGTACCCCTACAGACAAAGGGGAAAGGAGCCTTCAGGCACTCAGATCTGTTCCCCTTAGGCAAGGGACATATTCAAATTTCTATGCCACAAGCCCAGCAATCTTTTCAAAGGGCCTTTTCTTGCTCTCTCTCACATGTCAGGCCAGTAATCTTTTCCCAGCAACCTCTCCTCAGGCCTCAGCCTTGCTCACCTCTTCCTCAGGGAGCACCCTCTCTGAGGCACAATCTGGGCTTACCCACAGAGAAGCCAAGAAGCTAGCTTTTGGGGGTTGCCCTTATACAGACCCCATGCCACCACCCTCAGTCACACACCTGCCACAGCTCTTAGAGCCTTCCAGCAGCCCCTGCCTAACAACGAGGTAATGACCAGGAGACTATAGCTGAGAAAGGGCTCAATAGCTGCTCTCCTAGCCCAGCTTTAAGAGACAAACATCTAATTAAACACAACCCAGCTTTTTATTTGCCTGCTAAGAGTGGTGCCCAGCTGGGGCCTTAGGGCTGTTGCGCTTTGTGAGTCACTCTGGGCCCCGCACAGGAACTGGTGCTTCAGATTCCAGCAGTGGAGCAAAACGCAAAACCAGAGCAGATGGGTACCAGTGCTATTTATAACTACTTAGCACTATGTCCCTAAAGGAACACTCACTGGTGCCTGAGGGCAGGCAGCAGGTTGGTGTGCAGGCGCCCTGTTCACCTCAGTGACACACCTGGGGAGGCAGGAGCTGTGGACTCGGGGGACATGTGTGCACAGGCAGTGGCATTTCAGGTTTGAAATTTCAGGCCAAGACCAACAGTGTGAGGTTCAACAAGACAAAGTGCCAGTCCTACCCTTTGGCCACAGTAACACCCTGCAGCACTCCAGGCTGGAGCAGAGCAGCTGGGAAGTGTCTGGTGGAAAAGGACCTGGAGGTGCTGGTCAACAAAGGCTGAACATGAGCCAGGTGTGCCCAGGTGGCCAAGAATGCCAATGGCCCCTGGCCTGTATCAGTAATATGGTGGCCAGCAGGACCAGGGCAGTGATTGTCCCAGTGTACTGGGCACTGGTGAGAACATGCCTTGAGTTCTGTGTCCAGTTCTGGACCCCTCAATTCTGGAAGGACATTGAGATGCTGAAGCGAGTCCAAAGAATGGGCAATGGAGCTGGGAAAGAATCTGGAGTATAGGTCTGATGAGGAGCAGCTGAGGGTGCTGGGGGGCTCAGCCTGGAGAAAAGGAAGCTCAGGGGTAAACTTACCACTCTCTACAGCTCCCTGAAAGGAGGGTGTAGCCAGGTGGGGCTCGGGCTCTTCTCTCAGGCAGTAAGTGACAGGATGAGAGAACAGCCTTAAGCTGCACTGGGGGACGGTCGGGTTGGACGTAAGGTAAGAATTTCTTCACAGAAAGTGTGGTTAGATATTGGAACAGGCTGCTCAGGGACGGTGGTGGAGTCACTGTTCCCTAGGGATGTTTAACAAAACACCGGACACTGGATAGGGCACTCAGTACCACGGTCTGGTTGACATGGAAGTGCTCGGTCATACGCTGGACTGCACGATCTCAGAGGTCTTCTCCAACCCCGCTGACTGTGTATAGTAACAGGCGGGACAGCTGAGGACGCTGCTCCCTGCCCGTGTGGCGGTCCCCACTCAACAGCCCCGCCCGTGCCCTCACAGCCCCTGCGCACAGCGCCCCCTG
>NW_008239324.1:11753489-11771506 GCF_000691975.1 Corvus brachyrhynchos
GCTCGTCCCGCCCCCGCGGCACCGCGCCGTGCGCGCCCGCAAGGGCTTTTTGGGGGGGAGAATCCCTGCGGGTGGATCCTCACCGGTGCCATTGTCTGCCCCACGTGCAGGCCTTGGGAGGATTCGGTTTCGCTTATAGATGCGATTCCTTCCAGGCCGAAAGCGCCAAGGCGAGGTAAACAAAGAGGGGAGGCGAAAACTTGGAGCCAGGTCGTCACTATAGCAATTTTAGTATAAAGCACTTTTTTCTGGGTTTTTTTTTTTGGTTTTTGGTTTTGGTTTTTTTTTTTTTTTGGTTTTTTTTTGTGTAGGCCTTAATGACCGTTTACACGTGAGGGAGGAGAATGAACCAGACGGTTCACTAGCAGTGGCTTCCGCGGGGGGGGGGTGCTGGCACCAACAACTGCGCCTTACCCGTCATGCACGCGGCAGCCTAATTTGTGCAGGGATAGGCAATTGCAGTGTTGAAATTGTGCTGGAGATGGAAGGCAGGCGGTGAGAAGGTTGTGTTTTGTATACAGCACTGTCCACCATAATAATTTATTTTCTTACAGAGTTCGCTTAAAGCTATCTGTGTCCTGTAAGAATGAAAACCAGAGCAGTTTTCTGCTAGGATAGCCTGCACCACCCAATATTAATTTCCACATATTAGATTAATCATGGAGTGTAAAGTTTCCAACTGTCTGCAACAGCAAGGAGTTAATGTATATATTATTGTCATTGAGAGGTTTCGTGGTTGCTGTAAAATCTGGTATTTTGACCTATATAACAGCATAGAAAAAGTAAAAATGAACCAGTGATATTTTAGTCAAAAGGGGCTGAGAGAACAGGCTTTAACAGTGGCTAAATAAACTTTCACTGAAGTCACATGTGTTTCCAGTGTAGACCTTGATTCTGGATCTGGTTCTGATGAAATAAATAGTGGTGGCTTCCTTTAGGGCCATGGGTAGTTTTAAGAGTTGCTCTGGCCTGGAATGCTGTTATCCAAGATGTGAGGGCTTTCTCTTTTTAAAGATCACCATTACAAGCTCCTTTTTTTCCTGATTAGATAATGTTACTTAGGTTATCAGTTTAGGGGTGTTTTGCTTTTTTTCTTAGTTGGATCCCTTAAAATATATGGGGAAAATCCATTATAGCAGAAAATATATGTAACAGAAAATCCATTAACACAGGTTTGTGGAAGATTATGCTTTGTTCCTGATGGGCAGTTTGTTCAGTAAGATGTGTGATTTTTTTTTTTTCACTTACTGTGCTTTAGAATATTAGACTTGTAATATCAACACTGTTTTTATTTCATTAGTTCGTTATCATGTCTTGATTGTATGCAAAAGTACAGAGTGCTTCAAGATAAAATCAGTAATGGGAAGCAACTGTATGGATGTAAAAAAAGGAAATTTACTTCTTCAAAAGTTAAATTGTGATTTCTGTAAAGCTTTGTGTGTAAAGCTCTTAACATTGTAGTTCCAAAGAGTTAGTTTAGGTGCTCAGTTATTCAGAAATAAAGTCTTTGAAAAATCCTCTCCAATAACTGATGCTTCAATTTTTTTGCAGTTGCATCGCTGTAGCTTTTTTAAATAGGTGTAATTTGGAAAATAAAATACTGTATACAATGTAATTTGTTAATATCTGTCCCCTGATTGTTTCTGAGGGGTGTTGAGGTGGAGTAGAGGAAGGGTTAAGGTTTTACTGTCATTAACTCCAGTGGTAGGAAAAGTCTCTGCCTGCTGTGTTCTTTGCTTTGATCCTCTCAAGTGTAAGCAGAACAGATGAAGGGCTGCTGAAGAACCAGTGATGGTCCCGAGTGTCAAAGTGCTGGTCAGAAAAAAGCATACTGGAAAGTCCCTTCTGGGTATTTGTCTGTACTTACTCCTCCTACTGATTTACAACAATGAAGCTGAATAAAAGCAGTGCTGTGTACATTTCTGCACATGTAACTCATATACTCAGCTCAAAGTGAGGTGAACTCTTCTATTAGTGATAGGTAGGAAAGAACGAAGTGATTGTTGTGAGGAGTGGTTGTAGGGTTGAATGGGAAGCTGAGGCAGCCATTTTGTTGTTCCTGTACTGCTGTGATTGAGGGCAAACGGGTTCAAATTTACTGTTGTGGTGTAGGGTTTGAGTGGGTTCTAAAGAGCAAGTCATGTTAATGAAAGTCAAATGGGATTCTCCCTCTAAGTTAATGAGGATAAGAAGGAAAACTAGTTCTAGCTATTGTGCGCCATAGCTGCATTTAAATACCATCATAGTTAATTTATGCATGTAGCAATGTCAAAATTTTTTTAGGTCATATCAATGTATGAGTGACTTTGAAACACTATAATATTTTCACTTTGCTTTATTAGATTTTCATTCTTCCTGGGGACACTACTTGAGTTTCTCAGGAAAAAAAAACTAATTAATGGAAATTTAAACTAATTTTCTACCTCTTTCAACTAGGCATACAGAAAACTGGCCAAGGAATACCATCCTGATAAGAATCCAAATGCAGGGGACAAAGTAAGAAAGATTTACTCATCTTTTTTTTTAAAATGCCTTAAGTTTGCTATTACAGTAGCATCTAAGGAACTGAATACAGGTGTTGGGGGATTGCTGTTCAAGTTGTTCAAAAATACCAGCTGTGAGAGGGAGCCTTGTCTGGTCAACTTTTCCCCAGTCTCAAAATCTGCCAGTGTGCCTGGTGACAAAATGCAGCAGTTGGCTGAGTCAAATTGGTTGGGAAGGTAATGCTGAGGAAAAAAACTGCCTCTCATTTGCTGTGATAATGTCAGCTGGCATTGGCATCTATATAGGAATCTGAAAAAGATTGTCAGTTTTTCAAGTTTTTCCAACATGGAAAAATGTATGTGTAGAGGTCCTTAAAACTGCAGCAGCATCAAACAAATTACATATGTAGGAAGGTTGAATTAGATTTGTTATGCTAGAAGCAATTTTAAAATTGTCAATTAAGTTGACTCAGTTGATTAACAAAATTGAACTTCTGATGGCTGCTTGAGAGGTGAGCAGAGATGACTGTGAAAAGATACTTTCTTGCCATAGAGCCAAATACTGAAATGTATATTCATGTAAGTTACTTGTTAGTGTATTTTAAGTGCCCAACATCTTGAAGTCTTTGCTGTTAGTATGTAACTGTTGGGTATTCTGCCTTTTGGTTTCTGCAGTGCTGTGTAGTTGGTGGTTTTCTTCAGTTGGGTTTTTTTTTATTTGTATGAAATTTGTCTCATGCTAGTAAAGAACAAAGCCAACCAAGTTTTGCAGTAAAATGTCTTATTTTATGGTAAGATGTAACATAACTAAGCCAAAGTCTGACTTTAAAGTCTTGTTAAGAAAATGTTGTGTTAGATTGAGGATGGAAAGGTGTTTTGTTGTGTACCTTCTTAATTGATAGGTGTTCATGCAGGGGGAGAAACTCAAAATGCTGCCTTGAAGTTCTAAATTACCATGTACTGTTTTGACTCTGTTCCTCTTCTAGTTCAAAGAAATAAGCTTTGCCTATGAAGTATTGTCAAATCCTGAGAAACGCGAGTTGTATGATAGATATGGAGAGCAGGGGCTCCGAGAAGGGAGTGGAAGCAGTGGAATGGACGATATTTTCTCCCATATCTTTGGTGGTGGATTGTTCAATTTCATGGGTGGCCAGAGTAGAAGTCGCAATGGTAGAAGAAGAGGAGAAGATATGATGCATCCACTCAAGTGAGTACCTTGATGCTGCAACTTGTACTTTGAAGCTTTTCTTCAGTACTTGACTCTGCTGGCTTCTATTCTTGATACACTTCTCAGCTGAGATCCTCTGCAGTCTGCACTACTCTTTAGACCTGCATGTTGTGTGTAGAGCCAGGGGCCAGTCATCTAGAGTTACTTTTCCTTGGCTGGTTAATCTAGAGACTACCAAACACTTCGCCAGGTTATTTGAATTACGTACTTTGTTAGCTTTATTTTCTTTGTTTTGCTCCTTAATTATGTTTAGTAGTTCTAAACTGGAAAAGCCGTCAACAGCCAAATATTACTTACTAGGCAGATTCTTGGGAAAGTGGAGGTGCTCTGGAAAGATTTGAATTTGTAGGGCAGTGCCAGCTGGAACTATGGTTGCACCTCATAATTAATGGAAAAGTGTGTGTGGTGGCTTTGGTTTTGGTTTTTTTTGTCAAAGCCATTCTTGAATATCACACCTAACTGTGTTTTGGAGATCCCTTCTTGCAGTCATAGCTGGCTTTTTGCCTGCTGAGCAGATCCGTTTAAGAACTACAGTTAAGCAACATCTTTCCTGTTGTTGGCAAACCGTGCTTAGTGAAATTGTTTAATTTCACATGCTTGCTTACTTTAGTAGCTAATACTGTATGGTATGGTGTTAATAAGCTTTGATTTTGTTGTTATTTGTAAATACTGATGCTAGGCAACCTTTTCTCAATACATTGAGCTGAAATTTCTATCCACTAAGAAACCATTTTAGGAGAAACACTAAAAAATTAAGTGGCCTTGGGGACATGCTAACCCCTCCCCACTTAACTCCATTGTGTAGAAAGTCCAATACAGTAGTAAGTATTCTATGTGTGTTCTTATGTATTTATGCCATAGATATTGTCTGGACTGTTTACAGAGGTTTGTTTCTCACCTGGCTGGTAGAACTAAAAATAATAATTAGTTATGACTGTATAGTAACACCTAAAATTCTAGATAAGCTTGTTTCCTATTGAGAAACACAACCAATGTGGTTTCTTCTGATTAAATTACAGCTCTTCTCTGAAACTATGTTCAGCTGTACGAGGGTATTTATACATACGGAATTTTTTTTCAGTAACTCTTTGTGAAAGTCAAAATGGTACTTTAAGATCTTATTTTGATAGCAGATGTAGTCTTTTTAGGAATATCTGGGTTTGTTGTTTTTTGGGGTTTTTTTCATTTGTCCTAGGCAAGTATTTTAATTACATGGGGAAACGAAGTTGTTACATGATAACCCAGGAGAAATGCTTTCTTTTGTAGAGTCTCTTTAGAAGATCTGTATAATGGAAAGACAACTAAACTACAACTTAGCAAGAATGTCCTTTGTAGTGCATGTAATGGGTAAGTTTGTTTGTATTTTTGAGGTCTCTGGTTGCTTTGCTGGCAGATAGTGTAATGAAGGATCTCCTGTGTCAGATCTTTATCAGTATTTGACTTACTGGAGCCTGCTTTCAGACCAGCAAATTGTTGAACTTGAATGATGCTGTTGATGGAACTGAACTATTCAAGGGCTTTGTGTGGGGGAAGGGTGGGAGAGCAGAGAACCTAACTGTAATTGGCAGTGCAGTTGGGCATATAGGCATGTTAACCTACTGCTGGAGGGGGTTTCTGGTTGTACCTTTCTGAAGAACTTCCTTTTCATGCAACTGGTGCTTTGTGCTGCAGGCAGGGAGGGAAGGCCGGCTCCGTTCAGAAGTGCAACGCCTGCCGGGGCCGGGGTGTGCGCATCATGATCCGGCAGCTGGCCCCAGGAATGGTGCAGCAGATGCAGTCCGTGTGCTCTGACTGCAATGGAGAAGGTAGGCCAGGCTCTGCTCTGTTACTAAATGTGCTTGCTTGGATCCAGACTCCTGCTTAAATCTCAGGAGGAACTTATCCAGGACAGTTCTGTCCTTACCCAGTCAGCTGCATCTCACTCTGGTGGCAGCATGGAGAAATCATTTCACTCAGAATAGCAGCAAGATTTACAGTGTTTAATGTACTGAAAAGCAGCCTAGAAGCTCAAGCACTAGGGACTGATCATCCTTTAAAATACATAGATGTGAATATTACTTATTGCTATTACTCGTGTTAAAGTAAAAACCTGAGATGTTGCTGGTTTAGGAACTATTTGTCTTTGCATCTCCTGATATCCAAGGACAGTTGTAGGTTAAAAATGGGAACCTAAAGTTGAATTTTTCACTTCTTCAAATTGAGATGATATCTTTGGCTGAATTGGCTCTGTTTGGGGGGAACATGTTCAGCACTTCTTATGATTTCTTTTTAGGCCTTCTGCAGTTGGCAGAGTAGTAACATCACCTTGTGGATGATTTTACTTGTCACAACACTCAAGCTACAAAGAGCTGTATTTTGTGACTTGTCGAAACATTTCATAAATGATGTTATCTTTAACATTTTATATGCCTAACCTACATATTTTGTAGTTTCAACTGCATCATAATGTTATGCTTTGTTTCACAGAAGGGTGGTCTAAGATGAGAAGCTTAATATTTTAAGCCAAGTGCATCTGCTTGTGGCACTTAGTACTGAAATTTTACAGTCCATGTGCCCTAATACTCTGGTTACTGTGTATAGAGACAAGAGCTCACTGGAAAAATAAAGGTGAGGTAGAATAGAGCATTGAAGCCATTTTGGATTGTCATCCTTCAGTTTGCTGGAAACAGTAATTACCTTTGTAGCAGTGAATCTGATGTGACCAGCTCTCTTCCTGGTTTTGTATGCAAGATTCTCTAGTTGTGCTGGCTGCATTTACTCAGTACTGTCTTGTGGGGATATGCTGGGAGATGGGGCAGTCAGGGAATTTTTTTATTATTATTACTTTCTTTCTACCCTCTGTCCCAGCAAGGGTAAATGAAGCCTGGATTTCCTCTTGTGAGGAATTCATAAAGCAACATCTAAATCACTATTTGAGTTGCAGAAATTCTTCAGCTTGCTTTTAAATAGTTTTTCCTAGGAGCTGGATGCAACTGTGTCAAAATTTCTGAACTCAAAATTTGTCTTTATTTAGGTGAGGTAATTAATGAAAAAGACCGCTGTAAAAAATGTGAAGGGAAGAAGGTGATCAAAGAGGTAAAAATACTTGAAGTCCATGTAGATAAAGGCATGAAACATGGGCAAAGAATTACATTCAGTGGAGAAGCAGACCAGGCTCCAGGTGTGGAACCAGGCGATATTGTCCTTTTACTCCAAGAGAAGGAAAATGAGGTAATGCTTTTGAGTTTATCTTTAAATGCCTTTTATTCCAGTTGTTAATATTTAAGTTATATAGATGGCCATTCATTTAAAGTAATTGATACAGTTGCAGCTCTGGGAGAGCTGGTGAATAGCTTTTAATAGATTTGTAGTGTGTAATGTGGCTTTCATGGTGAGCCAGAAAAACTGGGCAAGTCCTTAGCCAGAGGAAAGGCAGCTTCTGGTGCCTTCTAATGCTAATAAGAGGTAGCTTTCTCAGATAAGCTCAGAGTGACTTTGATACAGTAGATACAGTGAAGAGCCATTCAGGATGTTAACTTTAATCTGCTTTGCTTGTGACACTAACAAAATTTTAAGTGTGGCTCTTTTTCCATGTCTTGTGACATGGCAGGGAACTCCTGATAAAATCCCCAGATTGTGCTTTCTGTGTCTGCTACTGTGGTTCTGGAAATAATACAAAATGGTGATATTGCTGATTCATTTAACAAAACAAACGTTATTATTGTATACTGGTTTATTTAGACTTATGTTCACTGTATTCTGGACTATATACACTGCACTTTGGAATTAAATATTGCAATTTATCTTCTTTTAATACTCATGTGGGTCAGAGTTGAGGTGACAGCTCCATTTTTAATTCTGTTGTTAAAAAATGCCAAGTATTGCTATGATGAAATAAGAAATCATTTGTGTGTTGCCCTCAAGGAGGGGTTTTCTGTTATGACAGAGTAGCATGGGGTACAAATTTAAACTCCAGTCATATAGTAAGGCTATAATGTTAGTTATCTGCTAATTAGGTACTTTGTAAGCTTTTCAAAGCTGTGTCAAGGACTGCTGATCTGTCAGTCTGTACTTTGTCCTAGTGAGTAAAACTAGACTTTGTGTTCTTAAAATTTCCCTTGAGGTGGGACTCATGGTTCTGCCAGTGGGTAAATTTTAAGATATACTCTGGTTAAGAATCCTGACTTATGTGGCCTAAAGATCACTTCTGACATCTGTCAGCTAAGTGACCAAAGTCCTGCTCTTGGTCAAGGTAGCTAAAGCAGATATGCATGAGGACAAAAGCTGAGAAACAAAGACGTGAAACATACCCCCGTGGGGGGGAAATAGTGTCAAGCTGTTGTCAGTTTTGTTTATAGGTTGCTTGTGTGGAAGATGTTGGGGGTGAAAGCAGTGCTGCTGTACAGGCCTGGTTTAATTTGACCCTTACCTCAGTGTGTGGTGTGGTTTGGCTTATTTTAGATGACACTTGGTCAGGCACAAATTTCCCAAGCATGTTAAGCCATCTGAATTAATAGAATCAAGTTCACTTTATGCAAAGGTTGTTGCTCTGACATTGAATTTTAACGATAAATAATAATGAACTCTCAATAATGAGTCGGTGGAGCTGTGATTACAGTACTTGAAAGGATGTCTCCTATTTTGTTTTCCAGGTGTTCCAGCGGGATGTGAATGATTTGCATATGACACACAAGATTGGACTTGTTGAAGCACTGTGTGGATTTCAGTTCACATTTAAGCACCTTGATGGACGCCAGATTGTGGTTAAATATCCTCCTGGAAAAGTAATTGAACCAGGTAAGCTTGACCTGATAAGGATTTCTTTGTTTATGCTTTTGTAATTCTTCAGCACTTAATCCCACCCTTGTTGTCCTGTTAACTGAACCTAGTCTGAGGAAACAGAACTGTATGGAGAGAGAATGGTTCTGCAGTAGCACTCTCCTGCTTACTTTACTTCTTTGGATTCCAGGTTGTGTTCGTGTAGTCAGAGGTGAAGGAATGCCACAATATCGCAATCCTTTTGAGAAGGGGGATCTCTACATTAAATTTGATGTTCAGTTTCCTGAAAATAACTGGATTAGCCCAGAAAAGCTTTCAGTAAGTAGTTTTTCAAGCATAAATTCGGTATCTTACTTGACAGAGTGTGCAGAGAGCCTATGTTGTACCTCATGGGCTTGCTTTCAGTGCTTAAATTTAGACGCTTAAATTTAGTTCTTTTAACCTTTTTTGTGGGCCATGCATTACTTGGAAATACCCCTTGGAATATGAATGCATGGAGGCTGTATTTAAGAGCTGTGCAGATGGTGCATAGATGAGGGCAGGAGGAGAATATTTCTGTTGCTGTGTGATAAGTTTAGAGAGTGCAACTGTATTTACTGATTGCACTTTTGGTTGAAGATACATAGAGCTGTTGGTTTTCTTGAAGTGGTGTCTTCCAGTTGATACAAATACTTTTAAATGACTCTGCAGTTCAGAGCTTTCATCAGCATAGACTTCTAAGCCAAACCTGCTCTTAGAGGTGTCTTGAAGTTGTTGGAAACTGGTCACTTTATTTAGCAGTTGTAGATGGAATACTGAATGCATTTCTTTCTTTGGGGCAGGAACTTGAAGATCTTCTGCCAGCTAGACCAGAATTTCCCAATGTAATTGGTGATGCAGAAGAGGTAGATCTTCAAGAATTTGATACCACTCGTGGTTCAGGTGGTGGCCAGAGACGTGAAGCTTATAATGATAGTTCTGATGAAGAAAGCAGCCATCATGGACCTGGGGTACAGTGTGCCCACCAGTAAACATTTGTCTAAAAAGTTGCACAAGGATTTTCTTTCAAATTTTGCCTGACTTGTTTTCAACAATCCAGCTGGATTGTATAAGTAATCCAGATGAACCAATGGACATCTATTGCTGTATGTGTAACTTTTAAATTGGTCTATAGTATCTACAGAGTGTAATTTAAACTAACCACAAGCTTACATCTTCATTTTGACTGTGTAGCAGAATAAAGCACTTGAAAGGAAGACGAGACTCCTTTTCACATGGGTTTTAAGTTTGTCCTCGTATCTGTGCTTGATTTTTACCAGTTTTGTGTAGATTTTAAGTTTCATATTTTAAATTCAAATTCTACATTGTAAAGTTTGTGTACAATTTGTCCTGAGGCTTGGTATTTGGCTGCACCTGCATAAGCTGCTACAAGTAGAATCAAGAATTTCATAGCCTGTATCTATCATCTAGATGCATGGTAAATGGGCTTTGCACATAATGGGTTTAGAGCTGACTGGGAACAATGAAAGACTAAATTAGAAGTGGTTGTAAGTTTTTTCTACCATCTTGTGAACGGTTTCTGAAATTAAATAAAAGCAGTTGGTGTATAATATATTTCTTTTGCCTTGTAACTCTTACTTTTCCAGTGGCTTTAACTAGTCTGTGTATGAAGAGACTATGTAGATGATAGATATTTTATAAACACAGGGAGGCTGAAGCTGCTTTAAGACTAGGTGGAGGTTAGATAACAATTGTGTGCCACATTCAAATCTCTTCCTGAAATGAGAGATGACTAAATGGGCACAGGGAAGGCTGCAGCCATGTCCCCTTTGTGTGAAGAAAACACAAGGATATCTGAATTCAGTCTAAAGATAACAACCCCTTAAATGGGGAATGATTAAATTCTGAAGTAATGGTGTCTTTCTCTTAGCCATTGAATCCTATTCAAAGCCTGATTCAGCCTCACTTCCTAAAGAAATGTTTCCAGTTTAAAAAAAAAAATTGTTTAACCTGGAAACGTAATAAATGCAGATGGTTTTGTTACTTTTCTAGTAGTTTGCACTTTGGTTTAAGTATGAAGATACTAAGTTCTCCAGCTTTAGTTCTGTTACTTTAATTGGCAAAAATGTCAGAACAAAGCAAAAATGTGACCTGAATTAAGGAACTGTTGTGCATGAACAGTGTTGGGTTGGTAAGCTGCCTCTATAGCAAGGTTTTTCTCCTGTTTAAGTGAGAAAGTTGAAGCTCTACTTTTCTTTACAAATCTGAAGTGTGACTTGTTTAGTTATTTCTCTAATAGTTGTTGACACTTTATTAATGAGGTTGGAGGGGGAAACTCCAAGGGTTTCAATGTGCTTGGGTAGGCATTGGCATATGAGTGTTGCTGAACATCCTTGTTATAGACTCTAAAAATGAAGCAAAAATAAATACTGTTTGATCTGTATTTCAGTACTGACTTATGATGTGGCATTCTCTAGTGGGTCTTTTATTTTCATTTATTAAAACCTGGGATTGCATTTTGTGAAGCCATGGTTACACACTGGTCCTTTTTTCTGACTGATCTCTCCAAGGAGACAGTCTTAACCTGTAATGCTTAAACAATTACACCACCTGTCTTCTGCTTTTAAGTCCTTGCAAAATGCAGAAATACTCTAAACCTTTAATCCCCATTCACATTGTTTTTTTTCAGGGGGAAGAGAGGAAGGGATTCATAGTAACTTTTCAGATAGCTGAAGTGAAGGGGTGGAGGAAGAGCTGATCACTGTAGAGCAGTTCTGCTTCAGTCCTGAGCTGGCATTAATTTAGGCTCCTGCCAGCAGCACCTGATAACAAATTCTAAGAGTCTGTTGTTTTACCTGTCATCTTGCACATTACTGTCATGACATTACTGTCATGTCACAGCACAAGACTGGAAATAAATTTTGTTCCTGTCTTAGATTCATATATGGTACCACATAACTAAAATTAAAGTGTCTTAAGGCTGTTGAAAAATTTAGTACCTTGTACTTCAGTTTATTTGTGAGTTGAATATCAGAGTTAAAATTATTTTCTATATACAGCCTCTTACTCTTCATTTTACTGTGAACTTAGTTAAAATCTAAACTAAGCCTGTTATAAAGAAAAAGTAACATTTTCTTCTGCTTTGGTATCCTTCATAATAAGAACTTAATAAGACACATCACATGATATAAAAGCTTATAAAAACATTTACTGGGCAGTATAGCACTTTATTAAGAAATAATAGACATAATTTAAACACTTTGGAGGCAGCAGGCAAGAGCTGTCACGAATGTTCTGTAGTCACAAGACAGTTCTATTAACTTGGTTTAGGTGTTGCCTTTCCACACAGTACAGTCAGCTCACTCTGAGGGGGGAAAAATTCATTTTAGCTCAAGCTACTCCCAAGGGAACTTGGAAGAAGAAAGAAAGGTCACTACTGTTAAAGCAAGCAGTGAGCACTCCCTACTTTCTGCCTACAGAGGCAGGGCCATGACAAAAAACACAGAACAGCTCCCAGACCTTTAGCTTGACTCAGCTGCAGTGGTCTCAATACCTGCACAACTGTAAACTGGTTAATAACTCTCAGGTCTGGATAGATTTCCATTACTTCAAATAATAGCCCAGGTACCCTAATCTTTGGGAGAGTTGGGCAATATGTGCTACAAAGTTCTGTTCCACTTCATTTTGCTTCAAAACCATTAAGGCAGTTCCTGTTCTGCAGCAGAGACTTAACAGGTGAATAGTTCTTACTCAGCAAGGAACACAGAATAATGGATTATAAGAAGACTCAAAACAGCTGTAGCTTTGTCAGCCTTTGTGAATGAGAGGTAAGAGAATGGCAGTTTGCTCATGTGGTAGGAGAGACACCAGAGCACTGCAGACCAGAAGAGTTTAATGTTCCTTTGGTCCTTCAGGCTATCACCAAACTGCACATGCCTGTTGCAGTGTAGTTACTTCTAGATGTGATCCATGTGGAGCAGTTCTTCCCTCCCTCTTCCCCCCTCCAACTGATGCCAACCAGTTTAGGCTTAAACTCCAAAGAGTTTAAATTTGCATTCATGACTATCTCACATGATAGCCTGGGACCAGGTGTCTGAATACACAGATCTATAAGCCTCCTAGTTCAAGCTTACCACCAAGTTATGAATGTGCTGTACTGTGTCCTGATTTAGGAGTTGCACATCGATATTACGGAGGTCTCCACCAGCTGTACAGAGTGTCTGTATGTGAAGAGAAAAAATTGTAAGATTAAATGATTCTTCTTGCATGCTCAGCTTCTCTGAAAATCATGTACTTCCCTGTACCCTGCAAAATTTTGGCAACCATTTTTCCTTTTGTTTAGCAGCATCTCATTTAGAAACAAGAAAAGCTATCACTATCAGATTATTTGCATTGATCAACTACTGTAAGTTGAAAATGTTAAAAAAAAAAAAGATACCTGTCCATCAGCCAGGGGAATGTTTACAAATGGAACAGTTTTATGTTGGGGTACTGATTTACTTCTTTTTAACATGCCTTGAACTCTTCCACTGGCAGGTAAAGTTCTTGAGACAGTCTGTTGTAATCCAGCACTAGAATACAATGAAAATGTTACTCTGAGGTTAACTTCCTATGCTCTGCTGGCAATTTTCAAGCATGAAGCAAATGTAAGTACTAGGAAATACACCTAGGAGAGAGACAGTCCTGTTTAAATTTTTCCAGTTCTGCCAGGAGACTACAGAAATCTAACCATGAGCAGTACTTACAGGTACTGCTGGGTAATGTTTTATGACCCTGCCACTGCAGTGACCGTGTAAGCCTGTGACACAAGATGACATTTTGGCCAACAAGAATATCCAGTCTCCAGTATCAGCAGTGAATGTTTACAGTTTTGGAAAGAGGAAATTTCATGCCTCAGGGCTTAAGATAAGACATGTGCTGTGTCTGTCTACAACAGAGGGAGATATCAACAAATATCAAAGCTGCTACCTCTCAGAGGCACAGGGCATGCCTTATGCCATGCAGAATTCCTAAGTTTTCATTATACAGTTGTTCTTATTCTACTTAAAAAATGTAAGATTTGGGTGTGTTCTGCATGGAAACAAGCCTCTGACATTTATAGCAGGTCAAGGTGAAACAACCACTTACTGGTAATCAGGACCCATTTAAGTTGTTCATCCCCTCACTTCAGCTTGTGCCAAAACCAAACTCTGTAGTGTATGAAGAATGATAATAACTGAAAATATTGACTATTCAAGATGCAGAGAACTGATTATCAGAGTATTTGGTTGGGGGGTTTGTAGGGATTGGTTTATTTTTCTTATAACTTTAGATAGGCGACATTTTAATCAAGATTGGGTTCTGAGAACAAGTTTGAGATGTAAGCCTGTAAATAGCGAGTGAGAATAGAATTTATACTCTATAAATACATTTTTTTTAAACTTAGGACATCAAATCTTGTAGCTCCATGAGAATGTAAGTTAACACCCACACCCAAAGCAGAAGGTGTAACTGGTTCCCATCCCCACTATCACATTTAGTGGCAGACCATGAAGATCTGTTACATTTAGAGTAATGATTAATATTTAGATTGATAATAATATAGATATATAATGTCTTGGTATTGAACAAATTTATTAAGAACAAGCTGAAAAACCCTTACCTTGTAGCTCCCTTTGGAGTGGCTTTGAGATTTGTGGCACTGCAATGAAAAGAAAGAGATTTAACATCCTTCTGCAAGCCACAATAGCAGAAGAGTAAACAGACACTAAAAGTAGTTACTGGGTTTGTGTTTTGCTGGAGGTTTTATTTTGTTGGTTTATTATTTTTATTTATTTCCTCCTCAACTACTTCTAATGTAGAGTTTTAGCTAGGATGAAGGTAGACAGTCAGTGGATTAGATAATTCTGAAGTGCCCCATGACAGGGATCTAGTGTGAAAAACACATGTGAAAAAGCCCTCCTGAGGTAAACATGACAGTGGGACCTAAAACCATACAAGAACAAAATAGTAATTTCTGTTACTAGGCAAGGGAGGTCTGCAATACCTGAGTTAGGTGTTTATTATAGAACAATTCAGTAGTACTCGAAAAGCAAAGACGCTTTCCTTACAGGCTCTCTTCCAGCAGTATTATTTGGGAATCTGTACTGATCCCCTAAGTTCAGAACTGTGCACCATTCAGTCCCACGCATGCCTTCATCAGCTACAGGTGCTTTTTTGTTCAGGTTCACATCACCACAGTGCATCTCAGTCAGGTTATGGAAGAATCCTTATCAGATATATTCCCATTGGGCTCAGATCTCAACTACTTTGTATGAAAATAATTGTGTTCAGCACTCACAAATTCAGGTGAGTTAAATGAGCTACCAAAGATCAGTCTTACCTAGAAAGAGAGTTCAGTTTTCCACTTAAACCAGAGGCCAATGAAACCAGTGACCTGGTTTTGGAAATCTGAAAATTTATAAGACTGCAGTTTAAAAAGATGGCATTTGAAAGCAAGATGATAGATATTTGCAGGAAACAATACTGTAAAAATTCCCTGTTGAAAAAGGGTAGTTAAGCCCCATAGTGCTGTTTTTACATATATATAAAATGTCAAATACGCATTCTAAAAGAAGTTTCATAATGCCAAAACATACTTACTCCTACTGAAGTTCTGTACAGCCAGCCACCTGTCTAATGTACACCCTTCCAGCTTTTAAACCCTTTCACAGTAAAAGTCTGTAACTGCACAAAATCTTTTTTGTATTTGTTGTCATCTTGCTACCTCAGTGTCTGGCTGAGGAGCTACACTGCACAGACAGACTGAGATGGTAAAACTAAAACACTTAATTTGATTCAGAGACAACAATGGACAACCCAGTTCTAGAAAAGCATGGATTAAAACATGAGGTTGATTTAAAAAAAAAAGTTTCAATAAAAAATGGTTCTGCAAACCATCATGACTTATTGGCAAGTCAAGAGAGAAATGACTATGCCAGTACTTGCATGCCTGTTTGAATTAGTCGCTAGAAGTGCAGATATCATATTTCATTATGAAAATAATTTACTGTTTATCCTTGCTTAGCTTCAAATACATTAAATTTAAAACAACTGACTTTTCCAACAGACAGCAGAGCGCTGGCCTGCCTGGTCATGGATCCAGCAGCATTCATGGCAGGTTAGAACTGTTTTTTGAATAAAAACAGAACAAACTTACTTTTTTAGTTATTTTCTTTGCAGAACTATGCTTGGAATCTTCATATTCAACAATTGTCGTTACCTTAACTAGAAAAGCATTAGCAAGACAAGGAAAATAAAAGATCTCATGAAGAGCACAACACACCGCTTCAGCCTTGTGTTTGAAGCCTATTTCCCCCTGACAACTATGGACCCCTTCTGCTATCCAAAGTCATTCACCTGGGACACAGGTCAAAGCAAACTGTGTGTGTTCATTACAGACACTGGGACACACAGAACAGTTAAAAGACCCCAGATAATCCCTCAGCCCCCAGACAAAACAGAATTACCACCCAGTGGTAGTCTCCTCCTTATTGCATATTTTGGGATATGAAGAAAAATGGTATTTTTCTTACAAAGCTCAATGGGCAGAATGTCAAGGGGAACCTAAGAAAAGAGAGATGACTCTCCTAGCTGTCCTGCTATACTGTAAAGCCTTAAATCTGTCTTTTCTCACCATTTTCCCTAATAAATACAAAGGACAGAAACTCTTATCTCATGCTTTGAAGTACCTCTACAGTAGCATAGCTCATGATCCTCTGCGCTGAATGCTGGGAGGGTCTGTTATGCACTTTTCCTTCTTGTATTCTTCAGGCTTAACATTCATTTTACAAATGCTCAGTTCAAACCAATTTAAACAAAAAGAAAATGTAAGAACCACAGGCTATATATTAATGAATTGCCTTGCCTTTTTTGCTGTTGGTCCTCACCAGTTTGGGATTTGGCATAGCTTCTAGAGAGCAGTCAGTCTAAAAAAAAATGTTTATCCAACATGGGAAGGTCATCAGATTTTTCCCAGTAAATGCATATTTTGTTACAAAAGGCAGTGAACTAAAAGGGCATGAAAGCAACTGACAGGAAGTGGGATTGGCTAAACACCAGTTTATTTTTTTGGAAACATCTGAATTTCTGCCAGCAGATGACCCTAAAACTACAGGTAATGTTCATAACTGCACCATGGATGGCTGTCTAGTCTTTTCATACCATCTTCTATATAAACACACAGCCAAATGAAATCGTGTGTCTGAAGTACTTACAGCAGGGAGAGAAGAATTCTGTTCTGTAAACTGTGATAAAATTTGAAAACACACACTTACCACTGCAGCAGCAAGAGCCACTTCCTCCCGCCCTTGCAAATCTGTAACTCAAGAAATTATAACTTATTTAGATACTATTACTTGCACAATTTTTATCTTCAGATTCTTATCTATGGGCTCAGAAGCTGAACAAGTAATTCAGGATTACAGTGGTTAAATAGGTAACCTTAGGTCAGCATATGTGTTGCATTTGAACAAGATTCCATTCTTTTAGGACAGTCACTCCTACAAAACAACAATGAAAATCTAAGGCCATTTCAGTGTTTAACATTGAAAGAATCCCGAGTGTGGCCACACAGGGTATCCCCTGAATTTGAAGAACCACCACACACACACACTGCACTGCAGCTAATGCTCTTAGGCAGAAGTTTCTCAAGAAGGACACCAAAATACATACTCAGGCGTACAGTAAACTCAAGTTCTTCAAGAGTTTCAGGTTTGATCTCTGTGTGGCCCCTACAATTTCCAGCTGCAAGGTAGATTCCAAAAACATCATTTCTCACCAGAATATACATCTGATGCTGAGTGTACACATCTTAAACCTCTGCATCAGTGGGAGTTAAACTTGTTTGCTCATCATCACAGGTAAACGACTAGATGAGAAAGTCTCAGGAGAGTTCAAATTGACAAAGGCAAAATAATCTCTGTGGCTAAAGATCAACAGATTCAGAATAACAAAGACGCCTGTTTTTACACACAGAAAACACTAGGTTTGTAATTACTCCTTGTCTCTTCCGACTTTAAATAAGATTACTTAAGTGCACACATAACAGTACACTCCAGACTAGTCACCTAATTCTATACACCCTGTTACACAGATCAGTCTACTTGAACAAGAGTGCTCAGCGAGCATCTGCAGGGTAACAGAACTGCTGATCTGCTTAAAATACTGAGTGGACAAAGCAAACCTTTTCATGAAAGCCACCGAATTCCCGGGTTTTCTCCCGAAGCTCCACGAACACTCACCGAGCACCTCTTTCCTTTTCATCTTCCTCACAGCAGCCGGCATCGTCAGCAGCTCCACCGCAAACGCCTTCTCCGCTGTCTGCAAAAGCGAATCGAGCTCTTTCTTCATCTCCTGGATGTGCTCCTTGGCTTTAAAAGAAAACAGGCTTTTATTGCAATGCGTGTTACATGTTTCCAAGTATAAGCACTTCAAGACCGCGCTATAAAAGAAAGTTAAAACAGCGTTTTATCCGGAGAAATCCGAGCCGGGAGTCGGAGCGCCTGGAGCCTCCATCAGCCGCCAACCCCTCCGCGGACGGGCCCGCGGGG
>NW_008239324.1:11771972-11778489 GCF_000691975.1 Corvus brachyrhynchos
TACAAGTTGAAAAGGGGAAAACTGAGGTTAGATAATAGAAATTTTTCACTGTGAGGGTGGACAGACACTGGTACCCAGGGAGGTTTTGGATGCCACAACCCTAGCAGTGCTCAAGGCCAGGCTGGATAAGGCCTTGAGCAACCTGACCTTGTGGGAGCTGTCCCTGCCCATGGCGGGGGGGGGTTTGGGACAACCTGATCTTCAAGGTCGTTCCAACCCCTCGACATTCTATGATTCTACGATTTTATAATCCTTATGCTCAGACAGGAGCTGGGCAGGCTCACACGTGCGTACACACACCACACACACACACACACTCGGCCCTGGTGGCACAAACGAATTGCGCTGTTTTGTTCCCTGTTTGGAGCAGCCGCTGCAGCCCGGGCACACAGGAGCTGCGCTGGAGCCGGTGAGCGTTTCCATCCCCGGGGACTGTGACCGGGGCCGGGGCTGTCCGAGCCTGGGGCAGGCGGTGCTTCTGCTGCCAGGGCTTCCACAGGTGCTGGGAAGCCTCTGTGTTCCATAGCAAGGGCCCTGTTTAGAGCTCGGGTTTGGGTTTAGCTGCTTTACTGCTGTTCAGCGTGCAGAACATGCAGGGCTTCAAAGCTAGCAAAGAGAATAACCTGCTCTGTCCAGTGCAAATGGTTACAGCTTGTGCAAATTCTGATCAGGTGAATACACGATTTAATGTTCCATGTAATAACATGGAACATTAGAAAGATGTGGCTAAACCAAATATTGAATATATTAAAATATTCAAATCTCTATTGTTAAAAATAGAATTCATTGAAGAAACTTATTATCTTGCATGTATCCAAATAAAAAAATAACACCAGGGGTAGGAGTATCTTGGGTTTTGAATAAATTTGACCAAGGAACTGTGTAAAAAGGCACTTAGATAATGTTTTAAAACACTAGTGGTTTTCACATGGTGTATACTGATGCTGCAAGCTCTCTGAAGTGAGTGGCTTTTTCTGTATCATATACATCTGGCACATCTCCTGAGCCAGATGGGACAGACTATGTCACTCAAAAAAAGTTGAAAAAAATCTGATTGACAATTCATAATATAAGCATTTTATATCAGACCACGTTGTTGTTTGTAAAACAAAAAACATTCTCCCCTTCCAACCCCCCCCCCCCCAAAAATCCCTCCAAACAAACAGGTAAGTGTTTCTGTTCCAGAAAACACTCAAAATCCTAATATAAAGAAGAGAATTTCATGCTTTTGGTGGTTGTGGCATATGCATATATGTTTAGGGAAGCAGAACTAGTTTCCTTTCCCTAAATTTTGTTTTCTTTGAAATTCCCAAACAAACACCACTAAAGTAATTCTGAGGTGTCACTGCAAACAGACAAGACAGTGTTGCTCTGTAAGTTTAATCTCCTACAAGCCATATAAGAAGATTTTTAAAAGGGAACTCACAACACCAAACAGACCCCTCACCAAAGCTTTCAGGACACAGTTGATCAGCCTCAGCTGACTGGCTAATCCTCTCTGTGAAGGAAGAACTCTGGCTTGCTTTACTTCTGGTTGCAGCTCCTTACGTTATAGGATTAATTACGAGCATAAACTTGCCTAAGACCATCTCTGTTTACACTTCTGCACTGTTAGGGAATAGTTTTATTGTAGTAAGTTGGACAAATTTCAAGTCCATAAACTGGAGTGACGCAGAAATTAATGATCTGGTACATGGGTACTAAATATTAGTAAGTACTGGTTTGAATATGGAATTGAATGTGTTATAATGCAATCCAGCTGCTGTTGCTCCAGTGACATAGGAAATGGAATAGTAGTACCATTTTTTTAACATGTGCTTTATTATTTGGAAGTCTCATACATCTGAAGTACTGCTATAAGGAGCACCTGGAGGAAGATCAAACCTAGAAGCATGCATTTGAAAGGAAGGATTGTCTGTTATTAATGAAATATTTCAAAGACATGGAAAATAAGCCTTTTTGTCTTAGGTTTACATGATTGTTCCACAAAAATGCACATTAACTTTATCACAATACATACAAATATTGTGGATGGACAATAGAAATTACCACCCTTCCATATGAGATGCATCAAGAACAAATTGTTATCCCTTATAATGTCAGAAACATAAAAGGCACCATAATAGAATGTTTAGAAAAAACTCAGTTTATGCCATTATAATTTGATTTAAAAGTATAAGAATTGCTGTCCCGACTTAAAACAAAAAGCCTTTCACACCTGTAAATTATCATTATAAACTTGTAAACCTTTACATTTTTTTCCAGAAGTATCAGGTGCAAATGCAAGGCAAATATAAAATCTATTGACTTATTAGATTACAAATACTACCCCATGAAAAAGCTGTAGTTACAAAAATATAAAAAATATTCTAACTCCCATTGTTAGATCTGAGTTTCAATCTATACTGCGTTAAGAGTCCAAAGCCAGATCTGATTTGGACACATTCCTAGAGGAGGAAAGTGCTGTTTGTCTTATTTTTACATCATTATTCTGACCTCCTACCACAGTTTTGCTTTCTGGGTTTGTTTTATTAGTGCATATTAAGGATGCCAAGTGGAGAGTGCTGACGGGTTGTATTTTTCAATGATAGTAGCAGCATAAGTGTTCTCACTTATGAGAGAACACTTGTTGTCCTCCCAGAAGTGCATTTCTCTGAGGAGAAAAGTAGAATTGTTTCTCTCCAATCCTCCACAGTAGCTTGCGTAGCAGCCATGCCATTTTCATCCATAACCTGTGACCCCTGGCAGGTGATTGAGGAGAAAAAATTCTTCTCCCAGGCCTCAGTAAGGAACTGTGAGAAGCTCACCCACTGCTAATGCTGGGTCATAGACTGGGGCTGCTGTGGCAAGGACAGTTATTGGCAACAACATCTCGTCTTCCTCACGTGATAAATTGGCACAGGTTTATCTGGATGGTGTTTCTCTAGCCCTTGGCTTTAGTAACCTGGATCAGCACAGGGTGTTGAACCAGCTACAACAGCAGCCTTACAAAGTGCTAGTAGACATTAAAATGAGTTTACTTCTAAATAATAACTTAAAATTAATGACTAGATGGAATGTGATATTCTTAATGAATAAACTCTGTAAATGCTGAGCCTAAGCCTGACAAATGCTAATGCTTTCACATCTGAATACTGAAAGGCCTGTTCCTTTAGCCCTTTATCAGAGCTAGCAGAGGGTGTCCAGCTTCCAGCTCTAGAGAAACAGAAGCTGTCTTTTGTTTTGCAGGGAAGCTGGCAGAGATTGGTGGAGTTCCTCAGCTGTACTCCTAGATAGCCACCTTATTTAGCTGGGCTTTGAGAAGCACTCAGGATGGTTCAGCCAGCAGTAGGACTGTGGAAGATTTAAGTGTCAGCTGTACTATCATTATCTTTATGCTTGGTGCAAGACATTTTCCTTTAAATACATTTTTCCTTCATTAGAAATCAGCCCCAGCATTTCTCCTGGTAACAACGTGTCAGTCCTTGCCAGTTCTAGCTGGATTTTGGCCAGCTAGAGGGGCTGTGTGATGTTTCCAAACAAATGTTCCCCACAGACAGAGTGGTTCTGAAAGGGTTGTGTTTTACCCTACTTGAAAGGATTGACTGTACTCACATCTGCTTTGAGACAGTAACTTGCTCTGTTCCGTGTGTATAAAAGATGGAGTAAAGTTAACAGGAGACTGCTGGAGTTGTTATGGCAGGAAGTGTTCAGTGTTCATATACTGGGATCATGTGTTGAATAGCACAGGAAGAAGACTGTATTCCTCGTTATGTTTCAGTTCCATAAAAATATGGTTCAAGCAGACAGCATGTTCACTCCTCTGATCAAAACTGTATATTCCATTCCAACTATGCTGGGATGGCAGGATTTCATTTTAGCAGAATTTCAAAGACATCTGCATACATCTGCTGAAGATTTTTTTAAATAAGAATGCTGTCCCTACATGCTTGATCAGGTTTGGAGAACACTTCACACTTAACAACAAAACCAACAAAAACTAAACCAAGAAATACCTATAATGTAGGAATTTGGATTTTTGTTTAGTAGAATTTTAAGATGGGAAACACATTCCTATCTAAACAATTTAACTTGTCATTTCTGTTTTGTAAAAAAGCCCACATGACAGTAGTAATTTTAATGAGCAATTCCCTTCCCCAACCTATTGAGTCAAAAGTTCGCAAATGTAACTTCCAATCAAGGCACAAAAACATTTACTGACTCTTTCTTTTCAGCGCTTTCTTCACATTCTTCCCCTTCCCCTTATAAAAAGTTGGTGTAACAATGTCTTCTAGACCAGATATCGTTTTAATAGTCCAATAAGTTGTAGCGGGATCTGAGTCTGGTTCTATCTATTTTGAATTTAGTTAAATTAGATAAACAGCACATTCTCAGCACATCATTGTTCATTGTCTGCATTTGCCTTGAAGGGGAGGGGATGAGGGGGAAAAAGCCACAGTAGTTTCATGCATATTTTTCAAGAAACTTTATGTGGAAGTCTTTCACTTTCTCCAGTAGGATCTTCAGCTTCTCTACTGGAGGAAGAATGGTCATTCTGAAAAATAATATTTAAAGAAATAAAAAAAACCAACCCACATTATCTTCAGAACCAACTAAACTGTGATCTTTGCGCAGATCTTGATTAATCTCAAAGCACAGCAAGCAACAAGTTTAATATCTGTTTTGATGTGATTCTATCATTTTCTGCATTTTTACTTTAAATGAACTATACCATTACACTAGAGAAATTGGTTTCAATTGGTTAGAATACAGGAATTCAAGAACTGTTATTTTCTGTTGAGTGGTGTAGAAGGTTATCAGTAAGAAATAAGAACAACACAGTTTCCACTGTTGGGCAGTTATGCCAAATTACACCCAGTTTTTTGAGATTTAAGAGTTGTCAGTTATGAGTAAATGTACATTTTTTCTTTAATTGAAAACTGAGTTCAGAAGCATTAAAACAATGCAGCATGCCACTCTGCAGGTTTTAGTCCCTTTTTCCCTTCTTCGGCAGAATCTGAAAATGCCATGGGTGTGTATGCCAGTCTGTACACAAGACACACAGATCACAATGGTTTTCCCACACTGGTGCAGGAATAGAGTCTCTAGGATTTTCCTGGAGCTGTGTGTACCAAGGGGTCTAACCCAGCTGGCTGTGTTGCAGAACTGTCAAGGCTAAAGATACCCTCTGTTGTATTGTTTCAGACTGAGGAAGACTAAATTCCATGATAAATTCTAGCTATCAGTGACTTGGCTAGAGCAAAGTTCTATTTATTGGCAGCAAAAGCAACACAGTTTTGGTATTAGATTATTTAGTTCAACATCTTGTTTTGGTAAGAAAGTTATATAGTCTTTAAAGAGCAGATTTATAGGGAAGCATTTTTCATGAAGTTTCTCCATATGGAAACACAGTTTAACCCCCTCCTCCTCCAAAAGAATGCAGGGCAATTTTTCTAATTCCATAGCCAACTTTAAGATTAAAGTCTAAGCTATTACTATTGTTTGTATTCCTGGAGAAGGCATTTCAAATGCCACTGTGTAAAAATAGAATGTAGTTATGTCAGCAAGATGTGAAAACACCATTAAAACTTGAATAGCTCATCTAGCAGACCAGGTCTTTGACCTTGCTGTCAGTCCACAGAAACTGTCCAGTAGACACTGAGACAACAGAAACTGAAATAAAAATCCTCATATTTAATCAGAAGAGAAAGAAATGGGATGATACTTTGCTTATTACTGCTAATTTGCTTTTAAATAAACAGAAACTGTACCTGAAATG
The DNA here is from genome assembly GCF_000691975.1 of Corvus brachyrhynchos. Taxonomy (NCBI): domain Eukaryota; kingdom Metazoa; phylum Chordata; class Aves; order Passeriformes; family Corvidae; genus Corvus; species Corvus brachyrhynchos. The sequence continues at coordinate 11,777,731 of NW_008239324.1, forward strand.
GTAGGTTCCTTCTCTCTGGCCAAATCCACTTCCAGGTACAACACATATTCCAGTCTCTTCCAGAAGTTTCATGCAATAGAACATATCAGGTGCCATTTTATGAGCCTAAGGGAAAGGATGCATTGGAATTAGAGAAATCAAAATATTCCTAATATATAGAATTTCATGACTGCTTTTTTTTTCTGAATCTTTATCTTACATTATTAGTTTCTTATTCAATTTACTAAAGAAGATGAGGAACAATTGCTAATGGGGCAGTTCACAGTAAATTAAATAACAGTACTTCAAGGAGCAACAGGGCTGAATAACCTACACAAAAACTCACTTCAAAAGAAAGGGTTTAGGTAATTTTGTTATTGTCCTTGACTTGCTTGTAACTTTTTGTCAAAAGTCTCAAAGTTGTACTTGGAAAAATCTAAGGCACTGACATTTGATAAGATTAAATTAATTTGAGAACTGTGTGTTCCAGTTCTGTTGGCAGTTACTATTTTTTTTCCTCCTGAATAATCTGCTGCCTAGGAAGTCCCCTGATTAATAACTATGAAAAGTTCTTAAATATATCCAGGTTATATACCTAATCAAATAAGCAGCTGAAAAACAACCCTATTTTTGTTCTCAGCTGTGCTAATAAGATTCCCTTTACAAAATGAATATTACAAATTAGGTTTCAGAGCTCTACTTAGGAACAGAAAGACTTATCGTTTATTAATATAGGTTCCTGTCCCAAAGGCAAAACGGTGAAATTTATAAGGAAAACTT
>NW_008239324.1:11778602-11799691 GCF_000691975.1 Corvus brachyrhynchos
TGCTGAATGGGGTTTTCCTTGTAGGGTCAGAAGCACACTGCCACTCACACGTGCTGGCCTCCCTAACCCAGGCACAGGCAGCAATTTGAAACCTCACAGGGCCAGCTACTTGTGTGACTTAAACACCAGCGTCCTTGGGGACACTCTCAACCTGGGAGCCTTAGCACTATGATGAAACGATCTGTTTTGTTTTCCTCTCTTAAAATAAAGGTCATGTTATATTTAAAATCATACACAGCCCATGAAATACTGCTTTTGTACTCCATCTCTGGAATCAAAGTTCATCATTAGAAGTGGCAGGTACAGGTGAGAGGAGGTTAAAATGGATTGGAGTAAGAATGACTGACTGACCTCAGCTTCCTCAATGGCTTTGGAAGGAATAAAGATCCGTGGGAAAGCGTACATAGCTCCTTGAAGAGGATTGCAGTGAACTCCTGGGATCTTGTTAAACATGTCTTCTGTTAGTTTGGCTTTTTTGGCAAGATTGTTCAAAACAGATTCCTTTTCCTGTTTAAAAGGAAGGTGTTCAGTTGGACACATTTGAAGTAGCAATAAAAACACCAGGAGAAACTATGTTTCAAAAAGCCTTCCCCAAATGAAACACCGGTAGGGCTTTGCTGAGCTATTAGAGAAAACCATATTCCGAATTCCAGTTCTGCTCTTAAAAACAGCAGTGCAAAAAGGCTTTAGTAGGATACAATTACAGTGTTGTAGTCAGACAATAACCTACAGAAGTCTCTATCTTTGTGCCTTCTTCTCACAGTCTTCTTTCTGAGCATTCACTCTTGGCTATTTCTAGAGACCGTGTTAGCTGAGCCTTTGGTTGGACTTGATAATGTAATATTTTAAGACAGAGTCAGCTTCATTTTTACAAGTGAGAAACTATATGTATACTTCAATACAGATTGTCATGTTGCTCAGTATATAGAGACACTGGATATTTAAGAAAAAGATTGATTTTATTATTTTATTTAAACTTATATTCCTGATTAAATTTTAGTAACAGCAAATCTTATTTAGTAAACCTTTTGCCATATTAAACACAGGAAAAAATTTGAATTTATCAGCAAGAAAACTGATTTGATAATGCCTTCCTAGTATTTTTAAGTGTCATATTAAGTTAATTTTGAATACACTCCATAGTTCTGTAAATTAGTGTTAATACAGTATTGTCCAAGGAGGAAGGAAAGAAGACTGATCTCTGTGCATAGTTTGAGTTCCCAGTACTTAGGATAGGTTTGGGAAATGCACAAAAGAACAAGCATGTTATTGCTGACCTTTATGAACTGTGCATAAGATTCTTCTCCAGGTACTGGAGGATTCACCACAATATCCATGGCTGCTTGTCCTGAGACTGGAGGACAAAGGCGAACAGAAAGCAGCTTAACGAGCTGTCCTTTAATTTCCGGGTGCAAGTTAATGACCTCCATGTAACCTCCTCTGTAGCCACATCTGTGACAAAGTGAACAGAAGAGGTTGGTTAACCTCAAGTGTATAAATACCACAAAAGCATTGAAAATGACTGCAGAAGTGGAAAGTCAATTAATGAGAATCTTACAACAGGTAACATACAGGTTGTTGAAACAGCTGCCACACTGATAATGGTTTCAGATGGAGCTACATGACATTAAGTCCCAGTATCCCATACAGAGATAAAGGTGGACAAGCAGCTTCCCTATTAGGCAAGGTAACAATTAACATGGATCTTTAATCTTCAGAACAAGAGCATATGGCTGTAGCAGTATACATTTAATCAAAAAATTCTTTTTCTTCCATCTCCTGCTCCCCAAAACAACCATACCCAAACATTTGTAATACCAAACCTCCCAGTGATTAGTGAGCTGTTCCCTTGAATGTTGGAGGCCAATTTTCCTTTATCACAGGTCCAGATTGGGACTGTAGGATTTCACCTTTGTGGGACTGAGGCATTAGGTGTCTGAAATAAATATGCTTATTATTTGGTACTTTGAAAACCACTGAGTTAATCCATTACTCCGTGCTTGTTTCTCTTTTCTTAATAGTCTTTAGTTAAAATTAATAGAGGATTAATTACAGTGGATTACCTTCAGGTCAGTAACATAAAAGGGCTGTCCAACCAGATTAACGAGGAAGATGAAATAAAAAAAAAACTAAATCAGACTTACTCGCCCATGTATCCCTTAGAGGTGGAGTGAAAAGAGGCCAGCTCAACATTGTTATAGTACTCGGGTCCCATCTCATACAGAATCTTTTTGAAAGAATGAAACTGGCATCCTTCAGAGTACACATTGTCCTGGTAAACCTGAACAGTCAGAAGACATTAATGTGCTCTGTTCCCCCAACTAAGGATAAAACATGGCCTTTTAGAGAGGCAGATCTGAACTGAAGAAACAGTCCTTACACTCAAAACTTAAAAGCTGTTAGAAGACACAAGGTTCTTTGTTAAGTAATAGTTACTGTAATGATACTTTTTATCTGATGTGACCACACTTAAAGGCTGGGCCTTTGGAAGAACAGTGAGCTGCTTTGTATGATTTAACCTTTACTTGTATGTTTAAATTGATTTTCCTTCTGTTTCTTCCATTTGAAGTGGTCTGAGCACCACACAGGTTTTTAGGTCTGTTGCAGCAAAGTTCTTCCTTGTGTCCCCTACACTTTCTCTCTAGTTCAAACCCAGATCAAGCCACCTGTTATACTGATCCTTTGATATTAAGAATCTTGCATGTCTGTTCATGTCTTAATATGGTAACAGAGAGTCTGTTCCCTGTACTTAAAAAATACCAATACCACACATGGAACAAAATTAAACCTCATAAGAGTACTCTTAGCTGTGCTTTTGAGAGAACAGATTATTCCATTACCTCATCAGCCAGAAGAAAAAGTTTCTCTTCCCAAGCAAAGTGTATCACATCTTCAATGCACTTTCTGTTTTGCACCTGTCCTATAGTTTGATTTTTAAAGCAAGAAGAAAGTTAGTGGAGTGTACACATACCAATCTTTTCACCCAGACTTACTCAGATTGCCAACTTTTCAAGAAGATATCACTCGTCCTCTGAAAAGTGCTATTGAACTTTAGAATTCCGTTCACTAAGTATGAAATTAAGGAGCATTTTCGGAAGAATTATGGTACAAGGTAACTTAGTCCATCCTAAGCAAAGGAAGTGTGAGATACGGTAATCAACCAATGACTTATTCAGAGTACTGTGTGTACAGCTAATCACTGTAAATGCTCATATGCATGATGGTTAGGTGGGAGCTAGTTTCTTACCAGTCAACCTCAACTACTCAAACAACTAAATTCTGAGGGAGGCAGTGCTTGCCACTGAGTTCTGAGTTTTTACAGTCATTGCCTCTCAGAAGCAAGGGGCTACAGGCTATGCCAGAGGCAAGATCTTTCACAGAGACCAGAAGTGACTGAAAGTCATTCCACAAGTTTGGAAAACTTCAGTGGAAGCAGTGGCTTCAAATGGGATCCAGTGAAGTGAACCTGCTCCCTCCTTTCTGGAGTTCCATGATACTGAAAATATGTTTCTAAAAGTAAAACATACTGTCCTACTTAGAGCACTGATCTCTGGAATTCAGCTTTATGCATTTGATAAGTACCTAGGATTTGCCTGCAGTGTCAAATGAATGAAAAAGTAAAGAAAAAAAAGGTCTTAAAACCCATAAACCCATTCACTAAACAAAATTCCTGCAGACCTGTGGGATTTCCAGGGTTGATGATGCAGAGGACTTTTGGATTGCAGTATGCCTTAGCCTCATTCAAGGCACGGCGAAGTTCATTCACATTTAGAGCCCAGCAATTTTCTTCATCCAAATAGTAGTTCACCTGGATAGCATCCAGTTCAGAGATGGCTGCTGAATATAAGGGGTACTGGGGTATAGGAATCATCACTCCTGTTCGGGATTTGCCACCTCCTGAGATCAGGATCTTTAAAATTGCCTGGGGAAAAAGTAGGAATTAAAAAAAAAAAAAAAAAAAAAAAAAGCTCACACACCAGAATTAATAATACACTCTGGAATAAGTTACTAAACTTCCTTCCTAAAAAAGTCTAGAGTTAAGGCAGATTTCTGTCCTAGAAACAGATAGTCAAAGAGAATTATTTATTTCAGGTTGTTACTGGTTGAGTAAGGATGGTCTAAGCTTAATGGAATCCTCTCATGACATAGCTTCCAAAGATCATGCCAGATTAACTGCAAAATTTAGGAAAAACATTCTGAGCACAAAGCTAGAGGGCAAGTTCGCAACAGGAATATCAAGATAATGATTTTTCTGCTGTGCCCTGTTGTAAGCAAAGAAGCTTTAGCTAGTTCTTGCTCATTGCCTTCCATTCATTTTGTCTCATTAACGACAAGAGACCAATAAATAAAAACAGAAATTAGAACTGGGGCCTGTGCAGATTCTCCCTGGGAACAGAGAAACCTGTTTTCCATTATGAGCAATTATGTTTTTATTTTCAAGTAACAGAACAGATCAGAAGTCTGCATGTGTTGGGACGGAAATAAAATCATATGTAGTTTATTCCCAGAAGACACAGACAGAAAGGTAATGTTTGTGCTAAGGTCAGTCCAGACAACTTCCTTGTGCCCAATGGCTGTGTGATGTGGAGGCTTTTTACATGTGAATTAAATAAAACAGTGCACAAGGGGCAGGAAGCAGAGAGATTTCTTGCCTTTATAACCAAGGGAGAACTCTGAAGTACAGGTGCAATCAAAGCAATCATCCTTATCAGCATGTAATTGGCATCTAAACCCAAAAATATCTTTTCTCTCAGCAGCAGTATCCTTTAGTTTCTTGGTGGTTCTGGTACAAAATCTGCTGCTCTGTGCCTCTCATCACATACTCAGCTGCTAAGCTAATGATTGATAATCGATATAATTTTGTACCCACCACTAGTTTAAAAATACCAAGCATCCAAAACATATAATCAGGACCAAATGCATATTTAAAAACTCCTCAACACCCTCTCTCCCCTGAGGTTGTTTTGTCTTTGGAAGGGCCAAATAATGAGACTCGTTGTGGTGCTGACTTTACAGCAATGGTGAAATCAAATCAGCATGGTGCAGATTAGATGTACTGCGCTGCCATTCCTGACAAGCTGCCAGTGTCAGAAATTCTGGAAAGCCAATTGACTGCAGACCTCTGGAGAGCTGTTCCTGCCGGAGCGTTGTCATTCTGAACTCTGCCACTAGATGTCCTTTAAAAAAAAACCACCTTCACCAACACACTGTCAAAGGCTCTGCCACTAGATGTCCTTTAAAAAAAACCACCTTCACCAACACACTGTCAAAGGCTGCTTTCGTAAAAGCCAAACTGCTGCTGTACTATCAGTGAATGGGTCTGTGTAAAGGAGCAATCTGATAGAGACTGGTATTCCTGTCTTAACTGAGGACCGTCTTTGAACCTTGGCTGAACACAAAACCTGAAGTGTTTCTCAAACAAACTGAAATACACAGACAGAAATACATCTTTGGGATTTTCACTGGCATTGATCTGCACTAGCAGAGTTTACTTGGAAGAAGAGCTGCTGAGACTTCTCACCTCTGAGGTCATTCCCTCTTCCCTCTGCCACTGCTTGATACCCTCTAATCTCCAATGTTTATGTATCTTAATCACTGAGGACAACCATTATTTAGTCTGAATGCTCTGAATCTTCTAAACTCATATTTAGGCACCTGTAGTTCATACCACCTTTACAGAAAAGTACAATTTAATGTATATTAAGAGACTGCGCCTGCTTCTCAGCTGGCACCTGACATCCACACAGGGGGTTCACTGGTTTGTTCACAGGATTGGATATTCATTGAATGGGGCTTCAGTATCTGCCAGACCAAACTCACAGGACTTTGTGAGACCAGAGGTTTAACAGAGATTTGTATTTCCAGAGGTAACTGATAAGCTGCAGTTTGTACCAAGAAAGGACAGGTTTCATTTTAACACTTACAGAAATGCCATCGCTTGCCCCAGTGGTGAGATAAATGTTATCTGGATCTGCAGGAACCCCTCCATCTCTTCTTTCAATATATGAAGCAACATCTTCACGGATGCAATTTATACCTTGACTGGCAGTGTAGGATCCTGTGGCAAACAGAAAATTAGATGAGAATTCAGTACAATGTACATCAGATTTTCTGTTTGCTAGCAAAACTCCTGAGCTAATATTGTATGGAGTAGTTTGCATATGAGCCATATTTATATGGATCCCCAGGATGGATTTGGTTTTCTTTCCATGGAGGAGGAAAGGGAGCTGGTTCATTCATAGAGCAAAAGAGTTAATTTAGAGTTAGACAAATACAATAAGTATCACTAAAATACAAAAATAACATACTGGATTGGTAAAAAGCATGATTTCAAGCCTATTTTGCAAACTGGGACAGCAATCCCATTTTTACTATCTTTCAGTAGCTTTCTTTATTTTGGAAGCACTTCTGAATGTAAACAAACTCCTGTTTAAGTAATGGGAACAAGGAACAGAGGTAGTATGTGCAATAGAAAGGAAAGTAACTTCTTCTATTCCATGACAAATATAAGGGTTTTATTTGCAATATGAAAATAACGTATCATTTTCTCCCACAGTCTGAAACCAAAAAAATCCTAAACTGCTTCTCTTCTTCCCCCACAGCATCTCCCACAACCATTTTTCAGCAGAAATGTCTAGAATCACCCCAATCTCATGTGCAGTTTACAGAGCACAACTAATAATCTTAAATAAAATGAGCTGTTAGATGCCTGTGTGCATCACTGCTGAGTATGTGCAACAAATAAAGAGTAAAAATAAGCCTAGGTCAAGGTGAGGAATGGATTCAAGCTATGAAGCCTAAGACTGACGGACAAAGAAGTGACAAGTGTACATCTATTTTAGAACACTGTCAGGAAGCCGCAGAATCTTCTTTGCTTGTTGGGTGCAGTGGAATAATTGTGCCTGACTTAATTCTTATCGTTCAGTTATCTGCTAGTAGTCTGCCTGGTAGGACTTCTGTGAAAGCATGATTTAAAAAGACAAGGAACCTTTGCAAGTACTGCACAATTGCATGGGACAAAACAGTAATTCAGGGCATGAAGTTCCCTGATGTCCTAAACATTCACTTTTACAGGACTAGAAGTTATATCGGGTCTGTACATGGGTCTTTGACCACAGCTAGGAAGATGTTGTTAAAGGAGGAGAACAAACCTAAGTTGTCATTCTGTCTTGTGAGCCACTGGGTGCTGAGTCCTACCACTCTGAGGTTATACAGAACATTTAATTGATCTGTACTTCTACACTTAATTGTACTCAATTGATGGCTTTGACTAGAATCCGTATGTTTGCATTGTGGGATGCAAATAAATAAACCCAACCCAATAAAGCTACATATATTATGTATTTTTGTATATAGGAGAGGGGTAAATGTCTCAAATGCCTGGAAAGACATGCCATTTATCCCACATGCAAAGTAAGTGGTGTCAGTAGAATCCCAGAGTGTTTGGGACACATGAGAAGTTGAGGACACATCTGAGCCTTTATATATGGCCTGGGAGTAGCGAGACTCAAACCATGAGTAGGGATTTGCCAAATGAATGTTCATTGGAAGTGAGGGTATTCCAGTTCATTTCCAGAGGAAAAGACACTCATATTAACTTTGCAATTAATACATTTAAATAGGCTGGTATAGATGTGGGTGTAACACTTCAAATGGCTTTGACCATATGTAGTGATTTCACCCTTGTGTTGGATTGACAAATTTGTTAAAAAATAAGGTTTTGAAGAAAACACAACACTTAAAGCTACAGAGAGAGGTCAGCTTTTAATCTTTGTTTTTTTCAGAAGAAAGCAAATTTCTCCTTCTCAGCCATGAAGAGAACAGCAGTAAGTTGTCAGACTACCAACAAAGTGATAGGGGTAACTTCCATTCAGCTGCACATCCCTGTGCCTCCAACTGCATGTTTTGAGATGCTGTACAGAGGCTGATGAGCTCCAGAGACCAAAGAAGGGGCTGACACACCATACTGGAGACAGGCAGGGTGGAGAGGGGGAAGAAACCACTACAGCACATCAGAAAGGTCTACTGTGGTTTTAGTTGTCAGGAATTTAGAGATACAGTTGTTCTTGGCATAAATAATTTCAAGATAAAAAGACATTTAGACTCCAGTTACTTACAGAACCTCAATTTATCCACTGACATTAAGAGGGTGTATTCAGAATTATCATCTTATTTGAATATTGCAACAGTTTCAGGCCTACTTCCTCAGAATCTACTGAGCTAACAGAAATGATGGGAAATGCATGATCTTCTGAAAAAAAGGAACATATTTCTGAAATATTATGCAAGGCTGAATTCCTTATACTTTACTCCAACATGGGGCTGTGATGTCCCACACCACCACGCCCTTAAGGGGAAGGGAGCACCAAGGGGCCAAGACTCATCATTCTGAGAACTCCTTCCATGTCCCTGAATTTCAGAATCACTACAAAGAAAGACTGAGTCAAAACTCAAATGTATCCCCAGTAACTCTTATGTGCCAACAGTACTATGTGCATTTATTGTTCCAAAGTAAGACAGGAAAGGGATTCATTTAGCTAGAGGAACTTCTCAGTTTTGATAAATGTATTTTTAATGGTCTACATTAAAAGAAAAACCAATACGAAGAAGGTGAAGATAAAATACATTCTGTATTAGGCTGTGTTGTTAGGAATAGTCCAAAGCCGAAATAACTGCTAATGCAATCACTGTTTATGTTTTGTTTATTTTATTAAGTTTCACAGCACCTACTCTCAAAATATGCCAGTGCAAATAGGCACTGCAATCACAAAGATTAAGAAATATGCCAATTACTGTAATAAGTCCTCTGAAATGTCACTGTTTGCCTACTTGAAAGAATGTAAGTGTGTCAGATTCATTGCTGCACCCAGCAGTATCTGCAAAGTGGAAATTCTAGTGGCATTTGCCAGGTACAAGTAGGCAGCACAGTCACCATATGAGAAAGAAATTGTCTCTTCCATTTCCTTTCTACTGAATATGCAAAGTTTGTACTTATGTGGATATTACATGTGTACTCTTGTAGGAACAGTAGTTGAAGAACAGAGCCTTGTAGTTCTTTCACAAGTTGTTATTTTACCTTGGAGAAACAGAGCTCTGACATCTTCAGTTAAAACTATCTCAGCTAGGTAAAAAAATACCACCTTTCAGCAGTGTAGCTTTCCTTTTGCAGAGCATTATCACCTTGGTACCTGAGTTTCTGATACCCCAGTTCATCCTCCGACAAACATACTTGAACTGACAGTTCAAAATAAAGATCCAGGAGCATGCACTGGATCAGCTGAGATGGACATATATTGTTTGTTGATACCAGCATTACAGAGACAGTAGACTCCTTGGCAGAGGAACCCTCTGGAGAGGGTAAAACTGTAAAACCCTCCACCCAGTCTTAGCAGGAGACACAGAGCCCCAGATTAAGAGATATCATACCAACAGAAGAGAGCCTCACTAGTACTTTCTGCCACTTTCCTAGTGCAAAAAATCTCAGCATTCTGTTTAGTTACGCGTAGATGTTATTGCGGCAAGGGCTCCATAGATGTATAACCTTCACCTCCTCCTCTGTCACAAGTCCCACCAAGAATTTGCACCATTTGTCACCACCTGTAGGTCACACTGCAAACCCGCCCCACCAGCTGCAGATATTGAAACCATCTTTGTTGTTGCTAATACCAACAGGAGCAACTGGAACAGAGCCTTACCTAAGCTGTTTCCTCCACAGCCCTGCAAGATCCGTCTGGCTCGCTTTTTGGCATCTTCTGGAAAGCTCGGGCTGTCCAGCAGGTTTGGGTATGTACACAGGGCCACTACCTGGAGTGCCAAGAAAATGTAAATTGGCCACTTTTCAATGGTTATTTTAAGTTGATGATATTAGGTTAACTTTTCTTGGAAATTAAGATCACAAATACTGGCTAATTTAAAACAGGTTGTTGATGAAGACTTTGCAGTTGTTTTTTTTTAAGGGTTGTGCTCACAGAAGAGAAGAAATCTTATCATGTTCCAAGTTATGCTGATAAAAACAGCTCTAGAATTATTAACTATTTGTACTACAGACAGTGAAGATTGGAGTCCAGGTGAGCTAAGTGTAGTGCAAACACAGTAAAGCACAGTTAATTATTCCTATGTTATCTCTAACCAGCTCCATCTTCCACTCTTTGTGTATTACTAGCCCACTTTATTGACAGGAAATCAAGACTTTAAATATGGAGCAGAACTGAGAAATACGATCAGCTTTTGAAGTCCTAGATGCATGTTCTAATAATCCTTCCCCAAAATAACTTCTAGTTCGTACTGATTTGAATTTGTGGGAAACATTGAATTAAAAAAAGAAGTGGTGATATAGAACATAGTAAAAGTAGCAAGACGGCCCGGCAGAATTAAGTTAATGAAGGAATGTAAGACACAAAGAATTGAGAGCCCTCTCTTGAGATCAGCTTAATTTATTCCAGTCTCTCTCATTTTTATGCTTACATGGTGTAATATGGATAGGCTGTTGTCATCTTGTTGGACAAAGAGAATGAATTAATCCATGTCTGTGCACAGTCATGGGGAGAAAGGATTTCCCATTTTATTTAATAACATTGGAATAACCTGTAATATGTCTGAATAATTTGTAAGAAGCTCAGGTCTCCCTAGTTTGCTGCACAGCTCGATTTTGTACCCTCATCACCTGGACTCGCAGTTTGATAAGGCTTCAGTTTGTCCTGCAAGTCTCTGAATTTACATTATTATAGACGGAGGATTTTACATGAGGATGTGAGGGATGCTCAGTAAACAGGATAATACTCATTTTAACCTTATTTGTGTTTTAGGAATAATATACAAACATGAACTCTGTTGTAATCTTCCCTAAAAGTTAACATACAAATTAGCTTGCCCAGAGGTAAAATGTGCAAAATGAGATACGGTACAAGTAGTTGAAACCAGCTACGTGCAGATCTCAAAGTATACTCTCAGATGAAGAAAGGTTTTTGTTTTTCTCTTTAAAGACAACCACTTCCTTTCTTGAAGAGCATTATTGGTAATGAATGTGCTGACTGATAACACAGAAGTGGCAGGAAAAAGTATGGGTGGGGAATGATATGGAAACTAAGGAAAGCTATTGTGTTAAAAGAGGACAATCAACAAGCAGTAGGACTTCAGCTCAAAAATGAACATTTTTAATTTTTTACAAAAGAACTATTTTAAGTCTAATTGCATCTAGGCAATCACTTATATTAACACCCGTATCAGATAGCTTTTAAGGCATTCTAATAAAAAATTAATAATAATGTTTTATAGTAGTCTTACCTGACGGAGAAAGGTGATTGGTCTCTGTCCCATTGCATGTGCATCTCCAATGTTGGCTTTAATCACTTCAGTAAAAGGTTTTTTGATTCCCTAGAAAGGGATAATTCAGAATGTTTTGTTAGGGCTGAAGTAGATCATTCTTCTTTAGTATCTGTCACATGGCTGTAACTAAACAGTGCCTGATCTCAGAACAGCTACAGTGTTTAAGGTAAAGCTTAATGCATTTCTTATGCAATACTGCCAGTAAATCTTAAATGGTTTACAGAAATTGTGTTGACTGTGACACATTTTTAAATGATAGACTGGCTTTTATTCTTCTGCTAGCTGCAAGTAAGAGACTGATTTGGCTGTAAACTACATATTGAAGTAAAAAAAATGAAAAAAGGGCATTTTGAATTGTCAGTATTAGAGCAACTTCTTTGAGACACCTAAGGGAGGGATGGATCAGTCAAGAAGCTAAAAAGACTTGAGGATATTTGAGAAACCACCAACAAAAGAAACCTAAAGACCTTTAGTTCTTTTAGAGTCAAAACAGTAAAGATATTGCTTGCTTATTTATTTTATACTTAGATTAAGTATTCCTTGTATGATGACCCCACTTTTCCATGTAGAGATGTTTCACTATATATCATAGTGAGGCTCTGTATGATAAACAGAAGTGCTAAATAATCACCATGAATATTTAAAAGCTTCCTAGTCTCTAAAATCTGAACAGCCAGCCATTTTTCCTGTGAGAAACTGAATGCATCATGAAAACACAGGGAAGGAAGTTAATGAATGTTGATTAGCAATCACAGCTCTTTAAAAAGCAAAATAAAATAAGGGCATAAAAAAGGCAAGGAACTGACTGGTTGAAAAAAACACCAGTGGTTTAAATAAAAAAAAAGATTCACTGAAAGTAAAAGACAACATTACAAGAAGAATAAGTGAGATAGGCAGTAATAAATTTACAGTTGTTCTAAGAGATAGTAGGAAGGCCTCTTAAGAGTGACAGAATTGTCATGTGGACTAAGGAACTGCAAAATGAGACTGATTAGTTTTCTGTAGAAAATTACCAGTAACAACTTGCTTTGGGCATGGACTCAGAAAGCCTCTTCCTGGTCCATGTATTTACAGACAATAACTGGATTTGGATATAGAATATGTGGCTGGCAAGCCTTGACTGATTTTTGCTTTTCCACCATGGACTATGATGCTGGACTTCAGTGACAGACTCAAACCCAGATGTGCAAAGATAACAATAATACAGGTACTCATCAGGGATACAGATCCCCAGGTATGCCAAGATTTGGAGGTTTAAGATTTGGATGCCAAGATTTGGAGGTTTAAGATTTGGATTTTTAAGATCTGGAGGATTATCCCCACTCATATAACTGAAAGCCTTCAGGATTTTTTTTCTTTTAAAATTAAATATGTAGTTAGAAATGGCATTAGGACCAGACAATTTGGCTTACATGATCCTGATTGAAAAGGGTAAATTTTACATGGCCTTACATTTAGCAGCAATAGAAAAAAAGTTCACTTAAAATAATTGGAAGTGACACACTGACTTCATCAAGTCATTTGCTTTTATGCTTGTTGATCTGAGTCCCTAAATTAAGAGCTGAATTCAGCTCTAAATAAAGAATTAGAAATAGGGATGCCAGATAAACATTAGAGTTATCTGAGGCTGAAGTTTAGTAATTTATGAGTATGTAAACAGCTAAAAATGTGTTTTCTTCAAGCTATCTGGGGTCCACTGACAGCACATTGTTTCATTCTAATTACAAATAAGTAGGAAGAGAAAGAGGTATGTAGAAGAAGAACAAATTCTATTTGCTTGAAATGAAGAAAAATTCCCACATACTTCGGTTGCATTTGGTCCTTACAGCAAATTGAATCAGTTTCACTAGATTTGCAAAGTAATACAAATCTGTTAAGGAACACGGATACTTCCTTTGCCTTAAGTTAGGCAGTCTGAAAAAACAGCTACGTGAAATAGAAGTACTCTGGTTTATCAGATTAAAACCAGAACAAACCAACTCCCTAATAATAGAAATACCCTACATTAAATTTTTTGCTCACAAATACTATTGTGTTCTGCAATAAAAAAAATAGCTGCTTCTTTGGTTGGTGAAATGCTGAAAGGTACTTGGCATTTCATAACGTACTTTTGGAGTTTTTATAGCGGCACAGCCTTTAAAACAAAGGTAACAGAGCTTTTTGGTGTCTGTGTCAAGTTTATCATAAATAATGTTGTAGCTTATTAGCATTGATACCATCTGAATCTTTATTAGGGCCAAACTCAGTGCTTTTGCCATCACTGCAAGTATAGAATCATCACCTACTCCACAAACCCCACACTGCCTTTGCTTCTCAAATGATGGGTCTGGAATAAATAGCAAACCATACACAATAGTTCTCTCACCATAAAATCTTGTTAGAGAAGTAATGATGGGTTTTCTGTGTTGTGCACACAGTTCCCATCGACTTAAAGGCCCACGGCCCTCTTCATTAATTTGTATTTCTTGGTCTCAGCTACAAGAGCTGTTATCTTTTTTGTCTTTCAAATGCTTTTAAATAACTGGAGCCTTTTCCTTCCCTGACAACAAGTTAATATCAGCAATTTTTTAGAACTGTCTTCACAAGACTTGCTATATCCTCTCTTAGTGAAATCTATACAAAAATTGCTACATCCACTTAGTATTTTTCTATTACTTGATTTCCAGGCTCTCTATGTTAAAAAAGGAGTATGAGAAGTTGTTCAGATTTAGTCTAAAATAAGAAGTTCTAAACAAGTTCTTAAAAATGTCTAGAAAAGTTCTTTAGAACAAAAAGTCCCATCTTAGCATTTCAAAAAGAAGGAACAGAAAACAATAACAGGCAAGAACAAGTGCTGAATGGTAATGGGTCAAAGTTCCAAAGCAGGGATATCCGATGGCAGCAAGGGAAGTCTAGACAGTGCTTGTGCCTCTGCAGATGAGTTCAAGGCAGAATTCTGCTCAGATGCTTCTTACAGAGCAGCATTAGTCACTGGCTACTTGTGTCAAGGTTTCTCCTATGATGATGGGTGTGGGTATCCAAGGGGAGGGTTATGCCAAATCCTTTTTTTGGAAGGTATGTGGAAAGATCTGTATGAAAAGAGGAAATGTGAATGTGATGTTGATAACCTCAACATCAGATTGCAAAGAAGTAGGAAAAGGGCTGCAACAGGTCATAGATTTATTCCACTGCAGAAGGCTAAGCAGTTTTTAACCATGTCAGCAACATACCTGAGCTGAGACTATTTATGTCCCTGCAAGCCAAGGAACACAGAGGGGGAGCAGGAACTGGGCCATTGGAGTTGTTTTGCTCTCCTCTAGGGATCCCTCACCACACTTGTCTGTCTCTCATCCCCTCCCTCTCTTTGGGTGCAGGCAGGCTTGCAAGGTGTGTTCCAGAAGCAGTCTGGCTGGATTGAAGCTGGCAGATTTGCAAAAGGGAAGCTTGCATAACAGGAGCTCTAATAACAAACTCGTGAGCAGTAAGTTCCAGATTGAGTCTCCTGCCTTCTGAAGAGGGTATGAACCACATCAAGGAGGAAAACCAATGCCCAGCCCTACAAAACAAGCTCTGCTCCAGCCTCCTGCCTTTGGCGGCACCTCACACTGTGCTCACAAGGTGATTCAGCTTCAGCTCGGGAACAAGGCCAGGCTCCTGCCACTCTTCTGACAGTGTTAGCAAACAGATTCATGATAGTAGCCACTTTTAAAGCTGGAGAAGCCATCTTTCACTTTCACGTTTAAAGGAGAAAATATTAAAAACATGGACTTTCTTTTAGTACCTGTCTTCTGGATAATGAAAGGATTTTAATGGATGAAAGAATCATCCAGGATTTGGAATATGCTCTTCAGAAACTACTTCCTTCAACAGTTACTTCTGTCTCTCTGCTCTTTTCAGAAGAAATGCATCTTTTAAGAAAACAGATGAAAAACATCTGAAACCTGAAGCAAGCCAGACACAATTATACTAACAACTGTATCTAAATATCACATGAAGTTGGGAGAAGGGATTTTTATATGTGAACTAGAATTCATTGGTGCAGAGCCAGTATAATAACAAATGCAGTTTACCAGGTTTGGGGAAGCTTCCTCTTCTCCTAGACATCCCCATAGCCTCAAAAAATACAACAGAAAAGGAGAACAGTATGAAACAATGAGCTGTCTCTCAAAGAGAGAGTGACGATGCAAGAAGTGTTGAGAGAATTACTTGATCAAAGAAACAATGTGATGCCAGAACATACACCACCCATGAGGCCAATGCCCTGCCAGGAGCTGGTTTGTCTCTTAGGAGTTTTAGAGTACCTGGAGGTTCCCTTTACAAAGGTACCATCTGAAAATGCTGGCAAACTGCAAAATACCACTGTGCCCAGAAAGAGTAAAGAAGGGTGCAAACTGACCTGACACTGTCTTTGCTAAAACTTCAGCAAATTTCAAAGGAAAACCGTCAGTCTGGAGAGAAGCATGTGTTGATTTGGTAATAGGAAAGAATTGAAAAGGGTTCCTTTGAGAAGGCCACTAAAATGTGAGCTGCTTTTAATCCCAGGAGAGTAACATGGTATTACAGCTATTTCTGAATTTCAGGATTTGCCTGCTCCTGGCTGCTCCCAATTGTTTCATTTTCACCACCATTGCTTTGTGCCTCCTCTTCATGGTTATCAGGCAATAACATCACACTATGAAACACTGTACTATTTCCTTGAGCCTGGTTTTGCTGTGACTTGCACAAACAAGCTGTACAATCAGAGAGCTGGCAAACCCAAACATTTCAGCATAGCTGAGATCTACGCTGTAGTAGCCAAGCTCCTTGCTTGCTTTTTTATCTCCTCCTCTCAAGAGGCCAAGAAGGCATTGCCCAGAGGCCCTTAACTAATAGGGACCTGAAGACCTGAATTAGCATTCCAATCTTTTTATTAAAACAGCTCACAGCAGAAAAATAAACCTGACCTGCTTACCATGGAGTAAGGCTTTGGGTTTGTATTATGCTTCTGTAGTTCAAGCTGACACGAGCTGTTTTGGGGAGGAAGGAGAAGGAAAGTTCTGGATTTTGACTTAAAATGGCAGTGATGACTTGCATGCCCCCTCATATCACATGAGGAAATCAGTGGGGCTGACCTTTCATTGGCAGATCTGATTCAGAGATTACAGAACAGAACTTGTCCTCAAGTTACTCTTGCCTGACACATTGACTAAAGTGGATTTGCATTCAGAATTTTTTGACTACATAGATAAAGTACTAGAATTCATGACAGAATTAAAAGACAGAATTAAAATAATGCTCATTAGAAAGTGATTAGACATTAGGACCCTCAACTTGAAGAGTTATTGGAAAAGGTCTATTTTGGAGTAAATTTTGCTAATGTGTTCAACCAGAAAATATCAAAAACTGGATCCTGTGGGTTGCGTGCTTCTGAACATACGATTTTGATAATCATGCTCTTGAAACCAGTTTTGTTTCAACTTCATCTGCAGTAGTTTTTTCCCCTCTTAAAAAACATGGGTTTTACTACAGATTCACTTACGTATGCAACATGTACAGACAACTGAGGAACAACAGTTCTGTCTTAATGAGGTCAGATGCTCTTGCCTGGAAGATACTTTCTCAGTGTGCACACAGTCACGTATTCAAAGCAGAAAATTATAGGATGGTAATTTAAGCTTAACATCTTTCATTACTGGGTGTACCAGTCAATCTTGTATCTTTTTCTTGGCGTGTTAAATCATATTTCTGCATGTCATTGTCTAAATTGTGTTTTATCTTTCCAAAACTCCCAGGGACACAGTCAACTCACATTTACAATTAAGGCTGGATTCTAAGTCAGATTTTTTCTATTCAATTTAGAAGCCTGATGAACTAGTGAGGGGGGAAAAAAACCCAAACCAGCTCTACAGTATTTTAACCAAAATACTTTAGCAGAAGCTGCCTGAGATTTCAGCTACATAAGTAGAAGGATTTTGGTAGTTTTATTGTCTAAATAGCAATGTAGGGAGTGAACAAGTGGCTTGAATAAACTTATTTGCAATAGTTATGCAAATGAAAAGCGTGGGCAGAGGAGATGAGCATACTGTAAAGGTAACAGAAAAATAGGGACTTCAGTGTATAGAAACTGTATAATGCCATTGAAGGCCCATGGCTCCAGGCCCAGGGTTGGGATGTGTTACCCACCTGCCCTATCGGAAGAACTTCCTACATGCTGACAATATATCCCTGCACACCATCCCTCTCCCCCTTTCTACCCTACAATTCTCTTTCAGTAACTTGAAAGTTTTGAAGGACCTTGCGTGCCTTACATTAAGCCAGGCACTGCTTCCAGTATTACCTGGGCTGACTTGTGGATCCTGAAGTGCTGTTTAATATGCATACGCTTTGTAAGGAGATGTAAGCCAACTTAACCTAACACAGAACTTGACATTATGTAAAACCCAATCAGGAATGGGGAGAAAAGGACAGTACAGATGAAGAGAAATGTCAGGGTAACAGATATGAAGGGATTTTTCATAACAAGGTCAGTTAAAATTAGCATGAATGCAAAGGAACAAATCAGGTATGTGTCCTGCCTATGTAAAGATAAGTTAGTTTGTTATTACTAATTAGGTGAAGAGAAGGGCTCTGTTCAGAGATTGCATTATTCTTGCATTGAATTTGTATTCAGGAGCAATTTTCTAGTCCGAAATGTAATTAAAGTCAATACTTGATATCGTAGCCATCTGTTAGCAAGTCTACACAAAGGGGGTAGAAAAAAGGTCTTACTTGACTGAGTTCTATTTAGAGTGTAATCATTTATTAAAATATGCCTGTGCTCTAGCTTGCTTTAAAAAGTTTCCAGAAACACCAAGGTGAATCGTTGAAGTTTGTTCTTTCTGTCATCTTAGTAAGCCAGAATCTGCTGATTGCTACCAATAGCAAAGGGGAAGAGAAAAGAGGTTTTCACTTTCGAAGAATGACACAATTTCAAAATTACGAAAGAAAGGTTCAGGAAAGTAATTCAAGTCACTGATTTTGCATGAAGATTTCCATCTTGAAAGACTTAATGTACATCAAACCCCTGATTTTCCACCTAGATGAATACAGGCCACAAGCCAACAAAACTTGTGAAATCCAGGTACAGCATGCCCACCTGTATTGGACAATCGATCTTATTCTGCTTTAATTGAGTATTCTACTTGTCACTTACATTGTCTTAGTCCCAAGCATATGAGCTGAAACTATTGCCTCATTTTTATTTATTTTTTAAGGAATATCCCTTCAGTTGCCCAGTCAAAGACTTCTTGAGTAACATTTTAGTCCTTGTTTCTGTGTTCACTGTGGAGTTAACAGCTCCTGTTGTGATCATTTGGACTTAATATAGAGAAGCAGCAAGTGCCAGATAGAATAATAGAGAAGCTGCTATTTGGGATCTGAACACTAACAAACCTCAAGGTAGATGAAAGCTTACACTGTGCAAACAGCTTCAAGTAGCTGTTTTACAATCTCCATAACAGCTGTGTAAGTTACGCAAGTATGAAGAGTAACCAAATGGAACCAAGTTTAAACAGGGAGAGCCTCTATCACATCTGATTAGACAATGGCTGCATTTAGGGTGCTTTCAGTTTAGAAACAAATTACCTAAAGGCATCTGGGCAGAACAGGATAAATGCAGATTTATTGCCATTGCTTCACCTCTGCCTGTTCTTGTTACCCCCAGTCACTGCAGTGCTTCCACTTCATACTGGGGAACCTCTGCTCTCCAGCCTGTGCAAAGCTCCTTCCCCATCAGAGGTAGAAGAGCTGCTATGGGGCAACTCTTGCTGTTAGTGAAGAGTAGCTGTGGATCTAGAGATACTGTGGGGCATCCCCTTCCTCTGCCAACCACTTCAGCCTCTTCTCTTCATCCAGCAGCGTTAATTCTGCTGGCAGTTGTTGGCCTAACTCTGTGAGCTAAGATTGAGAGGGATGGAAAAAGCTGTCCAACTTAATAAAAAGAAGTGCCACTGACGTGTGAGCACACATAATTAAATTTCAGACACGCACACGCAAAAAATAGACAATTAGATAACCTATATTTCACTTATAAGGAACTTGGGTATTACTCAACACTGTATCCTTTAGCAGACAGCTTGATTAAACAAGGGAATGAATAGCAGTATTTTTATCAGAAGGGCAAAGACAAATGAATAACTTGAGCAGTGTGGAAGAAAGTAAAGTCCTTCTGCTTGCTTGAGTTGATTAGTGTTCTTTGCAGATACACTGTCTCAACTTTTGCAGTAATTCTTCTCCTCTTGCCCTGCCAGCTGGGAGGTTTGTTTGCGTTACTCGTGTTAAAGCATAGTCACCTCTAGGAATGCTGGTAGCCATTATCAATGGCAAACATTATTTCATGAGTGTGGTTCCTGGAAAAAAAAAATTTAATGGAAAATGCCACATAAGTAGGCACAACGCAAAACTGACATAAAAATCTTTTAATATAGTAATTGGCAGTGACTTGCTCTTAGATTTTTTCATAAGTGCACAGCAGATTATTCTCTCTGTCAGTGACTCAGCTGGTAACTGGAGTAAGCAGGGGAGCTGGGAGGAGTTAGTGAAGGGCCTTTTATATTTGTTTTGTCAAGTAATATCTCCTGCTCTGCGATGTTAACTTGAAAAGAAACATACTCAGTGAGAACACTGAAAGATTTTATACTCTGGAAAATGCACCCACTAGGGAACCTAGTTGCGTAAACACAATGACACCTTTATAAACAAGTTTTAAGGCAAAAATCAAAACAGATGTTCTGAAATTAATTCCCCATCACCACTCTGAAGTTTTTAAGCGAAATCCTAAAAAAAGATGCTGTTTTTAATAATTATTGAATGAGACAAATAGTTGATGTATATACTATAGTGAGCTGAAAACGTTTCACCTTCTAAAACAAGGGGAACCAAGTAACACGAAGACCAGAGAATTAATCTGTTATGGTTAGAACTGCTGTAGCACTTTTTTGTTCAAAGCACTTTTCATTAACTAATGAAAATGGTCTTGCAGTACCTGTAATAAGATATTAGAAAGACTCTCTAAAGCAGCAAAGGCAGTGAATAATAGCTGAAATTACAGAAAAACTACTCTGCCAGATGCTTTATTCAAAACAAAAATAAGCAAGTCCTTGTGATGAGAGGGGAAGCTGTGGTTTGAACAGCAGAAGCAAAAAGACATGTCTGTATTGCTGAGGATTTATCTTTTTAATCTTTTTTTCAATACTCAAGGAATAAGAAAGAAATTTGAAGAACAAAATGTAAGCGATGACTGATTTGGATGCTTTATTTAGCACATATTGGCCCAGACTCTTAGGATCTGCTTTATTATCTGATCCTCCAAAGAGTACCAACCACCTACAACTTTGGGCAGCGTTACTGAGCGTTTGTGCTCTGAAGGCTTGTCCTCAGGCACCTCAACTTCTGCAATAAAAAAGGAGCACATTATCGGTGATCTCCTTGGACGACCCAGAGCAGTGTTGGATGAGGCTGCGGAGCAGTGCCTGGGATAGCCGGGTCTAGCTCACCTGTCAGAAGGCCGCCGCCGGTTTTGAAGGTGCCTCCCTGCCCCGGCCAAGGCAGTATCGCTAAAATCCTCATGAACGACTTAAACGCTCTATCAGTATGATGAAAGCTGGTCACTCACCTCCTTGTATAACACAAAGGACACGGGATTGCAGCAAAGGGTCAAAGTGGCCGGAGAAATGTAAACACTATTTTATGGGGGTGTCCCGTATCTGCCTCAGGCAGCCAGTGACACCAGATAAACAGTAGCCGGCCAGGGGCTTTCTTTGTTCCGT
>NW_008239324.1:11799912-11807203 GCF_000691975.1 Corvus brachyrhynchos
GCTGCGGAGAGCGCGCCCTGCCCTGCCCTGCCCTGCCCCGCCCCGCCGCCTCTGCCTCACCTTCCGCAGCTCCTTTTCGATCTCCCCGGCTTTCAGAACGATGGGGCCCCGCACCGCGTATTCCACCGCCTTCACTTGCGGGTTCATGGACTCCAGCGTCAGGATCTTCTCCCTGCTCGCCTTCTCGTTGATCTTCACGGCGGAGGCCTTGGCAGCGCTGCTCCAGCGCACCGTCCCCTCCCGCCGGGGACCCCGCGGCTGCTGCCCGGCCGCCAGCGAAGCGGCGCAACGCAGAGCCATGTCCGTCCTTCCGCCCCGGCAGACCCCTGGCCCGCGGCCGCACAGCCTTGCCGCAGCTTGCCTGGCAACCAAGACAAACCGATGCATGGTTGCTCGGGTAGTTCCCAAAGCCAAATTAAGGATACAAGTGCTGGGGATCGGTGTATTTTGTAATCGGAACCAGGCGCTAGTCAGATGCACGCGAGCAGGAGATGCAGTCAGAAGAAATGCCGAAGAGCTGGCACAGTTACTCGTATACGCTCGATCCTCTCATGTCCAGATCCCACAAACTTAATTGCAATGGATACAACTGATCTTGCAATGTTGCGATGCCACCACAGGAGCAATAGATCCCACCATTGCATCCGAATAGCGCTGCAGCCCCCTGTCCCCAACAGAAGTGCCCCCGCTAGTGCTCTGGAAGAGTCCCGGGCAAACCCATCCTTCTCCCAGCCGGCGCTGGCCCCGGCCCCGGGACGTGCTAAGGTGTGATTGCACCAGCCAGGCTGCGGGCGCGCTGCCTGGTGGGGGATGTAGTCCCGGCTGCGCCTGCCCACGGCATCAGGTGGTGGGCAGGGAACTACCGCACCCAGAGGCCTCCCTGGGCCGCTCCCGCATTGTCTGCAGGGCGGGGCGCTCCTGCTGCTGGAGATGCTGGGGGAACCGGGGTCAGGGCAAGTGCGCGGGATTTTCCTAAGGGAACGGCAAAGCCAAGTGTTCTCGGTGCCACGGAGGCGTCGCTGCCGCTCAGAGCCCGCGGTGCCGCCGCCTGCCCGCGCACAGAGCGCTCCCTTTGTCTGAGTGTGCTTTTCTGCTCTGGGTGTGGGAAGTGCGGCGTTCCCCACGCCGACTCTCCTCTGTCCGTGGGGAAAAGGCCGCCTGCGCTGGTTTCGCAGCCTGGCGTGGCTCTGGGAATGCGGCGCGGGGTGCGCGGTGGGGTCTGCGGGTGGGTCACCTGTTGCGGGGCTGCTGGAGAGCGGCTCTAGAGTCGGGCAGACAGCGAGGCTGAACGAGCGCCAGAGCCTTGTCCCTCACCCTGTCACTCTGCCAGGGGAGCATTTGCTCCTGATCCTTCCCTCCCGCAGGAACAAGCCGGTCCTCTTTCACAGTTTCCTCATTGTTTCCAGATGATGAAAATGTTTTTATCTCTCGGGTTCAGTTCAGCTTTCATAGCAAATCACTGGAGGTCTGCCATGAAATACAACAGCAGCAGAATTCAGGGAAGAGAGAGGTAAATGCTCTCTCCTTCTTGCTGCCCGTGGGGACGAGAAGGCCCTTTTTACCCGTCCTGCGTGCCCAGAAGAGCCTCCTTGTTTGTGCTCAGAGAGTGGAATAAGGGATCATTCAGTCAGGAATATTCCTATGACCTAATGTTACCTCCCTGAGTAAGAGCCTGGGCTGTAAATCAACCTTATTTGTGAATTGTTTTTGTAGAAGCTTCTTTTTACTTTCTTTTTCGTCACTTAGAGAGACTATGGCAAACCAGCTTCCTAATTTTAGGTGCCTAAATTAGATGGTTTGAGACTTGGGTTCTGTTCTGTTTTGGTTTTTTCCTCGGCTGATGAAGAGCAAGGAAGCTGCTTTTGCTGTGTTTGATTTTATTTCATTACATACAATTATGTCTTGAGCCTTTTTCTGTCTTTACTATTTCTTCTTTCTAACAAGCTTCTGCTTGCCAGAGTGTTTAGTTTCACTAGTAATTTGCTCCAGTCCTTATTCTATTTCAAGTGCAATATTTCTCAGCACTTGCTCCGTGCTAATTTAAAAATAATTGCTGCTTGAGGATTTTAGTCAATTCATAGTTAACAAAATAACAGAGATGGGATGGTTTTTTGTGCTGAAGGAACATTCTTGAGGTAGTGCAGAAAACTCATTTGTTTTTGTTTCCAGTCATTGTACTGATTGTACTAAGAGCTTTTTCTTGTTTACTGTTCAGTTTGTGAAGGCCATGTGGAGTGTTTCTGACCCTGCTTGTCCTCCCTCCAAAATTCTGCCCACAGAATGACCCAATAGAGTGCTCTGTTAGAAATTCAAGTTCCAAGAAGTCCATTTTTGTTTACTTGAAGCTGCAGTAACTGTTGCAGGACATTGTATCTGATTTTTTTTTCCCCATATTTTAAACTTTTTTAACTTTTGAAATGTCAGGTTTTGGAGCCTGTATGTTTTGTCACATTACTTTTAAAGTTGTCATCAGTCATGTACCTGGAAAGCTGAGTGCTCTCTGAATCTGGCAGTTTGATTGATAATTAACAAACAGTGTCTTGGTGCCTTTTCTCTAGGTTTGATAAAAAGTAGTTCAGAAGAAAATACTTCAAGCTGTGGTAAGACATGTCAAGGTTGGATTTACCACAAAACCAGCCTAGATTTTATAGTAAGCTTTAATCAGATTACCTGAAATGTTCAAATTTTAAATTCTAATATTTACATTCAGTGTATACAAGTAGCCTTCCCAGGTATCTTAATTCAAGTGTATTTCATGATTCCTTAGAAATCAAGGTTGAAATGCTACCCAGATTATTAAAAGCAAAGTTTGGATTGTAATTTGGAAACACTAATTTTGCTGGGGGAAGAACACAAGTTAACCTTTGCTCCTGGTCCACACACAGCTGTTCCACCCCCAATCCATCCCCCAGAAACAGCTGGTGTAGCAGAAAGTGTCCAGCCAGCACTGCCCCCGTGTCTCTGATTGATCCCCCACAAGTAAAGGTACAGATCCCCTGACATCTCTGTTTCTGCTGGTGACAATCCAAGCAAGCCCTCAGACCTTGCTTGCAAATTTTATAAGGCTGCTGGTTAGTGTGTAACACAGGGCAGCCTTGGAATGAGGCTTGACACCTGCAAATGCACTTTGCACAAGCCAAAATGGTTTTAGTAAAACATTGGAATAAATATATGCAAAACTGGAATTCAATAGTCTGGTTAATTTCTTAAGGTTAGAAATGCACACAGGAAACAAATAGGATGAAATAAAGCCTTTCCATGGTAAATGCAATATGAAGTGGTGTTAGAGAAAATTATTTCTCTCTTTACACATGGTAAATGTATCTCCAAAGGTTATTTTAATACAGATGCTTTCCTGAAAGTAAATAGTGTAGGATGAACTTGCAATGTTGAGGCAAAGTTGTTCCTAAACAAATGTGCAAATCGTATGAACCCAAGTTTCAGACAAACTAGACATAGGAGGTGGAGAGTGCTGCTTACCAAGATCCTTTGATCTCCATGTTACATTCCATCTTTAGTCATAAAGACACAGGCTGGTTTTTTTGCAGTTATAAGAAGCTAAAAGAATGAATTTCGTATTGATGGTGCCCGGCTAGAGAACAACAGCAAATGTATAAATACATGGAAAGATAGATGGAGACTTGGAGAAATAAAGGTGATAAACAGACTAACAGCTGCTCTCACATGTTTCCATTCTAGCAGACCTTCAGCAAGCTGCTTTGCCATGAATAGTTGCATGGTTTAAACCCCATGATTACAATAATGACATGTGGTAACTGAGCATTCATTCTGCTGCTGCTGTTTCATTGAAATAAAGACACTAGATAGAAAACTGCTCTCAATAGCTTAAAATGCCAAAGTATTGTTAATGATATTTAGGAATCTTTGAGCACACTAAGTAAATGGAAACCACATAATGAAAACTAGATTTGTATAGACAAAAAGAGCAAGGTTTTCTGTATTCTGTGTTGTATGAGTAGAGAGGATGTTTTTTTCCTGTGGAGTACTGCTCATGGTAGCAGTTCAGAGTACAAGCAGCATTTTCAGAGAAATGACTGTTCCTACTGTTCTTCAAACTGAACATAAATCTTTAAGATTTGGTGCAAAGCTCAATGCAGTCCACTGCAAAAGTGCCAGTTAAGTGACTTCATATCTTAACGTTTAGCAACTCTCATTATCTCATGATAAGCAAAAAACAAAACAAAACAAAAGCTCAACCTCCTACCCCAAAACCAAATTCAGATGGAATGTTTAAAATAGTCTATTGAATTCTCTTCATAAGAACCAATTGAAAAGACGCTCTATGAAAATGTAAGGTTTTTGGTGAAAATAAATTATTTTGTAGAAACCAAATGGTTCTGAACACCATGTGGATTTTAAAAGTTTCCCACAAAAAAGGCCTGATACGTGAGAATAAAATGCTGGAAGCCTTTTTTGGGGGAACAGTAGGTGCTACTGCCGTTAAATAGTTTAAGTTATTGGTATTTTAAGAAAAGCTTTTTTTAAAAATCTGGGGCAGTGGCCCTTTGTTCTCAGGCAAGCTTTAATATGCTCAGCTGAGCTGGAGGCAGGAGCCAGCCTAAGCCTGGGCTTTCTGAAACCAAGAGGCATCAATGCTGAACAACATTTTGTATTAAAAATTGCTTTGTAGCTGGGAAACACTCAATATTTAGCTGTACTTGGACAGCGAAGCCAACATTTGTGCTGCTTAAATGTTGTTCTTACCCAAGTTCAGAGTAAAGAAATCTCAAAGGACTTTTTAGGCACGACTTTGATTCCTTATGAAAGGACTCAGAGGGGACTCAGATTACAGCTGCCCTGAAATCTACTGGTGAGAAGCACAGTAACATTATTAAGTATTACAAACTATTGTTATTATGAAAATTACCAAAATCAGAGTAATAAAATAGGATTAAAGCTTGTTTGTATAATCAATGTATTTTTTATATAGTACTTTCTTCTTGCCAGTTGAATATTATCACATTACAACTTCAATGCCTTCATGGTAACATTGCAATTATTATCATCTACCTCTTCCTATTATTTGTAATTTTGCTCTCATACATCCTATTCTTGTATTTTAGCTATAACTTAAGAATTCTCTAGATAGTACTTTGGCCGTGGAAAGAATAAAACCCCTGCTGATTATGGCTTCCTAATTAGGAAGTTGTAACTTAACCAGGATGTGTTTTATAACCTTTTTGACACAAGGTTGCACAGCACTTTAGGAATTTAATTTCTCAATTTGCTGTCAAAATTTTGTCAGCACTTTGAGGCTGACAGAGCCCAAGGCTGTCAGCTGTCCCAGGGGACACTGCAGGAGAGTAGGATGCTTCCAAATTGCTTGGAGTGGTGAGCAGAAATACAACTCAGGAGTGCATCTCTCTCCCACTCTAAAGTGGATTATATATGTGAATTGTTCCTACTTTTTGTTTCCTTGTAAAATTATAGTTGCACACCAAAATACTGCGATGTGCAGGCAGTTGATGTGTCAGGCAGTGATGGGCGAAACATCTCAGGCCGTTCAGCTTAGCTGGAGTCTGTGGTGACAACAGCCAAGAAAATAAGCCATCAGGTACTTACAAAGTCGTGTGTAGCTTTTGATGGGATAGAGAAATCGCATAACTTTCTTTATTTTCTATTTTAAATTGGTGTAAAACACATTTTAAGTGAGGCTTGGTCTTGCAAAGTGCCTCTCATTGACTCTGTTAAGAGAGAAGGTACCTGTACCCTTAAAAAGGTATTTGTTGTTTTTAATCTCAGTGCTGGATTAAACCTCTGAAATTGTGTAAAAGAAATAGTCCTGGACTTTCAGAACTCAAAACTAACGTGTTAAAAAATTAGAGTAACATGAAAAATACGTGTCTGGTAAATCAGTTTTCTAGCTGGGAACTATCTTGTTCGCATTCAATAAGGAAAACATTTTTGTTTGTATGGAGTTGTTGAACAGCTGTTACTGACTATAAAGAAAAACAGGGTATTGTCACAGATCTCTGTGAGCTCTCTTGTATATTGATTAATTTATTTACTAGATACTGTTACTATACTCAGCAGAGCCCCCTGCTGTTTTAAATCCTCCTCAAATACCTTTCTATGTTTTGCTATGTCTGGGGCCTATCAGTTAAGGAAAAAAAATTAAAAATCCAAATGTAAACTCAAGGTCCTGGTTGCATGGATTTGGTGTGGATTCAGGAGTGAAATCTGGATGTTGTGCCTGCATAGAACACATCTGCATTTTGGCGGCAGTCAGAGTTTATATGGAAAATAAACCTGTCTTGTCTTTGTGTATCTCTGGAGAAAGACCTACGCCACTGGACTGGTATAGGCTGGAAACAATATGCAGGGAGAACAGGGAAACAAATCCACCCTCTGAGTCATAACTTAAATACTGAGGAGGAAAGAAAAAGGGCAAATAAGCCAGTCTAGTAACTGTGTACACAGCCAGAAACCACCACACACATGGGGAGCCTCAGCGCTCACAAGGACAGAGCAGGACGTTCTCATGCCCTGTGTGGGAACCAGGCTCAAGGCAGAGACTGGTGGAAGGGGAAGACAAAAAAACCAGGTTGTACTGGCACAGGAGAGGACATTGCAAACGATGTTTGATTCTTTATTCCTCATACTATATGGGAAGTAAGGATGGAGAGGGCTGGCATGACAATCTGGGGGATATTCGCTGGGACATAAATGCATCGATGTGTCAGAAATTCAGGCCCTGCTGAGATAGCTGCTCCTGTTGCTCTGGTCCTGATAGTGGTTTGGCAGTAGCATACTGCTGTCTGAGGGCATTGTACTCGAAAACATCCCATTTGTGAGCGTGACCCCACTCAGAGGCATGGCCACACACCCTGTTCTTGGACCACCAGGCTCCGAAAGGCACCAGTGCAGCAGGTGATAAACAACCCCCTCTGCTGCGGCTTGTCTTTTTCTGAATTGAGATGGAGACTAGAGAAATGGTGTTTGGTGCTGCCTGACGGCACGGACATTTCAGTCAGGCTCCCGCCAATGCCGGGCTCCCTCATTCTGGCTCCCCTCATCATTCCGGCTGCCCTCATCATTCCGGCTCCCCTCATCGTTCGGGGTCCTGTGCCTAACTTGTGTCCCCTCATCCTTCGGGGTCCCCTCATCCTTCCGGGTCCCCTCATCCTTCGGGGTCCCCTCATCATTCCGGCTGCCCTCATCATTCCGGCTCCCCTCATCGTTCGGGGTCCCCTCATCATTCCGGCTCCCCTCATCATTCCAGCTCCCCTCATCATTCGGGGTCCCCTCATCATTGCGGCTCCCTTCAACC
>NW_008239324.1:11807621-11808119 GCF_000691975.1 Corvus brachyrhynchos
CGGGAGTCGGCCCGGCGGGTGCGCGGCTGCCGGCGGAGCGCTGGGCTGCGGAGGGCGGAGCGGGCAGACCGGCTCCGTGCGGCTGCGAGTCGATGTTTGTGTGAACTAGATGGTTGTTGCCTTTGCAGCTTTTGCGTGGAATGCGTGTTGAGCACCGCGTCCCTCTGGAAGGGTAGTGGAGTAGTTGTATTGTGCTGAGAGGTTTCTGCGAGGCTGCAGAACCGCTTGTTTATGTGCTGGTGTTGTTTAGTAACTGTGCGATTTGTTAAAAATACAATGAACTGGGAGATTTATATAATGCAGTTTCCCCTTTGGATGACTAATGTGCCCAGGGATGGGCGGGAGGGGGCTCGGAGGTTTTGTTTTCTCATGGGGTGGTTCGGAAGCAGCGAAATCAAGACCTCTGGTGCAATTTGTGCCCTGTTCCCGAGTGCCCGCGTGAGCTGTTGGTGTCCCACTGCGGGTTCCTTGTGGGCACAAAATGGAGCTACTCACACG
>NW_008239324.1:11808208-11870439 GCF_000691975.1 Corvus brachyrhynchos
GCTCGCCCGGGGGGCAGCGCCTGTCACATGCGCTGCTGGGACCCTCGGCTCTGTTATGTGACCCTGGAAAGTCAACCCTATTCACTGGTTTAGCCATACTTAAAAAAAAATTAGAAGTCTCATATAATTTTTCTCTACTTGCATAACTTTTAAAAAAATCACATTATTTGTTCTGACTTGCATAGTTTTTACAGTGTTCCTACTCATCCTGGCACAGTTGGGAGTGCTGAGCTGTGTGTGGGCGTCCTTTCGTGTTTTAACCAACAGATCAACCACTGCAAATGCACGTTAAGCACGTCACTGAAATACTATTTCTGAGAAAGAAATCGTGTGCCAAGTTCTGGTTATTCAGTTGATGAAAGGAGAAACGAAAATGAGTGAGAAGTCATATATGAGAGAGGTGGTGTTTTTGTTTGTTTTGGATTTTTTTAATAAGTGTAGTGAATGTCAAACTACTAACAATAAGTAAGCAAACATTGCAGGCTTTTTAAGCTGACGTGAAAACTTTCACTTTGTTCTGCACTTACATGCATATCATGTGTTTTAGTTTTTGTCAATGTAGATTTTCTGTTAGCAGCTCTTCTGTGGCTTACATGGATTTAATGTGCATATATGTTCTGCCTTGGCACACATTGCTCATAGGACCTTGTTTTCCACTGCCAAATACTTGAGAGGGAGCAAGGAACTAAAGCCTACAGTACAAATGAACCCTTTGCAGAATTTAAGGAAATTCTCATATAATTCTTAAGTGACTGTGTCCTGTACTGGTGTTTCTTAAATTCCTCCTTAAGCAAGGGCTTAGTATTTGTTAGTGATTTTTTTCACTAGAAGTGGCATGCATGGAAATATTTAGACAGCCACAATTTTGGAGCGAAATATTGAGTAACACTTCTTAGACTTTAAAATATTTTTCTGTTGTAATTTAGATAAAATGCCATATTTCAATATTTTAACAACCAAAGCATAGCCCCGTTAAACTAGAGAGCCTGAAGTACTTGCAGTCAATCTGAGGAAATAATTATCACTTCTTAATTTAGCATCAGGTAAAATGTCTTGTATGAGAAAATTTCCTTTTTGTTAGGAAAACGTTAAACAGCGTGAAATAGTGTTTACTACGTTAATTATGTTACAGGATGTTACCAGTGTGGGTCTTCAAAGGATAACCGATAGGTTTCAGTGATAAACCTCTTCCCCCAGACCCCCACCCTCAAATGGTGCACACCCCTCCCTACATGCTAAACCTGTAACACTAGAACAGTATTGTTCTGTTAAACACAGCTGAGTTCGTTGAAAAATACTGACTCTGTTCCAATCCCCTGGGGTGGCTTTGCCAAAGTTTTTTTTTACAACAAGCCTGGAAACGTCATTATTGGAGAGACCCAAGTGTTCAAAAACGGATTTAGCTGGAACTCTCTATCACCTTAAGAACACACACAAATTATCTTCTGGATAGTAGGACTTTAGTACTGTTACACTGACGTATGAACAAGGAAACAAGTGTGCACGCGAGTCTGCTAAATTCTGACCTTTAAGGTTCAATAAACCTCTGTTGGACTTGTTTTTATTATGTCAGTGTCTCCATAAAGGGAATTAAAATCTCTAGTTCTGTAAAACCTGTATCAAAAAGTCTCTCTGTAAGCTTTTTGTAGGGTGAAGTGCAGGAGTTCAGATGTGCTACAGAAAGCAAAATAATTTATTTATTCTGAGTAGCAGTTAAGTTCCCCTTTACAAATTCACATACAAATTTGGCAGGGCTTTTTGAATCAGTAGAACTTTGGAACTTGGTGCTTCTCCATGTCTGGTTAAATTGAGGAGGCAGTTGTGGTTCTGTGCTCCTGTTTCAGTGGACATTGGCAAACTTGTAGTGACCTGTCTTAAAGAATTGCATTTGTGAAATTACCTCCTGCCTTTTTTTCCCCCCACTGTCATGCTTCAGCATGACTCCACTTTAATGTGTGTTATTTAATCTCTTCCAGATCTCTGCCTAAACTTGCTTTGATTTGTGTTTTCAGTCTTAAACCTAATCAAAGCAACATGGTGTATTCCTTAATACTCTAAAAGATCTCAAAAGATCTTGGTACTAAGGTAATGAGGTTTGTAGTTTATCAGTGTTGCTTTTTTAAAATTGCTAAGTGGATTTTTGTTATTTTTCATACTAAAAGTGGGATTTCTTGTTTTACATTGTCATTTTCTGGGGGAGCATGCTGCTGCTGTCTGCTTAGCTGATCAGAGGCACTGTATTCTCTGAAACTCCTGGGCCTGCAGTCAGTTCTTGTCTGGCTGGGCTGAGTTATTTGCATTTTGAATTAACGAGGTTCTTCTGTACCCACCCGGCCTTGTCTGCAGCGCTGTGGCAGTGTGCTACAAATGCATCTGTTTTGCTTCAGGCTCTATTGTGCCTCTAAAGCTGCTCCTGCTCTCTAAAGGAGCTGCTTTCAAATGCTTCTGAAAGTGAATGCATTCACAACGTAGGGTTTAACTCATAATTTTTTTTTTTCCAAGTAAATAGAGGAAGCAAAACTGGAAATGTCTGACTGATTTGACTGCTGATATTTGAGAGCTCTGAAGAGAAATTGTAATTCTATTTTAATTCAGCCTTCCTTTAATGCTCTCTACTTTCCCCCACCCCCTTCCTGCCAGTCTGGGGAAAAGTAGTGCAAAGCAATCACAACAGCTGTACATTTCAAGCTTGATTTTTAACAACTGCATAAAGAAAAAGCTTGGTGAGTGATTTACAGCCAAATCTGGTTTTACTATGTTTAAATACAGTAACAGTACAGGCCATAGTTTGCAGTACAGACTGAGTTTGAAGAGTTATCTCTGAGGACAAAATGTGAGTTACTAAGTGTGTTTTTTCTTCATGGGACAGGAGTTTTGTCATAATTTGCAATTATCTGAAAAATCTGTCTTTTGTTTTCCCAGGTTCCTGTTGCATGTAAATCATGTCCCTGTGGCTACATATTTATCAGTCGAAAACTCTTGCATGCTAAACGTGCTGAGAGATCACCACCCATCACAGGTAATATTTACAGAGTGGGGGAGAAGGGGGGCAACAGTTCTTTCCCCTTATTTCCTGGAGGCAGAAGATAGTGTTTTACTTCTCTGTGTAAATTGACTGTTGTCAGTTCACTTTCCCATAAATTTGTGCATGGTAGACTTCGAATATGTTAATTTTTCTTGAATCTTGAGGAGGGGGAAAGCTGGTATTTTCAATCTTCCTTTGTACTTGTGATGTTGGCATTTATTCTGTGTATGTTCTAGGGGCACACATTGATCACTATGCAAAATAACCCCTTAGAGAATGGTTTGTGTTAATCCTGTTTTGAAACTAAATGTGTAGAGGTCCCAAAAGGATCTGATTTCAGAGTACATGCTGATTGAAGCTGGGTTTTCAGAAAATAAAAAATCAGTCATAATGTTTAATCTAAAACTGGGTGGGTCTTGCTTCTCTCTCCATGATTAAATTAAATAGTGCTTTTTTTGTGCCTAACTTGTGTGTCTTTTGTTGATGGACTCAGTAAGAAGTCAGTTGAATGTGCATTGTGGCATGAATAGCATTCTCTTTGTGTTCGTTTTTATCACTTTCTCCAGTAGTAGGAATTAGTCAGAACAAGAGCCTGACAGGGAAGATATATATATTTTAAAAAACCCAAAACAAACAAACAAAAAAAAAAAGACAACAAAAAAACCCCCACAAAACCCAACCAAAAACCAAAAAAACAAGCAACCAAAAAAAAACCCTGACCCAAACCCAACAAATATCTGATCTATAATATCTACTTTTTAAAATCATGTATCAGACCTACAAAATGGAAGTCAGCTATTTGATGTTTTGTATCAATGTTTTGAAGGATAGTTGTAGATTACCACTTGTAGGAATTAGGTGACATTGTGCTGACAACTTTCAAGGTAGAGGAGGTTAAGAAATGTCTGTGGTAGGTTGGAAGTGTTGGTCAATTTTCTATCCTCTTCCCCCTTTTTTGGTAAAGTAGTTACCAAATAAAGCTGAAGGCCATAATCTGGTTGTATAATTCAACTTTGTACAGAGGAAATGCACCAGTTGAGGCAAAATGAATATATGCTGGGGGCCATCCTGCTGGAAAGCAGCTCTAGAAAGTGCTTTTTACTGTGAGTGTGACCAAGCACTGGCACAGGTTGTCCAAGAGGTTGTGGAGTCTCCATCCTTGGAGGTACTTAAAAGCCTTCTGGATGTGGTCCTGGGCAACTGGCTCTTGGTGTCCTTGTGTGAGTAGGGGTTGGACAGGTTGGTCTGCAGAGGTTTCCCCCTTCTACCTCACCCTGGCTGTGACACTGTGAAATGCAGGTTCTGTATTAGCATTAGTGACTGGACCTTGCTGTCCAGCTTGTACAAGATTAATGGGACAGCTGCAGCCAGAAGAAATCAGTTCCCCAGAGAGATACAGTAGGAGACTGTGTATGTCTATATTGTGCTCCTAAGGTAACCACAAATTCTAGAAAATGTTGTTTCTGTATTTTCAGCAGTATGGCTACTGCAGAGTGGTGCTGCAGCCTTGCAAATGTGCAGCTAATCCATGAGTGTGCTGTGGTGACTGTACTATTTTTGGCACCCAAGCTCATTAATTCATACTTAACTTCAGATAAAACTCATGTAAACACTCTTTTCTTTTAATGACTTCGGTGTTTAGGAAAACAATACACCTGTTCTGCATTGACCATGAGAAGGCCTTGTCATAGGCTGGGTGTGGTGGGACACGTACACTGTGTTTTGTGGCATTTACTGGCAGCACCGTTGACTCACCATTTGATTTGTCTGAGCAGCAGCAATGATTTCATTGTTAGTGTCAAAAGAAGCCCAGGTGCTGTGGTGTTTGCTGTATGATAAACTTTTCCTAGTGGAACAGATACAATGGGCTGTCTTAAAGGCTGTGATG
The DNA here is from genome assembly GCF_000691975.1 of Corvus brachyrhynchos. Lineage (NCBI taxonomy): Eukaryota > Metazoa > Chordata > Aves > Passeriformes > Corvidae > Corvus > Corvus brachyrhynchos. Next base: position 11,813,122 of record NW_008239324.1, read on the forward strand.
TGTGCAGTTTGTGTTCCCATCTTATTTGGGAAACAGCTTCTTGTGTACCAGCAAACATCTCATGCTGCAAAATGCATTTGAAGTAATTAAAGGCTTGATCCTTGTAACTAAGAAGTGAAGCGTCCTTCTGGATCTGACACCTTAATTTCTGCATGGATATCATGCAGATGCAATTGTTCTGTAAAGGTATAGGCATCTGACCACTTTAAAGGAAAAAGTTAATTTGTGGGGTAAGCATTAAGAATAAATTAAGAACAAAGGTGAAAACAACCCTGGATCATGCCATTTCTGTTCATTTGCACAGAAAACAAGAGTGAGGCCAAAAGGAGGCGGACAGAGAGAGTTAAGCGAGAGAAGATAAATTCTGCAGTAAATAAAGATTTAGAAAACCGAAAAAGATCCAGGTCTAACAGCCATTCAGATCATAGCAGACGAGGAAGAGGAAGACCTAAGAGTGCCTCAGCGAAAAAGCACGAGGAGGAAAGAGGTATGAATGCTGGAGAAATGTTTGTTGGATTTTCTATTTGTATCTTTTTTAAATCAGTAAACCTTTTTACCATTCAAACCATTTAACTAGACTAGTTCAGCCAGTACCTGATACCTTAATGTGGGGAAGGAACTGTTTTGCATCTGTAGAGACCTCTGGTTTTATGTTTCAGTGTCTGATAAAACTAACTACAAAGATCTAAATCTGTATTTTTAGCCACTGTATCAAGTTTCAACATGTAGGTTAAAAGCCATTGGATAAGTAGGTTTTTTACTTTGTGTTGGTTTGGTTTTTTTTTTGTTGAGGTGCTCCTGCTCTATATCACAAGGACAAACCATATAATGGTATCTGTTGTCAGAAAGGGGATTAGGATAACTGGATTACTTTAAAAGTTTCTTGAAACCTTTTGGAGGGTCAAAGTAAAAAAGGCATCTTGAATCACTACTATGACCTGAATTTTGGTCCTGTGTTTCTAGAGGAAAGAATGCCTCCTTGCCTATATAGGGTTCCTTGGTGACCTGCTGTTTTTAATCATTATACACTAAAGAGGCTGTTACATGACTAGAGTAATTCTAGAACCACTCAAGAGTGTAACTGTCGCTTAGGGTTCCTCTTGTTTTAAGACCCTATTGACAGTGCATTTTCTAGCTGTGTTTTTGGAGATAGTAATTTTAGATGTGAATTATGAATCCAAAACTTAGCATGGACTTAAAAAGGAAGACAGATAAAAGGGGAATAACAAGACTTCATACAAATATTCAAAAGATACTGTTCGTAAAAACTCCTGAAGCCTTGAAGTATATGTTATGGCATAACTCAGAAATGCAATTATTTTTTCCCTTCCACCTTACAAAAAAAAGGGTGTTGATCCATGTTGAAAATTCCTTTAATTTCTGACTTTTCAAAGCCAATTTTGTTATCTCTGCTGTTTAATGTAAAACTTCCTTAATGTTTCTTTAATGTAAAAACCAAGTATAAATTTGGATTTGTTGGAGGTTTTTAAGTGTTTTCAATGTGGGAAGAGGAGGTGGAATTTCATTTCTGTATATTGTCCAGATGGCAATTGTTTTACTGTAATAGAAATGTACTTGTAGTACCTAATCTCTTCACTATTGCACAGAATTTAATGATGTGTATAGCTTCCCTATTTGTTACTGACCCAAGCTGGACTTTGTCTGGTAGCTTTAGGATCCTATCTAGGCATTTAATTTCCAGTCTAGTTCACAAACAGCATTGGTTTTAAAATTCCAGCAAGCTTGGGTTGCCCTATAAAAGTGAATGTTCCTTTCTGTCCCCTGACAAAGACCAAAGCAACCTAAGCAACCAAAGGAAAAGATTAATTCTCTTTAGACATGTTTTATAGTTTCCAAAAAGCAAGAGTTTGACAGCAGGAGGGATATTTAGAGAACATATTTTCCTATCCAAAATTAGGCTGAATGTTTCTAACCTCTTGCTGCAGACTCTGAAGTGTGAGCATACACCAATGCTTTGAGGTAGAAAACTCAGGTAGAGATATGGATATAGTGGGATCTTTGCATAAGAGTGTGCGTGGTGTGCCTCTTCTTGGTGTTTTTTTAAAGTTGAATCTCACTTGATAAGGTTGCCTTCCTCTTCTTGTGCTGTTTTTACCATCTCCTTTGCTTGATCTTGTGATGGCTGTTTCTTCCTCAGCCTCTTGTGCAGAGCTGGTGCAGGGATTGGCCTCACACCTGTTTGTCATAGTCTTTGCTCCAGTACAGCACATCTTATTGTTCAGGAGAAAGTAGGCTTACAATATTTTCTTACTTCTGAGTTCTGGTTATGTCAGACTATAGTGTGTTTAGACCACCATAGCGATTATCAGGCAGAATTAAAAAAAAATTATATATAAGGCTGTCATGGCTATAAAAACAAATTCAGCAGGGAACTCATCCTTTTGTAAGTAGTTACTAAAATAGGTTTACACTGACCTCTCCCTTTTCGAGTTGCATACAAAATTGATACTACTATGTGTGGAGTAATTAGTGGGAATTGTAGAAATATTATTCCTTTACCACACCTGCTGCTTGATAGTGTTGTGTATTATTAAGCAACTGTAATTCTACTAGAGTTAAGGTGGTTTTTGTGTGAGTGGTTGCTAGTCCTTGTAGCAGCGTGTCTAGTGTTGAAAGCCAGCTCTGGAGTGCAAGATGTCAGCTTAGTGTGTTAGACTTTAAGTATCTTATTTCCTTGCCTGTTGTATGTCTCTAGGATATTTTGGGTACATGTTACTTGCCACAGAGGTTGTGCTGTCCTTTTGCCCCAAAGACTTGAAAAGAAGCCACTGCTTGCATGGGTGTTTAAATAGTTGGTTCCTAACGTATTTGTAAATGGAAAAACAGGCAGACAGAAAACACCTCAGTTGTAATAACATGTAAGAACAGATTATCTGTACATTTGAAGACCATCTAGCTCTGAAAATTTCCTTCCTGAAGACCCTCATGACATCTGTAGCTTTGCTTGTCATGCTCTTCCATACACAGTGTGCTTGTTCCCAGTTATGTCTGTGCCTTTGAGTGGTTCTTTTGTGTCCTTTGTGACTGGCTCATATTAGAGCAAAGAGCTGCAGCAATTAAGAAGAATAGAATAATCAAAAAGGCTTTTTTAAACAAGCTATTTTCCCTGCTATTGCAGATTTAGCAAGAAGGAATGGAGGGGGAGGAAAGAGGAAGCAGATGTAGATTGAGGGGATATGGCAGTACTGGGACCAGAAAAATCATCCTGTCATACGTTTCAGAGCCATGTGATGACCCTGGGATATAGGAACTTCTTCCTTTAGGCTTGGCTTGTCAAAATTGTCACTCAATTTCTTTGTCAGATGTACTACAATGTATTTTGAAAATACAAACGCTCCATAATAATTTGACTCTGATTTTGTTGTGGGGGTGTGTTCTTTGTTTTACTGTATGGGACTGTGACACACAGCTAGATTGGTTCCCAGACTGCCTTGTTATCTGGGTAATACCCCTGATTGTATTAAAGCAAACAAAACACTTGTATGCTGGAGGAAGTGGTCTTGGTTATTCTGAAAGAGGTTACCAGCAAGCAAGTCTCAGTAAGTGTAGTCTGTAGACTTGCTGAAGCAGACTTGTTACTTAGCAAGACAAATCTTCATAAAGGTATATACATACATTTCAGTATCCTGATAAAACTTAAGATGAATACATTTTCTTGATGCAAGTTTTCTTTTTCCAGTAATTTTCAGCTGGATTACTCGAACATTTGCTTGCCCAGTGTGCATATTTGAAGTAACTTGCTACCTTGAAAAATGAATCCATACAAAATTTGTGAAGGGGGAGGTCCATATGTGATTTACACATAGTCACTGTTCTAAGGGCTGTGGTATAAGTGGGTTGCAGGAGATCTGGGGGTGCAAGAGATGTGCTCCAGAAAAACTATTTTTGCCTAAATAGCCTCTCAGTTGTATAACAAACCCCTTAGTATTCAATGTCTTACTATCTTACAGAAACACAATACCATTTTTCTTTTGCTCGTAATAGAAAAATGAGTCAGAACTCCTCTCAGATAAGACTAAAGTGGAAAGTTTTCAGAGTGTGTGTCTAAGTTGTGGTATCCTATGACTAGTGTGTGATAAAATGTCATGCAGCTGTGAGCTCTTCACTTGTTACTGATGAGAACTACAATTGTCCTGAGAGTGCATGAAGCTTGCACACCTGTTAGTCCCTGATACCAAGATTTGAGTAAACTGAAGTCTCTCAGGATAAGGCTGATCTGAGAGGACAGGGAGGAAGGGAAACTGAGAAGTCCACAGTCTGTTAACAGCAACCAGGGCGTGGTACAGGGGGAGTATTTTTAATTTTGCTGGGTGCTGATATATTCAAGTTGTGGCTGGATTCGTTTGGATCAGGAAGCATGAAACAAGGGGTGGGGCTTAGATATGAAAATAGAAGAGGTTAATGTGGAATAACCAGTGTGTGTAGTGTCTGTGCTCTGAAAACTCCCTGCACTGTTAATTTTTAAATGGTGAGAGGGAGGAAGTGGAGCAACCCAGAGTGTACATACAGAAACTGATTTGTCTTAAACTGTGGGGTAGGACTTGCAGCGAAATTCGGTTTCAAACTCATTTCAAACTCAGTACACTAGAGGATATTGTCTTGCATAGCCAGGAAGTCAGCAAAAAGCTGGTTTCTGCTATTTCTGTATCAGTATTATGTCAGAACACAGTGGCAAAGGATTTTTGAGGTTTTACCACATAGTTGATTAGTACAAGCACTTGTGGAAGGCAGTCTGCTCGAATTCTCTCCATAGCTGTAACACAAATGTTGCCTACTCTAAAACCATTGTTATGAATGTGAGCGTTGAAGGCTGTGTGGGTAGGTGGAGATAGGAGATGCTGGTGTCTTTTTTCCTCATGGTGCTTTCCATTATTTTCTGGCACTGCCTTTTCTTTGGCTTTCCCATGCTAGTTTAGGTGTCTTGGTGGAGCAGTTGCCCGAGTGAACATGCGTGACTGTGTGTTAGTGAGACAGGGGGGTAATGAGTCCAGGCCACTGTGGAACCTGGATTGGAGATGGAGTTCCACAGCTGAAAGCTCTGAACATACTTCTCTCTTCCTTGTGTTTGCAAGTCTGGTATTCTGTTGACAAAACTGTTTCTTTGTTGGCTTTATTTTCTTAACAATGTGTGTCAGCAACCTGTGGCTAGCTAAACTGGGATAGAACTACTCATGATCTGGAGGAGGTGGTATTTATGAAAGTGGTATTTCTCAAATTGTACTATTTTATGAATTTTTGTAGTGCAACGTAGTTTATTTGAGCACTGCAGTATGTAAACTTTTTGATGGCTTCCTGTTGTGTGTCTGTGGCATTGAAGCAAGCCAACATCAGCAGAGGGAACTCACGGGCTTTTACTTGCTCAGTGCGGTGTTAGCATTGTTCTACAGCTGGGATAAGATGGAAAGTCTGTAGTGTAGAAAGTCCAGAAATGTGCATGATGATAAATTTGGAGCCTGACTTCGTCCAAGTATCTGCTCTTTGGCCTTTGACACTGCCATTAAACTCTCAGGTTTCTTTCATGTAGTTGTAAAGTAAGGGGGCAAATGTTGTGTTTAATGAGGATATTGTAAAATAACTTTGTTTCTTGGATGGAAGGTGTTCATGTGAAAGAAAAAAACCCAAACCACTAAAACCAAAAAAACCTGAAGGAACACTTGAATACGTGTTTATCTTTATGTTAGCGACTCATTCTTCCTTCATCGTTAAAGAAAAGAAATTAATTCATGGTTGGCTGACTCATTCTGTGGCTCTTCCAGCACCTTTGTGTGCGTCCATTACTTCCTCCTCTTTCTCACTCCCTTTGTGCATAGGAGTTGATTGTCTAACTTCTATTCCACTACTTCACATGATTTATTAATTTCTGTGTAACTTGCATTAACGTCAAATAATGGTAAAAGCTTCTAATAGTGACTTTTTTTTCTTCTACAGAGAAACAAGAAAAAGAAGTTGACATGTATGCTAACCTTTCAGATGAAAAGGCCTTCGTATTTTCTGTGGCCTTGGCGGAAATAAACAGAAAAATTATCAATCAAAGACTTATTCTGTAACTTGTGAGCACAATCTGGTGCAGTTTTATGCAGGATGGCTAGCAGATTTCCAAGGTGCCGTGGACTCTCGGAAAGTGTGTTGTCTGCACCAACAACGACCACAGCATTTCCTGTTAAAATTCTACTCCTGGTCTTGGAAATCAAATTCTGTCTCTACAAGTCAGAAAGAAAGTGGTCACAAGATTGTGCTGTGAAAAATCAGAAAGCAGATATGTTTTACGCCTTGAAGACAAATGCTAGACAAATGCACAGAGAGACTGCACCCATTCCAGAGCACTTCTTTTGAATTTGCTGCCAGAAATGCAATATTTTAAATATTTTCAGAAATAAATGATTTTCCTTTAAAATTATATATTTCAGATTTTTCAACTATATTGCAGTTTACATATGTACAGTTCACATAACTTTTTAATAAATTGATATTCCAATATTTTATTGAACTGAGAATTAAGTGTATTTGTGATACTCAGGGTGTGTTGGTTTTAATCCTCTTACAAATCTGGTATTCATGCTAGGTATGACTTCAGTTTTACATTTTTTAATAGGTGTGATATAATTCTGGTAGGAAGAAAGTTAAAGTGGTTTAATGTGGGGGGATTATTTTGTTAGACAAGTTCATATTATTTATGAATTATCTAGAAAATAATTTCTTGCTACATAGAGCTGTTTTTTAAAAATCATATACTTCGAGGGGGTCAGACTCCTGAAGTTTGAGAGCCAAGCACTTGTTTTGTAACAATTACTTGCTGAATGTCTGCCTTGTCCGGCTGGTGTGTTCTTGTCCCATACTCTTTCTTGGCCCATTATTTACTGGAGAGGGAGAGAAGGAGACACCAGAAATGTAGATCTGCAGTTGGCATCTTGTGACGGGTATTTCCAAAACACGAGGATGTGGTGACTCCTTTTATTCCCCATAGCTTTTTATGTCTGTGTTTGAAAAGCGTAGTTCTTATTGGTATTGTGTTTGGATTGCTGACTGTAAATACCAAAGCAAAGTCTACCTGAGTGTGCAAAAATGAGCTGTTTTGATAGAAATAGTTCTGCGGAAGACATTCAACAAAGTAATCTTTCTTAAAGTGGTATAGTGCAATTGGAGCCAAAACTCTTCCTTCAGTAACTATATGGGGGCTTTGTTTTACCAAGAAAAAAAACCCAAAGCCTCAAGCTATGTAAACTCCTGAGCTAGGAGGTAATTACATTAATAAAATCTGACACCCTGGGGTTTTGTCACCTTTCATTTGCTCTTTTCTAGGAGGGAGAGTGCAACTAAATGTCTTTTTCTTCAGTATTACTGGTGCTTTTTCAGTATCACATTGAGTAGTGAGAATTGTCTAATGAGGTTCTGCTGCAGAACTGATCTCTGGGTGGAGGCCAAGGTGTTTATTAATAAAGCTGGAGTATCAAATACTGGCTATTTATTAGTTAGTGATTAACAGAAGGAGCCGTGATAGCTTCAAGTTAAGCCACAAGGCACTGATCACATGCAAACTGTGTGAGTAAAAGCAGGAAACATGGAAAGTGGTTTTTCTTTCTTAACTCCTAAGGAATAATTTGCATCCTTATTAACACTGGGTGAGAGAGATGGTGTGGAAATGTGCTTAAGCCATTAATACACATTTGTCTTTATTCCAGTAAATGAGAAATTACAAACACAAGACCTACTTCTCTGCATCATTAAACTTCTGCTTCCCAGAGCTGTAGTCTGTCACAGAAACCAGTAGTAAGGACAGATGAGTGGATCTTAAGGACAGAGAATATGTTTGCATGGTGAGTTGTTAAAGTCACAGTGACAAAAGGGAAGTTCTGACTTAAGGATATGATCAGGCTGGTGTTGCTTCTGTTGCTGGAATGAGATGTGCTGTGTTAGGAAGGGACAGAGGGAGCTGCCAATGCAGTCTCTTTGGTGCTCTGACCTGCTTTCTACAGGTTTCTATCTCTTTATGTTCCTGCATATGGAATTTGTTACCGTCACAGGACCGAAGTTAATGCTGTTGGATGTGACAAAATTGTAAGTTAATTTCTGCATTTAGATTGGTGCTAATCAGTACTTTTGAAAAACATGTTTGTACCTCTCAAACATGTAAGGCCATATTTTCTCCTTCACTGGTGGAGGCTCTCCTGAAACAGTTCCCTTTGTATTCTGCAGGTCTCTTCTGTCAGCTCTTTCCCACATATCGTCATGTTACTTCTCCTGATGGCTTCCAGTTTCTTCGAGAAAGCTGTGGTGGAAGCAGGTGGCCTTGAAAGCACCCTAGGGAGAGAGTGGGTCTTTGCCAGGGGATCTGGCAAAGCAAGAAACGTGACTTTCTCTTCCCCCCAACCAGAAACAAGCAGTTTTTTCCTATATAGACAGGACATTTCGGCCTCTTCCAAAATCCCTGGTAACTATAGTGTGCCAAGACATAGATTTCTTGGAACATATTCAGTAAGTGAACTGGAAAGTATCTGCTTTGTACAAAATAGGCATCAACATGATGGATCTCAAGAGCTCTTTCTTTGTTAGAGATGAGCCATGGATGAAACACTGGCAAATCACTGTAGATTATAATTGTAAATTGTATTTGTTCTTGGTCTATGAAACTAAAATAAAGCCAGTGACAGCTGAATGAGGAAAGAGTAAAATTCTATGTACTGCAGCTCTGACTTGCTTGGAAACTGCATAGTTTCTGAGAAGCAAGAATAAATATGGTAAGGCTTCAGGAAGTTGCTTACGTGAAGCTTTTTTTTGTTACTCTAGTTTCAGTGTAAGATTTTAGGCTCTGCCTTTGACTGTCATTGTGGTTCAGGCTGACTTCATTTGTTTCACTGCATTTTTTTTGTACCCTGCAACCTTGCACAGAAAAATAGTCTTTCAGAAAAAGTGAATTAGGCTGCAGTTTTTTAATGAACAAAAGATCAAGTGAAATACCACTGCACCTCTGTACATGTTGACTTGCCTGACTGGATAAACTTTTTGTTGTGAACTGAATAGTTTGGGATTTTACTGGGGACTGCCTCTTTGTAAACCACCAGTTAATGAGTGGCTTTCTGCTGCTTCTTTTCCTTTTTTTTTCCCCTGAAGATCTGTGCTTCCAGTGTTTATAGCTTTGTGTAATAGCATGTCTGGCCATCAAGTGGGCTCACAGTTCAAATTTTGGCTTGAGATTTCTCTGCATTTCCTCTCCTCTGCTCCTAGGTGGCAGCCGTATTCTAAACAGCTCACTGTTGTTCAGGCATTCTCACCATGGAGACCCGGAAGAGGGTAGCGTTTAATTTTCAGTGAAAGCAACCTGAAAGATTATTTTTCTTTGGAACATCAACTCCTACCTAACATGGGAAATTAAAATTCTGCTAATGAGTGTTACTGGCTGTCTGCACTGAAACACTGCTTCATCACTTGTGTGGGACATCAGTTCTTAAGGTGTGAGGACTGGTAGAGTTGGATAATTTGTCAGGACCAGAGAATTCTGACCTTTAAATTAGTAATCAAATAGAAAATAGTTTAAGGAAACGCTTCACCTCCCCTGGAAGTCCCATATATGTAAGTTTTCTTTGGTCAAATTTTACGAACATTTTTTAATTTTCCAGTTATTATTGTTCTGATACTGTTACAGTTGATTAAAAGAAGCTGAAATTGGGACAAGGTATTGGGGAATACTTTGCAGATTATCATTGCCCTGTGGTTGGACGGGATTTATTGAGAGAGAGACTAAAAATGAGATACTGGCTTTGAATATCAGTTCCCAAACAAGGTCTTTAGGTTGGTTTTACATAGTGCTTTTTGATTTTAGTTTTTCTAGGTTTTGGGGTGTTTGAAGCAGTGATCATGTAGGCTGTTAGCAGCACTGTGTCTGTTCCTTGCATCTTGGACTCTTGGACTGTACTACCAAGGATATTTAGTATCTTACTGCCTAACAGGACATGGTGCTTCACTTCTGAGAACCTTTAAGGTATTGCCAACCTGTGATTAAACAATGTAACCAGAAAGCTGGGTTAAGCCACAGTTTAGTTTGGGCCTGTTTGAGTTGCTGTTTTTGGGAAGGATCCCTGTTTGTACATGAACACGTGCAGGTGTGTTGTAAGCTCTGGGTGCATCTGTGCAAGTGCATTTGTTTGGGTGGGGAGTGTGTTCCAAGCAAATCCCATGGTACTCTGTACTTCCAGTGCTTAGATTTGCATCATGGAGTAGTGTTGGGGAGCAGGATGGAAATGACTTTTACAGGAAAATTGACCTGGAAGGTTCTTAGCTGTCAGTGGGTGTTTGGTCTGCAGGACCAGGACTACTTGTAGCACATGTTGGGCTCTCAGTACCAACTGTTTAACTCCACAGATCTCCTTTTGTGCCTCACTTCTTGCTTATGGAAATACAGCAGAGCCAGTGTACAGACAACCTTTCAGGTGAGTCTAAAAGCATTTTTTCCTTCAAAGTATTGACAGTGCTGTCAGATTTTTTTTTTTTGTAGTAGGCTTCTTGCTAATTTTACTGTGGATTCTGGCAAATAACATCTAGCAAATCTAACTGCAGCATTCCAAGGCATTGCTTTCCCCAGTTATTTGCCTATCCTTTATGGAGGTTGCCAGTTTGGTTGCAGTGGTGGTAGGACAGCTCTGTATAATAATGGAATAATTTTATTTCCTCTTTTTTTATGTTATCACTTTTAAAACAAACTATTAGTTACAGAATTTTAAGTCTGGTCGCCCTAGAGTTGTAAATGATTAAGGAGGGTTTTTGGTTGAGATGAAGATGATAGAATTTTCTGTATTATGGCAGATCAGACACTGCATGATTTCTACAGATATTATGAGTTCATAATGAACTGAAAATATCTGTGGATCAATGTACTAAAGTGTTTGGTTTTTTTTTTTTCCTGCACTTACTTTAAAAGGGTTTCTGACAGCTGCCAGCTGTTGGTTGGGATGTGCCATCTACGTAAGACGCAAGGAATTGATTAGGATGGAGGCAATGAAAATGGACAAATCTCTGTATTTCCTTTTTTCTGCAGAAGAAAACTTAAACCTGCTTTCATCAAAGTTGTTTAAAATTTCAAGCCCAGAACATGGTTCACAGGAATCATTTGGTGTCATCATGTGGCATTTCCCCAGGAAAAGGTCAGGCACCTCTTCTTCATCTTCCCCTCACTCCACCCCATAAGCTGCTTTTCTTGGTACTTCTTAATTGTACGTCAAACCTGAGCTCTATCTTCGTTTACTGCCTTTGGTCTCCTACTATGTGTTATTTCTCTCAATTAAAACTTACTAATTTTGTTAATTAGAGTTAAGAATTAAATACTATTTTTAATCCTGGACAATGTTGAGGACCATAAAATGCTGTTAAGAACAGTGAGTGTTCCAGATACCAGAAGTACAAATATTAATAGACTGGCAGTTTACCAAGTTTCAGTAGTTTCCCTTTTGTCTTGGAACAAACAACTTATGAATATTTAATGGAAAATATCATGCTAATAAAGAGAAATCTTCGGACTGAGGTCAGAGTTGCTTTATATGGAGAAGTTGTGGAGCAAAACGTGTGTGTGTGTGTGTGTGTGTGTGTGTGTGTGGCCATGAGGGCAGGTGTAGTGATGAGAGGTTGGTGTCTCTGCTGTGAAGGTGCTCTGGGTCCCAGGTCCTGGTTCTCAGCAACACCAAAGATGCATTTCAGGGTCAGTGAACTTGCTGGGGCAAGAGGTGACCCAGGAGTTCTGGCTTTCAGTAAAATGAATAAATTATTTTACTGGTACAGTTGTGTATTTGAAAGTAGCGTTTATTGGTGACTTCTTCAGCAAATAAAAAATTCTGATGTGTTAAAGGACATTTTTAAGGAATGGCATACAGTTTATGAACAGCAGAGTTCAGAAATCTTTAGATCTAGACTTGTCATAACCTCCATAAAAGTGCACTAGGTATTAAATCTATCTGTGAAACCACACACAGTGTCCTGGAGGTGATACAGGTTTTGTTGTACAGAGTCAGAGGAAAGGCACGAGTGTGAGAAGCTCTGGAAAAGGACAGCTGTTTATTTTGCATGAGCCTTTCGGCTGGGGACTGTTAAAACTGAAATGTTAGTGTGTAACCTCAGGTGAATGAAATTGGAATAAGGCTCAATTTGTATAAGCTCACCAGGGAACTGTGGACTGAGACTTAAGGTATAAGTGCCTTTTACTGTAGCTTTCTGAAACTGTGGAGGATAAAGATTGCTTCCTGTCATCTTGGAAAACTAACAAAGCTCTCTGTTCTTTAGGACAGAGCAATTCCAAAGAAGGAAAAATGGTGCAGTAAGTTAGGAAATGCTTAAGAAAGAGATATAATGAGTCTTGGCCAAGTACTGATTCAGAGCCTGGTCCTGGGGTAGTTTTACCTCTGATTATGTTGACAACGTGCAGTGAAAAAAAATTTTTTTTAAGGTTTTAATTTAGTTTCTTAAGTAGAATTCCCTACCAAACTGTGTGGACAAATCTATCTTAAGATTAGAAGATGAGCATTAGAATTTACTCTTAAGATTTTTTTCCAGTGGCAGGTCTTGACATCCAGTGAAAGGTTTTCAAAAAGGCACTTTTAAAACAAACTTTTTATTTAGCTGAATGATCACAATTATTATTTCTAACACTTACATAGAGCAGTGTTTTGAAAATAATACCTCAAAGCAGTGTATAATGGGCTGAGTGGAAATTGAGCAAGGAGCCTAATTTAGACAAATACTAATAGCTGCATTCTGAAATACAGCCTAAGTGTTCTGATAGGGAAACATTAGGATTACTCATGAATCTGGTCATCTCAAGATCTATTTTTCTTTCATTGTTGCTCACACCCATTTTAAGAAGATTGGGAGTCTCATCCAAAATACTTAGCTTACATTTCTTGATGCTGACTGGATTCCAAACTTGGCAGCTGCCGTGCTGTTGCTTACAACAGTGGCACGGCTGGCTCTGACACAGTTACTTAGCAACAGGGAAGCTCACGTTTGCTTACAGCTCATGCGTGTGCATCTAAATGTAGTTCTAGAAAAAAATAAAAGGTTAAAGGAGTTTGGAAGGGGAAACAGATACTTGAACAATTTGTACTGTTCAGTGGTTGAGACTGATGGCAATAGTACATAGGAAAATGAGTCTCCAAATATTTTGTCTTTTAAAATCTTTAGTAGACTGTTAATGTGTTACAAGAATTTGAAATCCAAATGAACAGGACCCTATTCCTACCAACTACAGAATGATCAAAAATAAAAATACAGCAAATGGTTAAGATCAGGGGACATGTTCTATTTTGAATACCTGTGTTACAAATGGCATTCCTTAAAAACAGGAAGATTCATTATTTGAACATTGGGAATCTGAGAAAGTCATAAAAATTATGCTTTGTGAGACTAAAAAATGGGTTGAGATTATATTAATTAGTTCTGATTGTAGATTGCTGCTTGTCAGTTTACCAGGTTTTTTTTTTGCTGATCAAGCTGTGATAGATTAATGGGTTTTTGACAGCTTGCACTCTGTGACTGCAGTAATACTCAAAAGCACAGTGACTTAAAAGGCCACTGTCAGACTGTTACTGTATTATGATTACAGTAATCTCAGTTTCTGGGGTTTCAGGCATGCAGTTTTCCTTATTAGCCAGCATTGGAGCTGCTGTGGGGTTTCCTTATATAGCAAAGGCAGGAAGGTGATTGCGGCTTGCTCCAGACACGAGCGGGAGGCAGGGAGCAGCGAGAGTAAGCCAGGAATGGAGAGGGTAGGAAAAAGACAAGCTGGACTTCGCTAGAGAATGGAGAAAGGTCTGATGATTAGTGTTAACAATGAGTGTGTTCAGGCTGTTTGGGAGAGTGACATGGAAACCTGCAGGGTATCACTGAAGGAAGCAGTGCATTGTATCAGCCCTTGGGAGCTGTGAGGAGCAGCAGGGCAGTTTGGAGAACAAGGAGAGTGGAGAGGTGCTGCATCTGTAGAGGAGTAAGGATACTGCTATTCCAGCTGTTCCCAGAGTTGAGGAGTTCCTTTATACCTAGAAATTAAGTGGTTTGAAAAAGGAGTTCTCCAGAGGCTGTGTTCTTTTGTTCCTGTGTTGGGTCTTCCCCGTCTGTATCCTTAGTTGAGAATTTACTGGGCTTTTCTGTGGGGAACAGATTCAGACATGATAAGGAAGGTGAACAAGATCCCTCCCCCACTGGGGGTGGGATTGAGAGTGTTAATCTGTGTTTTTCAGGACTAAGTCAAAATGGGGAAATATCTTGTGAAGAAGGTTTTTGAGGGCTAGAATGAATCTAGTTAGGGGACACTGATTTAAAGATGGGGGGGAAAAGTCATCAATCCAGGCTGCCAAAGTTAAAATACAGCTAAAATATTTACCTTTGAATTTCAAATTCAGAATAGAGGATTCTGTAATTCTGATTTCAACATGTATATTCATGTGCTGCATGTGTACTTTATGGGGCTTGCTCACTTAAATGATGTCTCCTCTAGTTAACAAACCATTAAATGAGAGGCTGTAATTACCAACTCTGTGACTGCCTCAGAGTGGGCAAGAGGATATGTGTTAATTCTTTATAAAAACGACAGGATAGTGCATCTGCAAAGTAGGAACTTGATAAAAATCTATCATCCCATGCAAGTGACAACCTATTCATCCCATGCTGGGAAACATGCCCGGTCTGCTCCTCTCCCTGCTGAAGGCTTTTCAGAGGGCAAGTAGAAGAATGATGTCAAATAATTTTGGTTCCAGTTACCTGTCCGTGTTTTAAACTAATAGGCTCTTGAACATGAAATCTGCACTACAGCAACTTTTTGTAAAGGTAAAATGAGAAAAGTTTGTCCTTCCTTTTGCTTTTGCTGTTCATTCCTTCACTAGTGGAGACTAGAAGGGTACAGGTGCTGTCAGGTTGACCTGTGTAACAAGGCTCGGTGTTTCACAGAAGGAAGAGAATGCTACCCAAAAATTGGCCCCATCCTTACAGAGAAGACTTCAATGTGTTCTTCTTTGGACATTTTTTCTGACCATCAAATCCAGGTTTGCTGTGTAATGTGGTAGTTCTCAATGCAAAATCATCTAAATCACCCACCCGTATTTGCCGGGAGACAAAGTACATGTTGAGTCACTTTGCCTCTTAATCTGGTTTCTTTTTTTGGTGGTTGTAGCTATTTTCAAGTCTTCCCTTGGTAAGTTGTCTTTTGTGAGTTTATTCAGCTGCAAACATTATACACACTTGCTTTGGCAGCTGGAACAAAAGCAGAATAATGAAAGAATAAAAATTTGCTGGCAATTGTATTTGTGCTTTGTAGGCAGGATTCGTTGTAGTGCAAATCTTTGTGGGCTAATGAAGTTAAAGTAGGGCCTTAGATAGTATTCTTTTAAACAAAAGCAGCCTGCCCAAAGCTGTCTCTGCTAGTGTTTTCCTTCTGAAACAATGAGAGCGAATGCTGCAGGTTTAAAAATGGAATATAATTTATGAGGCTCCTAGCCTTGGGCATGAGTCCTTCTGTAACTGGAATTTAAAACATAAAATGAATATTAATGAGGTGGGGAGGCTTGCAGACCTGTCCTTTAATACTAATCCATTGTGAGTGGAGTGGCTCTAGGAATGAGCTGATACTGGCACAGAGACAACCAGGAATTGACTGCTCTTAGGAAATGCCTCATCAGTCAAAGTCTTCACAGGCTCCTGAATACTTGTCCTGATCAGACACAGAAGGGCACCTGCACATTTCTGGTATCAATATCCTGCCTGCTGATTCTGTGTGCATTTCCCTGGGGATACTCCTGTATGCTGGCTTCCAGCTCTAGCTTGTTGCATGGATGGAAGCGTAATGAAAGGGTAAGTTATCAGTGCAGTTTGGAAGTGCCTTTGGAAGAGAACTGGGAACCTTCAGTTAGATGTTTAGGGCATAGTCACGGTGACTTAGGCTGGGTGACATCAGTATTAGTAGCTCCCTGTCCCTGATTATTAATGAAAAAAGGTTCTAAAATACTTAAGTGATTTCATAACCCTTAAGTGTGTGTAAAAGAAATGTGCCAAGTGATTAAAGCTTCCCCTCATTTTCAGGAAGAAAGATACTTTGTATTAACCATTTGATCTAAGGAATGTTGTTTAGATTATAAATTTCCTGGAAATGGGATGTTTGTGGGCCAGCACACCTCCTCCTAATTCACAGAGGCTGGTGCTGGGAGATGAGAGAGGTCACCTCAAAAATGCTGAGCCGCTTCGCTTTACTCTGTAGTTAGTGCAGGAATTGGCAAATGTGTCAGCAGCTGGCTGGGAAATCCAGTTCGGATAACCTCTTTACCTCTTCCCTTGTCTTGGTCTGTGCTCCAAATGCACTGATGGGCTGCTAACTTCTCTCGTTTGGAAGAGGAGTTCTGGAGTGTAAGAATAGCAGACTTGAAGAATTCCTCTAAAAGCCAGAGTACTAACCTTGATCTTGATTTCATTTGTTGGATGTTAACGTGCATGATTTTTGGTAAAGTTCTGCATTTATTCTATAAGTAAATGGTGTCTCGTGACACCTACAAAGCCTATACTCAGTGATCACTTTCCTTGCCTCGAGCTCACAGTATTTTAGGTCAAGGCACCAAGCTCTGTATTTCCCTATATGTAAAATCCATTAGACTTTACCCAGGTACTAGAAGAAACTGTAGCTGTGTCCATTGTCACAGCAATACATTTAACTTCGTGAAAAATGGACTATTTCCTTGTGGATTAAAAGTTCTATAGTTGCTACTAATTTGTTGCCTTTAATACTCACAGAATCACGCAGTCCAGAACTGACATTGTGAGACTGGAAATTACACTGGGGGAGAGAGAAGCTCCCAAGTTATTTTTCGGAAACTAAATGGGAAAAAAAGCAGTCAGTGAAACTCATCATAATAATTATATTCTTAATATTAATTAATGAAAATACTGCAGGAAGGTGTTGTTTTACACTATGCTTCTGTATTTAGATCTGCTAATGGAAGGTTGCAGGCTGAGCATTGCTCATTCCAGAGTTCTTGCCAAAGTTTCTAAAGGATTCTCTTTGTCATGCAAGCTTTCCCCCATGGCACAGTGCTTGCATGCTGTACGTGCCTTTGCTGCCACATTAAGTAATACTGTCTCTTTACTAAATCTACACTAACTGCATGGTTATTTGTGCTATTGGAATAAGTCACAAATATATAAAAATACTTCTTTCCCTCCCTTGGGTCTAGGGTCATTGTTAAGCCCTACACCTCTTGAAAAGCTCTAATATTTGTTCTTTTCTTAGGTACTGGAATGGGGGTGTTTAATTCCCACAGTTATGTGTTAGTAAAAAAGCTGAAGGCCATGTTCAAGAGCTTGATGCCCATGTGGATGGTCTCCTGTTCCACTGAGAGTGGCTGGGTGGTGTTCCCAGCTCCAGGAATGCTGCTTCAGGTGCTGCCACAAGGCTGGCAGCATTTGTGCCCTTTCCATGTGGAACGGCTCGGCAGCAGGGGCAGGGCTTTCAACTCAGAGGGCACCAGTGTTCCTGTGCCACTGCATACACCAAGCTCATGTGTCTTAAAAATTTTGGGGCAGTTTTGACCTAGAATTTATGGTTTAGTTTTGCCCTTTTAAAGGGCAGAATGGTAATAATAAATATTAAAGCTATGAAAATATTCTATGAGCTAGGAAAGGTTTAACTCTGTTTTACAGGTGGGAAAGCCAAGGCACAAAAAAGGAGTTAGGAATTATGCAGGGGTCTGACAGTTGAGACTGGTCTCACATTTCTGGAGGTTTAAGTCCAGCATCTGGGGCAGCCTCGGGTTGCCTATATCCCTTAAGCAGAATGTTACACTTTCAGCATCTTGGTAGAACTATCTCGCCTGTATGAGCTGTGCTCAAGTCATCCTGTACTCCAGGCACCCCCTGTTCACTTGTTTGTTGATTAGCCTGAAAAACATTCCCTGCCTGGCAGTAAAAAATGCAGCAGAGCAAGCATGGCCACGTACTCCATGGCTTTGGCCCTGCAAGAGTTCCTCACCTGTTTCTAGTTTTGTCTGTACTTATGTTGGTTTCATTCTGTTTTTTAACAGCATATTTGTTATTTTGCTATACAAACCCAGCTGGAAACACACAACACTTGTTTTTGCTGTGAGAGGGGCAGCCAGCTCTGTACCCACACCTCTGGACCTGACATCTCTTAGATCATAATGATTAAGGTACAGTATCTTATCTCCATTGCTCACCTGATTGTTTCAGGGGAGAGTGCACGTGCACCCATCCTGTGGTAGAACGCACTTCTGTTGTGATTGAAGCAGTGAAGACGTGGCCCATGGCAGGCCCTGGGCCGGCTGCCTGAGGTGCTTGTCCACCTGCTCAAAGGCAGGGCCATAGTGAGAGGCTGTCATTTTGTGTACCCATGCCTCATGGATTCAGCTTAATGTTAGATCGCTTGCAGCTTGTAATCAGAGATAATTCTATTACAGCTTGTTGGCTAAGTGGGAAAGGAAGGCACAGATTAAAACTGAGAACAGATTTGCTTCTACTTCTCTAGAACTTATTTCCTTCTTAGGTCATCCAGCGTCTTGGTATCTGTTCTCTTTGTATATTTGTCCTCCATGGACACAAACTTACGGGTCAGAACTCTATTAAAAGAAAATGTATTTTACACAGGGCAAAATAAAAAGGAATTCATTAGCTGAGGACCAAATGCACAAGAAACATAATTTGGGTGCATTGTGGCTGTATATTTAACTGTGTAGGTAGAAAAAAATTAAAAGATCCTAGATCTAGGGCTTCACAAATATGCCTACATGGACTTCATGGCAATGTACACTTGTGTAAGTAGGTAAGGTGTTTTACAGACTGAAGTGAATGGCTCTGTGTGCATAGCATCAGATGTAGAAACAGTGCTTAAGGCATAAATAGGTATGTGAATTCTGATGGAGGATGAACCCTCCTGAATGGTCCTTTTGTGTCCATCCACTGTTCCCTCAATTCCTGTGCTAAAGAAATTGGAAACACAAGAAATTCCCAATGTGTAATATTCCCGTTGTGTTGAAGCAAATAACTTGCAGCAGTTATCAGTGTCACTGAAAAATAGAATAGCACTTGGATAAATGGCAGTCTTGTCATTGCTTGGCTGAAGCCAAGGTGCTGTCCTTAAGTTACAGCTAAAGCAAAGTAAAATTGGATGAAAATCAGCGAAGGAACAAAGAAATGCAAAGAAGGGACTGTTCAGTGATGCCAGAGGTCTGGCTGTCATCTTGTATTGTTTCCGTGCCCTGGAGTATCTGTTATCGGTGATTCAGGAAGTGAACTGCTGGAATATGGATAGAACTTAGTACTGCTGATAAGGCAGTGAAATGATTGAAATGCCTGGTGTAGTGTCAGATAAGATGAAATGCCTGGTTTATCATGCAAGCAGAATTCTAGCAAGATCCAGGGAGACTCTGCAGCTTTATTCAGTAAAAGGCTGCAGGCTACCAGGGTGACCACCAGACAAGCCAAACAGAATGGGGACTTTATATCAAGAATCTGCCCTGCACAGATCCCTACGTTTGAGCATGGGAGGATTTTGTGTTTCTGATTACATAAAGAGATTTACGGTAAGGGACTCCTTAGTGCTTTATTGTAAACCTGGTTTGAAAGTGAAAACTTTCTGGATGGCACAGATTTGGTTTCTGTGCCTTTTATAACATGCTCTGTGTGTCTGACATTCTTGGCCAGGTTGTGCAGCCTGTTGGCTTGCAGAACACCTGCCAGTGTCAAGGAGGTGTTTCTGAAATGATGACTGCGGCTTTGCCTTCGTAAATAAATTTACTTTTACTAGCCTTGGCATATTAAAACTTTAATTCTGACTGGAATATTTGTTGTATAGGATGGCAGACTGACATTCACGTGATGTGGAGGTTGGTTGTTACAGCTTTTTGCTTTGGTTGTCATATATGTGACATACGTGAGTTTTAAGACAACGACTCTGTTGGGCAGGCTGACACTGAGGTGATTTAATGAGCAGCCAAATTCTGCATTAGCCCATTTGACCTGTGGTAAAAGCAGTGCAATCACCTTGAGCGGTGGGCACTCAGTGCTTCAAAGGGTGCTCTGGGGTAGTCCTGGAAAGCTGTGAGATCAGAACCCCACTGTGCAAAGGTCTGAGGGAACAAAGCAAAAGACAGCTGTGTCCAAAGCTTTCAGCTGATGGGCAGAGCACAGACCCTGTAAGCGCAGAGAGACGTGCAGACGCCACTGGTGGAAGAGAGAATGGGAATCTGCTTTTCTACCTTTGTAAGCTACTCGTTAAAACCCACTGTATTTTCAAGCTACCTGTGAAGTTCAGTTTTAGTTGCTACCATGGTAGGAAGTCTAGGTTTCAGCAGCTTGTTTGCATTTACCTACTTTTTGAGCTGCTGAAAAGATCAGTAGCAGAAAATGTACTTAAGCAACTTTAAAAAGAATTCCATGTACATATAATAATTTTCAAGAAATTAAAAAAAAATAATTGTAGTAGTTGCATTTTAAATTAGAATAGATCAAATTGTTGTGGGGTTTTTAAAACTGTTCTCTTTCAAAATTTTGAAGAAAGGATTTCTTCATGTATTTTGTTCAATGACAGCTGTAATGGGTTTTCTTAAAGAGCTTGTATTTGTAATTATCTTTGTGTTTTAAAGAGCCAGTGGAGTAAATGAACTAAATCAACAGCAATAAACCAAATTCTGGCTCGGTTGAAGAAAGGACAAAATTTCTACTAATTTCAAAAAGTAAGATATTGTTTCAAAGTCTTAAATTCCTCTAATGTAATGACATGTAGTGGATTTAATAGCCAAGAGTATAATATGATTTTTTTTTATCATATATTACATAAGAAACAGAATGGCTCAGAAGACCAGACACCTTTCATATCCCAGTGACTGCATGTTTTGTTGTCTATTTATGGCAACATAGCAGAAAAACATTTTGGTCTATTAATTTGAATATACTACTCATCTGTTCCTCATGTTGAAGAGATAATGATGTGTTTAAATTGTTTGTGTTCAGCTTTTTGTTAAAGGTAATAAATAGCCTGAAATACATGCAATTTTCTCTTGCTTTTTTCTGAAGGAGTGCAAATGGAAGATATTTTCAGAAGGACTACAGAAGGTGGCCCTAGAACCATAAAAACAAATGAGCCAGGGTTTTTTGGACTAGTCGTGTCTTGGGGGAAAATAAGTCAGTACTGCAGTTATCTGTCTCCATAGCATTCTCTGGCTTGGCTCTGTGCAGATCAGAGTTAGTGTTTTGCAATGAAGACTATAATGAGATTCAGAATGTCTTGTTTCTCTGTAATTGATCTGTTGGGTGACTGAGTAATTCTTTGATACTCATTACTTCAATTTCCTTTTCCGTAAAATTAGTGATAATGGTGCTTGTCTTCTGGAAGCACATTAAGGTAAAAGTTATCCACAGGTAAAAGTTGTCTTAGATTTAGTTTGATTCATTGGTTTTCCTTGTTCTCAGTGCACTAACAATCAAAACCAACTTTGTTTTGGATGTCTCACATTGGATTACATCGCTCTGGCCAATTTACCAAACTCATTATGTTTATCTCTTGGAAAATCATTCTTTGTTTTGTTCACAAAGCAAGTACTCAAATTCATGGAACATTGCAAAGGGAAGGATGCTTTTGGAGGATGTGACCAGCAGAGAACATATAAGGATGAATAGTCTTGGACCACATGTGCAATTCTCAGTAAAGCTGGTGAGAACTGCTCTAATGTGTAAGTTTAATATTAACCCTAGTGAGAGCTCTCTTCTCCCAGTGCCAGCCTACAGGTCAGGTTTGAGACTGTCCCAGCAGGATCTGCTGGGTGTGTGTACAGTTTTGATGTCAGTAGTTGCAGGGGGGAACCTGTTGTTTGCATGTTTGTGGGCTGGAGTCTCCTGGTGCAGTACCTGGGGATCTGCCTGCTGCTGCTCCAACAAGTGGCTGGCTCAGCTGACTGGGCTGTTGTGGAAGGATCACAACCCCAGGCAGCTCTGTAACAGTGCCCTGCATGTTTTTACAGATTGATTGCAACTCTGTTATTGCTCAGAGGTACAGTGGAGGGGGAAATCGGTGCTCAAGCAATAAGATGAGGCATTTTTTGTCTCTGAAATTAATTGGGCTCTTAGGAGAGGCAGTGATAGGAGTGTTCTAACATGTGCCTGAAGATCAAGTCGCCTGTACTTCCTTCAGGCTTTTCCTTTCAGAACTGAACAGCTTTGATGTTCACCTACATCAATCCTTTTAGCCTTGGTGGCAATGCTGTCTTTCTTCTGCTGACTTGCTGGACCTAACTCTTCTTTTAGGACACAGACACTTAATGAGATATTTGAAGTTACCTAGTCATTCACATAAGTTAATCTTGATGCTCCTTTCCTCATTCATGTTTATGGGGGGGGGTATGCATCCCACTCTGTGGGGGTTTTTTGGAGGGGCTAATATCTTGCTGCTTTTCATACTCAGAGTTATTTTTTCTGAGTCATGTGTAGAATTATTTGGAACTCCTCAGGTAGTGTTGGTTCACATCTTGAACTTCGTGTGATTGTTTTCAAATGTCTTGCACTGTGCAACAATTACCTTTGCTTTAATCTCTTTAAACAGTTGTCTCCCATTTTGTGGATGCTTGGACAGCAGAGCTGCTGATGGAGACCAGGCCTTGGTACCTGCAGTTCAGGCTCCTGTTTACCTGGGAAGTCACTCCTCTCTCTCCTCAGCAGAGCAGCTCTGGGATCCAGGCTCTGGACAGTTCATGTACTGCAGGGCCCAAACAGCCCTCCCAGGGTCCAGATTCTTGGCAGGCTGTGTGCACACTGCTGTGGAGAGCTCACAGACAGGCAGACAGACTGAAAGAAATGAATGGAAGAAGGAAGCCATTCTGAAGGTTTGGGACTTTTAGAAAAATACATGATTGGAAAATTTCTGACCATCTCAGTTGTTAACGCTGTTTCCCCAAGCTTTGTGGGAACTCAAGAGGAAGATGTCACGTGCTCCAATTTAAATTTTGCACCATAGTGGTCTGCTGTCTAAATATACTCTATTGAGTATCCTTTCAGACAGTTCATATCCCAGAAACTAAAGTAGTAAACTATATATAGTCTCTGACATTACAATCCAGGTTTGTTTTCACCTTCTCCATGGCTGAATTGAGACAGCAGGAGCTAACAGGTCCTCCTGCTGTTGTCTTCTATATTTGTGGCTCACCTTTCACTCTCTCATTTGTGTCCTTGTTTTGTTGTTCAGGCTTGAGCAGTCCATATGCTTTCTGACTGACCCATCTTAGGCATACTTCTGATTTCAGGTCCCCAATGCTTCCCTTCAGAGACCTGATTCCTGCCAGCACTGTCATTGCGTGTTCACTGGTATTGTATGGGGCTGGGTAGAGTTGAAAAGAACTGCCCTTTTTCTATAAATGACTCTGTTCTGGAAGTTTTCTTGGTGGGTTCCTGTTCCCAGTTTCAGCTGAAGTCCCCAGGAGCCCAGTGTAGGAAGCTTCAGGGTTCTGGTTAATTTTCAGCACCTCTTTAGGAATCAGCACAGCTTGAATCACATCTTCCTTGACCTGTCTTGCTATAAAAAGAAAACAGTTTGCTACAGATTTGATGACTGACCGACTTTCTTGTTTCTGGGTTTGCTTTATGCAGAATTATCAGGTTTAGGGCCAGAAAACATTGGCACAAGCTACCAAATGGTTGTGGGTCATCCCACTGCATGAGGCAGTTGTCACCATGGCCAGCAGGGATTGCTTGTCTTGGTAAGGCAGGTAGAAAGCTGCCAGTCATTGCTGTGGGCCTCGGAGCTTGTTTTTGTGGGCACTTTTATCTGTGTTATGGTCAGCACAGAATCCACGTTTCACTGGATTCAGTTTAGACAAACTTTGTCAGAATTTTCCCTTTTCTTCTTTTGTGGTGGAACAAGAGCAAGAGGCCCCTGTATTTCACTGTTTTCAGGGACTGTATGAAGAGACTCTTGCCAGCTGTAACTTGCTTAACCTCTCTGCGGAATATTGCTGCAGTATTTTCCAGCATCCAGCCCCGTGTTTTAACTCCTCTCCTAATTTCTTGCACTGAGAGGATCTTGTTGTGCTGTAACTGGATTTCTGGCTGGCACTGCCCTACTACCTGTTAGTGACAAATACTCACGGTATCAACTAATATGAAATCCAAACAATTTATATCCTGGATCTGTTATCAGCACTGTTATTTGCTTGCTTTCCTCTGAGTGATTTTTGGCTTTATGGTGCCAGGACTTGGGGCTGTTTTTGTAGTCTAGCACTGATAATCAGTGTGTCTGTGTTTACACTACAGCTGTCTCTGCAATGCAGCTGGAGATCTAATAGCAGAATTCCAAAATCGATGATTTATTAGTTTTAATTCAGGAGCCTCCTATGAGTTCAGAGAAATGTCTGTGTGGCTGAGGAAAATTCATACTCTGGAGTCTGTAGACGGCTGATTTAAGGTAACAAGGTGATTCAGAAGCAAAACTTCCTGAGTCCTGATAGAAGCCTTGCAGAGAGGCACTGGGGGGGGTACTTAGTGTTTTGGGAGTGGAAATGGCTGTACCAAATGTGCTCTGGATTTCTGTTTTTACTGGATATTTGTACTGAGATACTAACCTCAGATGTAAAAATAGATCACTGTGCTAATCATACCCCTGGAGCCCTAATTCAAGGCTTCTCATTCACACCCAGCTGTTCTTAAGCTATCTGCTTTACAGAGATAAACTTTAAAAATTGCTTTCTCATTCCTTGCTCTGAGAAGCTTGATTCCTGTTGTTAGTTGCTTTCTGCAATTCCACTGGCATGTGATATAATGCTCTTATAGGCAAGCTTTTCTGTAGATCACATTCTTTTGTTTGTTTCCTGTATACTTCTTCCAACCTGGTGAAAACTACTGTTAAGTTTAGCTGGAGATGTTTTTCACAGATGGATGCAGCAATTTCTCTGCTTTTTGCCAGACATTGAAACATTCACCTAAAGGAGAGCAAGTGGCTTCTATCTGAGCTTTTAATTACTGAGAAGAGTTTGCAAAACCACTGCTTTTTGTACACAAACTCTTTTATTCTGAATCTTTTTCAAAGTAGTTTGTGTCTAGACTAAGCCTGAACTGATGGTTATTCCTGTCTTTGTGAATGATGTCAAAGCAAAATATCAGCCAGATCTAAATCAGCAGGTGAATACAGCACATAACAGACTTCATTATAGGGCAGATAAGTATTTACTTGATCTAGAATTTCCTTAACATCGTGTTTTGGTTTTTAGTGGGGAGTAGAAATGTCAAAGAGTGTTCTTACTTAAAAAAATCCCTGTGCTGTTAAGGTCCTGTAAAGACCATTATTAGCAAGGAGCAGTGACCACAGTGCTTGGTGCTTGTTGTACCACAGTTGGGAACGTAAGTGAGAGAAAAAATTCAGTGACTGAGGCTCCAGCTTACACAAGGCCCGACATGATGGCAGCAGCTGCTTCTGTAAGCGCCACCTGGGAGGAGTTTCCAAGGGTGTGGGGCAGTAGCCAAGGCATGCTGGAGTCCAGTCGGATGGTTTGGGAGGCTGGAGGCTGCCTATTGCAAGGCTGCCTGTGAACACTTCCATCACTTAATTCCAGTGCAATCCAGCATGATTTGAGGTGCTTGTGTGTTTTACCTGTCAAAGACCTAAACCACTGCAGTGTAAAATTGTGCTCGAGGTGATGATACCTCAGTAAGTATCCATGAAGGGCGGGCTGGAGGACAGAGTTCTTGCCTTTTAACCATGGGAATTTAAGTGGAGAAGCAAATAAAGTAGTGTAATATATTCTTGCAACAATTGTCAGTCATGGTGGTGGGAAAGGTGAAGTTGGAAATGATGGTTACAACATGGAAATGATTAACAAGTTAGTACAGCTCTGAGTGTGCATTCTTGTTGGTTTTTTTCAGATTTGAAGCTAAAAAGATCTCCTGAAGTAGGAAGGGAGCAGAAGTGCAGAAAGCACAGTGCAGTTAGGGGATTTTCATCTTCTCAAACAAAGCATGTTGCTGGCAAAGCAGAGGCTTTTCTGAGGGATTTGATTTGAAGCCAGTCAAATTTCAAGTCAGCAAGAACAATTGTACTGGTTTTAATGTGTTTTGGAGCAAACTCTGGATTATGTAAGTTTGTTTTCCAGAAAAGTTGACTGTCTAGTAATAACCCCTTCTTATGCAACAGGTATGTTCCCTATATGTCTATCATGAGAGCCCTATCCCATTGCTTCAGTGACAAGAATTTCCTTTTACTGATTTTATTCCTGTTGGCATTACTGCACAGCCAGGGCTACTCTTCTGTGTTGTGGCAGATCCCTACTGACTTAGAATTACTTGTACCTGAGCAAACTGCCATTGACACAAGAGCATTTGGCAGGTGTCAAGTGGGCCTCAGGGCTCTCTGCTGAGCTCCCAGTAGTACTGAGAAAGCATCTTGTAAATAAGATGCTTCTTGAATCCTAGGGGAAGCTTTTGTGGCTTTAAATCAGCAGGCTTTATGAGGAACTGACTGCATTAGATAAAAAACTGCTGAAATTCAGAGAAAGCAGGAACAGCATGACTTTTTTGTTCAGTTTTCAGAGGAGAGGTCGTTGTTGGAGGGTGTGGAGGAATGGGAGCATGAATCCTTACCACTATCCCAGGGAAACATTCTCAGTTGCCACTCTTCTGCTCCAAGTTAGTTAAATAGTTTAATAGCTGCTTAAAAAGAAAATAAATTGAAAGGATGAAAATTCAAAGTAATGAGCTTCTTAATGTAGTTTCTGTGAGTAACAGACTTGGTGGTGAGAATAAGCTCTGGGGTCAAGTGAGTGAATGTGGATGGACAACAGGTGCACTTTTGGCCTCCTGAGAGGCAGAGTAACCTGGTGGAAGGACTGCAGGCAAATGGTAAACAGTGTTATCTAGAAATCTCATCACTTTGATGTAAATGAAATGTCATAATTGATCTGTTCAGCTCTCTGCTGTCAGCTGCCTGACTGAGATGCATTACAGTAGTGCACATGATCTGGGGTTCAGTAACCTATCCTTAGCTGTGCTGCTGCCTGGAGATTTTTCCTTAGATTCAGTTGTCTGAAAAATAATGAAATGGAAGTGGGGGAGGAAGTCAGGACTTGCAAGGGTATTTCCTAATCTACTGTGTTATCAGCTTTCTGTCATTAAATACATAGAAACCCCAAGTTTCTACAGTGGTGGCTAAGATTGAGTGTACCTGGCACCACAGTCATGTTGTGACAGAGATAATATTGAGTTGTATCATGCCAGGGTCACTTGGGGATACCAATAGTGTTCCACAGATCCTTTTACTGGGCAGGTGGATTTCAACCAACAGTGACATGAGTGGTACATTAAACGTGGGTTTCTTGGCCTTCTAAAGCTGGTATGGCCCAGTTCCCGGGGTGATCTGGTCCCAGCAGGAAAGCCAACCATTGGACTAGATGGATTTATCCAGGCTGTATGGCATATCCTGCCTTTGGAAGTTATTCCTCTGAGTTAGAGCCAATGCCTCTTTTGTATTTGCCATTGTGAGAATTGGTCTGTTGCTGCACCATGACCCTGTGGATATAAAAAGTTTACCTTCTGTGCTGTTCATGAGAAACTAGGTTTAATGTTTCAAAAATTTAGGTACCCTAGAAAGGTTCAGTTACCCTTTCATCTGCTGGGGGGAAAAGTAGGAAATTTATGTTAATGAGCTGCAGCAATTAGATGTAGATTAAGTAGATTTTCATTATAACTTGAAAAAGCTGAAATCTGGTTTCTAAATATGTAAAAGATATTTGCTAGGTTTTTTGTTGTGTTTTTATTTTTTTTCTGCCTGAGCAGTGTTTATCAGATGTAGCCAGATTGCTCTGAGCTTATTTGCTTTGGCTATTCCTTTTGTGAGCTCCTGATGTTTTGCCACATTGAGTTCTCCATCTTCTTAGAACTCTGTTGCACTGCAAACTTTCCCCAAAGCCTTTAAGTTCTCTATTAAGTTTTGGCTTTTTATAGGCCATATAAAAAGTTATTTTTATACATATTTCATACATATTTCGTTTTCCTATGTATTGTCAGCCATCTCCAGTTTTACAATGTTGTTGGAAGCAATGCAACAATCTAATGAGATGATCTGTTTGAGCAGCTGGTTTTAACCTCTGTGACATTTCTTGTTTGGGGTATAAGTCTCTGCTGTCACTTCAGTACATGGTGTAGATTTTTTTTTTTTTTACTTCTTGTTTTCTATTCACTCCATGTCTGAGGATTTTTTCCTTCCTTTGGGTCAGACTTAGCAGGGAGGAACTGTAACTAAACTGCTATACGATAGATTTTCTATGGTTAGATGTGACTTTTTCTCTTGTTTTTTGACACCTCTCTCTCACAACTGGGAGAGTGTGTGTGAGGTGAGAGCCAAAGAGGAATAAACTCTTCTCCCCCTTGAGAATAGAAGTCTCTTTGGCATCATTGGTTCAAGGTCACTTGTAGTTCTGTTTCTCCAGCATGTGTGTTCCTTTTCTCTGCATTCCTGAGATACCTGATACCTTGGAGGTGTTCTAAAGGGATCAGAGTTCAGTTCAGCAGACAATGGAATCAAGGCAGTTGCCTGCGCACTTCAGATCCCAGAGCTCGTTTTTTGTTACCTGGAAGAAATGAACAGGAAGCCTCAGGAGACCAATGGTCATCAGAAACTTTGTTCAAGTTACATCCAGACTGGGATGGAGTCTTGTGGGTCACCAACCAGTTTTGGCAATGCCAGCTGGGGTGACTGAGCATAGCTCTGCTCTCTGCAGAAGTCCTGCAGCATTCCCTGGTATTTGTTGTTCATACAACGCACTGTGAAATTTGGGGGTTGAAGATGAAGCACCGTGTGTTGTGGTATCTAAGTGCAAAATGTCATTATAAGCAGTAGCTCCTAACAAAGAAAAAGTGAGTTTAATAGGCTGTGGCACTTGTCACAACAGCTGTGCTTTTTTGTGATGTCGGGCATTTTAGGATTTTTCCCTTATTTTTTGGTAACTGTTGAAAGGCTTGGGACTGGCAATGGAAATAAATACTCTCTCCAGGCTGCTCAAGCAAGATCTGAACACTGGGCACTAAATCAATGTTCTGAACAACAATTGCCTCCTATTGTAATTCAAAGCAAAAGGAATAAAAGGGTTTTTGCCAGTATTTGAGCATATTATTGTTACAGTGGGGATACTGCCAGCACGTGTATCAGACAACGAGCCCCGTGGAAAAGAAATATCTATGGACAGATTCTTGCTAGATGTTTCAGAGATGTTTATTTCTCCAGCCGAATGGCTGAGGATCTGCTGAGGAACTGCTGCAATCCCGGGACTGAGGGTCCTTGCCCACGCAGGGGAACACAAAAAACCAATGGGGAACGAGGCTGACCAGGGGCAGGGAAACACCGTGCCTCCCCCCAGGACCCCTCTCCCAGGACCACATGGCAGGGGGGGAGACCCCAACTTATTATCGTCCTGAAGGCAAGACAAACTGTTAGACCTGCCAGAGCCTTTTTTTCTGTTTGTGTTTGCCAGCAGTGCAAAAGGGGAGAGTGTGGGGGAGAAAATGAAAACAAAAAAGAAAAGCTGACCTTAACTTTGTGACAGATGTTTAAAACTTTTCACTTTGGTCCAAATGAGGTTTCTTTCTCTGTCCTTCACCCATCTGTAATTTTGCAGTTGTTTATGGATGCACAGTTTGATGTAAGTAGTGTAATAAGTCAAACAGCTGTATCTGAGTAGGAGGCAGTTGTGGCAGGATATTCCCTGTTCCTCAGACAACACTGGCAAGGAATATTTGCTGCATATTTTTAGCAAGAATTCTCTGTAGAGCATTATCTCAAACATCTCTAAGTGCGCTGTGTGAGCAGTTATTGGGTGGTGACATCTGTTCCATGTAGCTGGAATACACAGTGCATGTGGCTGAATCCAGAGGAGAAAGGGACGGGATTTTTTTTTTTGAAGCCCCACTTTTTGCTTTACACAACATTTACCACTAGTCCATTGCATGTGAGGAGGATTAAATCAGCAGTTACATGAATAATAACACTAGTTAATAACAATTGGGCAGCATTCATGCTTTTTGCTCTCAATTGTTAAATAACTAAGAAGGCAGTTCCAGGTTTTGAAGGAGTCCTGTTTGCCCCCAAGCATGCCCAGAGGCCAGTTGTGCTCGCTGGTTGTACTTGCATTGTTTCCTGGCCGTGTGCTGTGCCTGGAATAGCACATTGGTGGTGGCAAGTTGAGTTCTGAGTGTGCAGCTGGGGATGACTTTCTGTGGCTGTTTCTTTGTTGAAGTATTTGCTCTGCATTGTCTGACTTTAAATACAACACTCTAGTGACTCTACCACTTTCTTTTTGTTCCTAAGAGGACAACATTCAACAGGTACTCTAGATTTAGTGAATTATATTGGTTGTTTCTATCTTTTGTCATCAAGCATGTTTATAGGCTTGAAAGAATTAACTACTTGGAGGTATTTGGCTAAAAACTCTGATTATTTAAACGCAGTAGTAGAGTTGCAAGGCATTCATTGCCAGTGTCCTTCAAGATAGAGCTGTATATTTTACTGTGTTGTATGGGATATCACAAAACTTACACCATTCTATCCCCACCACCAGTGACTTTAAAATACCTTTTTGGTCAGGAGAAGTGATATGGCATGAAATGCCAATTTTTCTTCTAAAGTCATTGCTTGGTATTCAAACTCTCCCGTGAAGATGATGAATAGTCCAAGTCTCACAGCTTTTGCTGTGTTTGGTAAAGCTGGTTATTGGCCTCTAAATGTCACAGAACCACCAGGTTGGCTATAATTATATGATGGCCTTGGTAGATGTAACACTTTTTTTACTGTAAAGGTAAAAATTCTTGTCTTATGGAAGTGGCAAGGACTCAACATTGTCTTGAGAGGGTAATTTTAATGCTGCTGCTACTCTGTGGGAAGGATTTTAATGTCTAGGATGTCCTATCTCATACAGGAAATTCACTTTAAGAGTGACATTTTCTTTCCATATGCCCCTTACAAAAAATGAGGAAGGGACTGGAGACAGAGGGATGCTCAGTATCCCAAAGGCTGGGGCTTTGCTGTTGTTTGCTGTCAGGACTCCTGTGGCAGCAGGGTTTCCCCACTGTTCTCCTCCCTGCTCTACAAACGGACCCGGGAAAACCAGACACTGTCGTGTTACAGTGTCACATCTGGCATGGGACAGACTGCTCTCTCTTGATGCCACAGTTCATCCTCTGTGGCAGGGAACTGACTCCCCTTCTGTGTGGTATTGTAAGGGTGCATTCATTAATGTTTCTAAAGCATTCAGAGCTGTGGCAGTCGAGCCTGTGCAGTGTGAAGTGACTCTTTCTGTTCTCTAGGGAATGTAATTTGTGTAGCAGATATGTTGTGATTCAGAAGTGAAAAGCAAGTCAGTAACAAATCGTTTAAGATTTATGATTTAATGATTTCATTGCTAATAGTTTGACTAATTCTGCTGTGCCTTCATAATGATTTTTTTTTTTTTAACTTGGTTCATTTTTATAACCGGGGAGAAAGATTTAATTTTAGAAGTTTCAGTTGACAAAGACATGCTGGTGCTAGATACGTATTTCAGATCATTGTCATTGTACTCTATTTTTAAATTCAACTGCCAGCCAACTGAAAGAGCACCCTGTGTTGATGCTGGGTGTTCTGCATCCATGCTACAAAGCTGAATTCTTCCAAGCTGAAGCACAAGGCCAGCCAATTTACTTTTATGTTTTTCCTGTTTAATGAAGGGAAATGTTCTAGCACCTTTTCATTATCACAGAACTAAAATCGGTCATGAAAACAATTCCCCTCCCTCCAGAGGCCTGTGCAGGCATTGGCCATTGTTAAGATGCTTGCCTATCAACAGCCACTCGAGAAAGAATTTTAAATGGTTTTGTGACGTCAAGGAGGCACAAGAAAACATAGTCTGGTGCCAAGTTGCCTCCATCATTGAAAGCCCACAGTAAGAAATAGATAACACAGAAATAAATCTTTTGTGCAGTAGCTATCTCATGATACGTTCTAGTGACTCCAGTAAGTGAGCTTGTCTGGTATAGGAATAGCTGAAGAAGATGAACTTTCAGAGCCTCATTTTCTAATTTATGCTTAATGAAAAGCCAGCCTAATCTGTTTGACTTCCTGCTGTCTGGACACGATGTCTGCGGGGAGCTTGGACCTCGCAGAGGGAAACGCCCTGACAAAGTTTCAGCCTACAAAAGTGAGCAGTTTAAGTACGGTGGACAAAAAACTGTATCTCTTGAATGAAAAGATGGACAAACTGTTGCATTTCCAAGAAGACCTGACAGGCAAACTGCAGCAAGTTGACAGAAGCATTGCTGATGTAGGAAATGGCAGTAACAAGCTCACAGTATCCCGAGCAGCTCCTGATGACACAGATGCAATGCAAAAGGGCCTGAACGTACCGGACAGTGCTGCCCAAGCTGACGTCCAGAGCATATGCTCAGAAGTGTTGAATTTGATGAAAGCTGCCCAGCTAGATGCCTCCAAGCATAAGGAGAGGCTGGCAAAGATAGAGAAAAGGGTTGATACCCTGGATAAAGTTATTACATTTGTGGGAGAAGTATTAAAAAATTCTAAAGTAGTGGATTTCATTCTCAAAGGCATTGTGCCCTGGAAGAAGGGGAGTCTGCTGGAAATCCCTGTTGAGGTTGGTTTAGTTTTACTGTTCTTCATTTCACTTTATGACATAGCAGGGCTTTAGGCTCTCCTGTCAATCTCTTGCATGATGTTTAATTCAAGATTTCCTTTCTGTGTTGCTGCTACACGTTACTGCTGGGACCTTCAAATTGCAAGGCTCTTAAGGCAGGGAGCAAGCTCAAAACAGTGTCTGAAGTTCCTGAAGGGTGCTGGGCAGTCCTGTAATGAGTGTGAGAAGGAGATTGCTACTGTAAAGGAAAATTCAGCTTCTACCAGTGCTCAGAGCTCAGCAATGTCACCCAAATTAGTGACTGAATTGAGGCCCCAGAGAAAAGAATGAGTAACATACTAGAAGTTTGGGTTGTTTTTTTTTTTTTTTTGAGAGAAGCTTCTATTTCTTTGTTCATTCACAAATTCTGAATCCACACCAGTTCCTGAAACCTGTGCTGACCTATGGTCATGTTACTGAGAAATTTATGTTGTCCTTAGACATCTTAGTTGTCCTTAGCTACATTTTTTTGATGCAGCTGTGACTTCGTCAACTCCATTGACATCGTTCACTCCTGAAAACAAGTAGTTCTTGTGTTTGCAAGTTCCCAGACATCCGTTCCTAAGCATTTCTTAATTATTGAGGACAGGGAGGGAGAAACAGCAAGGCCAATACTTAACTGATATGGTATTTTGAAATAGATTAGCCTTGTTTTTTAAAAGTTACAGGCATCTGGAATTAGTTCTTTATAATGGGAGTTTCCATTTTTCACTATGGCTTCTATCCCACCATGGGGACAAAAGGGAGGAAAGCTGCAAGAGCTGGAATATGTTTATTGATTCCAAGAATCTGGTTGTATGTAGAGATGTGATTACAGTAAGGAGAATTTAGCTCAAATGAAAATGTCCATTTGTATCTTAATCCAAATATTTTTTACCAAAACTAAAATGTTTTGATGGGAAGGTACATCTAACCCTTTAGAAGAACAGGGCAGTGCTTGATGCCAGTGTAACTTTTCAGGCTTTCAGTGCTCTCCCTTTTTTAAGTGCCAGCGGCTAAAGTGAGCTGGCTGTTAGGAGACAGAAGAACTTATAAAGTGCTTCAATGAGTGTTGAGAGCAATAAATCATGCATTAGTTATCAACCTTAAATCTGGATAAAGCTCATACTTCCAGTTCCAACTTCAGTTCTACAGGTTTTTGGAGAAATGGAAAAGTCTCATATGTTTTGGGTAAAGCTGTGTTGTTACAGTCACTGTCTGCAGTCACTGCAAAATGCCTGGAGACAGATACTGTCCTTTGCTTGATTTTGTGCATGGGCAGATAGAAATTGAGAGGTGAGATGACCTGCTGGTGACAACCTGGTGGGCTGGGATGGGGTGGAGGTCTGTGTCCCAGGCTCTAACCTGTTCCTTGGTTGGAGAACAGTCAGGGTGTACTGGGTGAGCAGTTTTATGGCAAACTGCAATATGACCATCATTGTCCTCCTTTTTTGTTTCTGGTCGTGAACACTTTTTGAAATTGGAGCGTAAGGTCAGTTATAAGACCTTAAGATAAGTCTGTGCTTTGATCACAGACTGCTGAGTGATATCTGAACTAGGCTCGAATTAGTGAGGCTCTGTGTGTGTGTACGTGACCTGGCTGGAAAATGTGGAGCAAAGCACAGGTGAACTTAAGAACAAATTACCTTGTGCTGAGCCATGTGCTAACTTGGGTCTGGTTTTTGCAGCCTGCTGTGTGGTAGCAGCACAGACATGGCCAAAGAGCTCCACAGTTGCAGGGGGAGCACAGAAAAAGAACTTGCTGCCTGCTTGTTCCTGCTTTCCAGCCTTTGCTGTTTGTAACAGGGCGCTGCTTATCACAGGCTGGCTTGGGATGGGCTGGGAGTGGGGAGGCTGTGTTTGCGTTTCTGGGTGAAGCTGTTTGTTGACAGCATTCCAGGGATGCCGTGGGAATGCTTATGGAAAAGTTTTATGGGGTTGGAGTCAACAAAAGACTATGAATTGAGCTTCTTATGTTCCAAACCTCTAACTTCTTACTTAAAAACCAGAGAAAAACACACTGGCATTAAACTGTCACTTACCCAAGGCTTTCTTTGCATGTAGGATTGTGCAAGAATAATGTTCACCCTGGTCATTGTTGCAGGTTTGCTTAGAGCTGTAATAAAAAGGGTAATGATTTTTTCCTACTTTTACTCTTTGGGTGTTTTGAGTTTTTTTTGGGAAGGGGGAGATGGGGAGGCTCTGTGCAATTTGTAGGGTTGGTGCATGAAATCCTTAACTGCTTTTACTAACAGGTGAAGGGCTGATGTGCAGCTGTCTTGTAATCAGTTACCTGCAGAAATACTTTACATGGTGCTTATTTGCTTGTACAAATCAGGATAGGAGGCTGCTCATCACTAGATTTTTTAACTATATGCCAACCACAGGAAATACTATGCCTTTTCCTAATTTTGTGTAATGCTTTTTGCTAAATAGTGTTCGGTTGTAATTTGATTTCACATGTATTGCTGTGTGAAGTCTTTAGTGGTCCTATAACAAAATACCTCTCAAACTAATTGGGGGAAAAACACTGCTTAAAAATAAAAATCTGCTTCCGTTTTTAATCTGTTTTTAATCATTCTAAAGGTGACATGTGAAATGTCAAGTACATACACAA
Organism: Corvus brachyrhynchos; assembly: GCF_000691975.1. NCBI lineage: Eukaryota > Metazoa > Chordata > Aves > Passeriformes > Corvidae > Corvus > Corvus brachyrhynchos. The sequence goes on from NW_008239324.1 coordinate 11,848,399, forward strand.
GAGTTACCATAAAGCTAGAGGCTCTTTTTTGGTATCACCTCTATCAGGTCAAATAATAAATTTTTAGATACCTTGAGACAAATATGTTTTGACAAATACATTCAGAAACATTACTTTTCATTCTGTCTCTAGCTAAAAAGCTACAGAAATACAGTGGCATTTCTTTTTCTACTGTGTCATGTTTCACATGTCATACTTGTTAATCAATAGGAATAAAGATGACAGGAGGCAAAAACTGCGACAGTGAAAATTTTGGAAGGCAGTGAGCTAATGTATTAATCTGTGTTATGTTGTCTTAAAAGGATGCCTGCCTGCAAGGGCAGGGGGAGATTGGAAGAAGGAAGTGAACACAGCAGTGACTAATAATTCATAAGTTAAGAGATGTTACTTTCCATGTTACAGAGTCTGAATGCCTACATAGTTGGAGGAACCTGGTGGGAAATAGACACTCTCGGCTGTAACTGTTATTTCTGTGTTCCCCTGTCATTTTTAGGCCAAAGATAAGTCTGAGGAGAGTGGTGCAAAACCTAAGCATGTGCTTAGTAACAGAGGAACCCAGACTGAAAGCAAGAAGCCTCTGGAAGGTATGTATCCCTCCAGGCATGCTACAAGCTTTGACTCTAGAATGTACAGCAGACAAACTGGAAATTAATAGCCTACTATTTCCCACTACCTGAATTACTCAAATGGAACTGAGTAACTTTGCCCCTCAGTACTGGGAAAATAGAATTGTTCTCACCACCTTCACATGATGATTTATCCCCAGGATCAGGCACCACAAAAAGCTAGAAGACACAGAAATTAAAAGGAGCACCTTTGTTTAGCTGAAGAGTTGGGGGTTTTTGAGTTGGGTTTTGGTGAGCTGAATTCAGAGAGCAGAGCTTGTTTGGAGATACTGTGAAGATAGTGGCCATATCACATAGCAAACCTAGTAAGTTCTTTTCCATTAATATATCTGAAGCAGCCCCCCTCTTCACCCTCTCTGTAAAAGGGACGTGTTGACACTGGGAATATCTTTTTTTGATCAGCAAGTTTCATTGGCATGTCAGGGCCAGGTTCCTATTTAGGGTGCATCTCTCAGGGCATTGCCCTGTTGCATCCATTATTAATGCCTGTGGAGTTGCAACAGGGGTGAATGTGATGTTGAGCAGGCCCTGTCACGCCGTTGTCTTCACAAATTGTCAGTGAATCCTTTGCATTATGGGCAATCTCCTTTTTAGCTTCATCGCTTTGGAAGTGACAAAAACAAAGCAAATGGTCACAATTCTGACTCAAAAGCTACACAGAGTTGTGAGCAAACCTTGGTTGCTGGTGGTCTGGGCATGCTGAATGTTAATAGTCACAGCCATTGTCATGGGAAGGTGATGAATGCTGGGTGTGTCTCTACCCCTCTAAAAGGGTAGAGGGTGTATTGGAATCAGGAGGGGTCCTGCAGGATCTACAGTGCCTTAACTGCCCGTTATATTTGCCCACGGAGTGATTTCAGATTTTAGATACAAGGAGCTTGAGCCTTGCAGGTTTTCGTTTGCTTTAAGGAATCCAAGTTCAATCTGTGACATTGCTGGAAAGCCACAGAGCAGGTAAATCTCTGGTTTTAAGCCATGAGCATTAGTAGTATCTCGAGCTTGAGGGTGTAAAGATTTTAAACCTTTTGGAGGGTTTCTTGCTATCTTTTCAGGTGTAACTCTGTAGGTTATTTTGAGAGGTGTGTTGCTTTATTCTTTCTATGTTTTACCATCACATTTGCCAAGGATAGTTTAGTAATGGATTATTTTATTCAGAGACAAAAAGCGTGAAAAAGCTGGATGAAAACAAGGGAGCATGTGAGAAGGTGAACTCTTCTAGTGCTATAGCCCACAAAGCTGATTCCAAACCACAGCTTAAAGAGAGGACAGCACAGCACCAAGGAGTAGAAAGTGCTGGCAACATACAGAGCTCTAAGAGCTCTCCACAGCAAAAGGACGTCGGTGTCAAAGCTTTGAATCAACGCAATGGTCTTCCCTTCGTACATCAAGATCATGCAGGTAGCCAAAATGCTCCTGCTAAAGCACAGAACATGGATAGAGCCCCACGCCTTGATGAGTGCCACAGGCAGCTTGTTCATCAGAAACCGGGGAAGAATGAAAACAAACCTCCAGCACCGAGTGCGGCATCCCGGGAAGCTGTGCCCTCCACATCCCGGGCCATATCTGACACGGGGTGTGAAGTGACACATACCAGGTAATGGCCTTGTTGGTAGCTTTCTGTGTGACCTGAAACCTTTTCATGTGTTAGAAGGGAAAGAAGGAAAGCCAGGCCATTAAAGGAGGCAGCTCCTGCATGAGGGGATAGGAGTGGGGAGACTTTATGAGGATTAAGGCAGAAGGCTCAAGGGGCCCTGTGTAAAGTTCTGTGCAACCCAGGAGTCAGATGGGAGGGAGGGGTTTGACGTATCAGCATTCTGTGTACTGACATAGAAAGGTGACCACAACAGAGGAGCTCAAGTAGTTATAAACCACTTAGTCCTTCCTTTATTGCTGGGGGTGAAAGGAATTTGAGATATTTATTAGTATATGACAAAACCAAAGAACTTGTGTTTGTTGTCCTCAGTGTTTTCAGTGTCTTGGTCATCTAAAGATTGTTCATTTTTTCATATAGGTGTTTCATAGTCCATTTTCCTTGGAATTCTTTATCTAGGATTTTATTTTAATCCCATTTATTTAAATTTTTAAAAACCCACACAACATAAAACAACAAAACCCCTCAACCAAAAGACTCCTGCCAACTAAACCCCAATAAATGGAACTTCTGTAGCAGATTGTAACTGCCAATGCCTTCTCTGTCTGGGTGGGTGGCTATAAAGTGGTTTATATATGTGTGTGGGGGGGTGATAGACACACTCATCCATACACACCTACGTGTGTATGTATGATGTTGGGTGGGGAATTTCTCTGTGTTTCATGTGTACAAATTTGGCGTCTGAGCCCCAGATTTTGGCTGGGGAATGAGGGAGGTCAGCAGGTAACTGGAAGGCAGAAGCTGGAGTAAACCCCAGGGGCAGCTGCAGCCATCCTGCCCAGGGTACTGTCACGGTTTGGAGTGTGAAGTCACATGAGAGTGGTAAACGCCTCTCTAAAATGGATGCAACTTCTAATGAAGTTTGTAAGCCCACACAGAGGCGTCAAAGGAACATTGTGTTCCCCAGCTTGGAGAAATGCCCGAGAGTCCCACTGAGTTCAGGCTTGTCTAGATAGCAGAGGAAGTGTTTGCTCAGAGCTGCGTTCAGCTGCTCTCATAGCTCACACCAGAGCAGCTTAGATCCACAACACAGCACACGGGTGTTAAAGGTGCAGAAAATGAGACATTTCAGACTCTTATTTTACGAAAGCAGAAACATTTTCTTTTATAACATCTTTTGTAGTGAGGTTCCTCCACTGAAAGAGGCAATAACAACCTCTGTGAAAATGAGATACATTCTCTCCCAGACATCAGAAACTGTCTTCATTTGCCATTGTATAAAATCTACTTTACAACTTCAAAAGTTTCAATTCAGCCTCGGTAAAATCAGACTGTTCATGACGGTTGGAGCAGTAGCAGTTGACTCAAACATTATCACACAAATGCCTTTGATGGACTTTAGGAGCACAGAGAATTGGTTCTAACACAAGAGGGAAAAAAATCATTAAACTTTTCCAATAGTTAAAATGCCAAGGAAAATTGTATTGATAGAGTGAGAAAGTTTATCAAAGTTAGATTTTTAAGAGAAAGCTGTGGAAAGAATGCTATCACATCAGAAGACCCAAACCCAGCTGGCTGAGTGTGCAGGTCAGCCAGCTGGAAGAGGATGCAAACCATCAGATTTGTAGAGCCATATGAGCAGCCAGCTATTTAGATAATCAGCCTGTAATTTGGGAAGGCAATCACTATCTCTGCCCAGATGAGTGGTGTTTTATTAGACCAACTGTAATAATTGCAAAAAGTGCTAAGCTTTCAAATGTGGGATTAACCCTTTGCAGGGTGAGACATTTTGTTCAGCAGAAGGGCAGACATGTAGAGAGATGAGGACACAGAAGAAGAATCAGTATGCTTTTTGGTGCTCTCCCCTTAGTGTTGTGAGTCTTTCCCAGCAAGACTGGTACAGTTAGGTTTTATCAATGCTGTAGAAATTTGTGGGTTTGGAAACTTACAGATTTTTCTTCCTCCACAAAGTTACAAAAACCAGGCTGGCCACCTGCATCAATATCAAATTTCTCCTGTTTGTTCTGCAGGATATCCATCAGTGTACATATGACTGACATGAAAGAAAAGATTGAGATGGCCAAGGAGGGAAACATAAGTGACAACAAAGGTAAAGGTCCCAAAGTGAAATCCACAGCAGCAGACTTGAAAGGAGTCAAACAGCTGCCTGACAAATTAAAACTTCAACAGAGCCCTAAAAACATCAGCTCCGAGCCAAATTCAGAAGTTAAAGGGGACAATAAGCAAAATGAACTTGCACCTCAAACAGGGAAGCAACAGCCATTCCTGAGCAAGCCCAAACCAGGTAAAAAGGCTGAAGAGAAATCGGAATTAAAATGCAAGCCCATAACCTCACAGAATACCTCTGCAAAGGAGCCTGTGAAAGGTGCAGGGGTAGAAGTGAAAATCCATCAAGAAACAGCAAAAGCAGAAAAATCTTCAACAGATACCAAGCCTGAGAGGAGAGAATCTGAGTCTGCATCTCCGGGGGGAAGCGGGCGCGATACTCGGCAGTGTACAGGAGAGGCACCGGGGAAGACCAAAGCTCTGGAAGCTGGCAGAGCTCTTCCCACTCAGGGAGAAATTATCGGTGAGTTGTTCACAGTTACTCTTGAAACTTGTACATTGAGGATTTTGTGCTATATATTTTGTGCCTGTTGTATAGACAATAAGAGCAGGAGTATTGCTCAGTAGAGCCCCCATGTCTTACACTTCAAGAGCATTTTCCCTTGGGTACCTTTGACTATGTAAATAACAATTCACAGATTCTTTAAATAGTAACTTTCCTTTTAAAGTGTGTTTTGGGGAAAAAAAATTTAAAATAAAATAGGGTGAAGTGTATGTGTGATCAGAAGATGAGAATTTTGAAATTTTGAATTTTGAAAAAATCCGTTTTCTTTAGAAGAAGCGTTTTTTCCTTCAGATAGAGTGTGCAAACCCAGGCGCATGTTAGCAACTCTGGACTGGAGATCCAGAGCACCGAAAAGTACTGCAGGAAATATTTCTTACCATGGCCTATTTTGTTATTGGCCATGGATCTCTTGGTTCCTGAGGGACACTTGGTTGCAGTGTCTCAGGGAGTGCTCTCTCCTGGCAGCATATACATGTGTATGTTCCAGAATGTACAGACATGGGCAGATGACCTGACTGCTCTGGCGTTCTGAACAGTGGCTGCAGATGAGTTGAAAACATGTTAACTTGTAGCCTGACATACCTGGAGATTAATTATAAAATTGCTTTCAATGGGGGACATCAAAAATTGGTTTAATGAAGATTTATCCTAGAAAATCTTGGACATTAAGTAATCGCAGTTAACTAATTTAGCTTACCACAAACAGACTAAACTTAATAGTTGTAATGCTAATAATTGCAGCTTTAATTTGGAAATTGTCTCCAAAATTCTTGCTGCTAAGAGGAACCTCATGATTTTATCAGTCACTGTCCTCATTCCTCAGTGCTCTGTATTTTTGCTGGTTTTTCTGGCTGTCATGTAACGATTAAAAGATGATCGAGTATAATTTTTTCAAGCTTTCAGATAATTTTTTCAAGTGATCCTTTCTGTTAATGCATAAACTAAGATGCTGGTCTCCTAAGGGTGTCCAGTGGGTTTACTGTGTTAAAAACAGAGAGGAGATTCAGGAGGTGGGATCCTGATCTCAGTTCTGGGACTTTATTCCTCATTTGTAAAAGGGAGTTAGCAGTGAAAGCCCCTCACATCCAGTGGGGTGAAATCCGTGGTGTGAGGAGGTGACACAGGGCAGTGATGTGTGCAGAGGTGTCAGTGACCAGCCTGTCCCCTGTGCAGATGACAGCCCCTCTCCTCCGGCTCCTTTCGAGCACCGCATCGTGAGCGTCAAGCAAGCAGAGGTGACCGCGTGCTACTCCGTGTGTCGTCACGAGGTCCTGGGGGGGTAAGTGTGGCTGTCCCCATGCTGTGCTGCTGCTGCTGGGGAAATGCAGGGAGCTGCAGAGCTCCACAGCTGGCCCCAGGGTGTGCGTGTGAGCGGCACAGACAGCTCCCTTGCAGCCAGAGGGAGGGGGTTCGTCCTGGAGCCCTTCGGGCCATCACAGCTGCTCCTACATCAAGGGTGTGCCCTAGATGGCTGGTTTCTGCCCCAGCTCCATTTTCAGATGCCTGACTGCCATCTTGGATGACTGGTTTTTTCATTTGTTACAATAATCCTGGCCTCAGTGTTGTGAGAAAAACCTGTACCCTTAAGGCAGACAGATTCAGAGCATCTGATATCAACAAAGCCCATTAAGTCAGGCAACTTCCAAAATCTTTTTTTTTTTTTTTTGCTATGCTGAGCTGCATATTAAAGAAAACTGAGGAAGAGTTATTATTTTGACCTTATGTTTAGTTTTCACTCATAGGAAGTCTGCAGCTGCTTCAGCTTTTGTATTCTTGTATCCTTACTTATGTGACAAGAAGGCTTGATTTACACATTGATCCACATACAAATATGGCTTAATAAGTGTAAGCAATGTGATGCAACAGCAGGGAAGATGGTGTTTAGAAATCATCCCAAGGGGCATTAACGTATCTGCGTGACATGGGGTAGAATTTACAGCACGCCAGAAATGCAGTCTGCGGAGTGGCTACAGTTACTGGTCTTATGCTCATTTAAAAAGTTCTGAGATCAGGACAGAAATATCCTTGTTAATATACCCACTACCACATCCCTGAAGGACAGCGAGGGGGTCCAGTTACAGAAGGGAGCCAGAGCATGGCCAGGCCATCATACCTCAGCAGGACCAAGGGGGCTTAATATTTTAATGTAAGCACTGAACAACTGGCTGGAAAGATAAAACTAATCCTTCATAAGCTGAGAGAAAGAGGAGCTCCATGCTGCTGGCCACCCGACTCCGTTCACTTTGTACCGGGCTATTTTTGCTCATGATAAGAATAGTCGTAGGAGAGGTTTCTGTGCTGAGCTCTGCTGAGCTGGTTTCCCATCTTTTCCTTGGCATCCACAGGGGGCGTTTTGGGCAAGTTCACAAGTGCACGGAAATATCGACGGGGCTCAACCTGGCAGCCAAAATCATAAAAGTGAAAGGAGCCAAGGAGAAGGTAACCACACTGCTGGGAGCCCTGACCCTGCCCTCCCTGCCAGACCCAGCGCCACTGCCCCAAGCTGCCCTGGGAGGGGCAGCTCATCCTTGAGTACCATCAAATACTGCAAAATCTTGGGCTTGGTGTCAATCTTCATCATCTCCTGTATTCATGATGAAACGTCCAATCCCTGTGAGATCTGTGATGTAGCTGTTGTTGGACTTTACAAATAATTCTGTTTTGGTATGTTGAAATTTAAGGAGTGCATTTTGCTCATTTTTTGTCCCTTCGTTATTTTTTTCAGGAGGAAGTAAAAAATGAAATTAACATCATGAACCAGTTAAATCACGTGAATCTGATCCAGCTTTATGATGCTTTTGAAGCCAAAAATAATATCACTTTGATCATGGAATAGTAAGTTTAAATGATCTTGGGAATTGTCAGATGTTTGGGTTTTCTCAGGTCACTAAACGAAATAGGGAATGATAATTCTGAGCTGTGAAGAGGTGAGTAGTTTCCCAGCCTGAGAGAGAGTTGATCTCACTTTCAGAAGGAAATAACAATGTTTTAAAGGTAATTTCTTGTCAGAGCTCTATCTCTGACTAATTTTCTCTTAAGTTCCGTGCAGAATTAAGTTCAGTTGTCAGCTCGTGTAAAACAGCTTTCAGTTTGAGAAGTTCCATTTAGTAAATTTTGTAGGTTGAAGACTTTTTTTGCCTTGACTAATAAGATGAGTGAATAACATATAGTTTAGTACTCCCTGTAGATTCTCCTGGTCCCATAGGATCACCAGGTCATGTGGCTTTGGGTTTGACATGTATCCCCTCAAATATTAGTGACAACATTTCCATTTTCAAATTTAGATTGATACTTAATTTCAAGAGAAGTAAGTCTCTTGAAGTCGTTGAGGCTACTGATACACTTAATATTGGATGTTTCGTTAGGACCCTCGATTACAGAGTCTAATTCCCAATTCGGAAATAAATTGGGCTAATGCAAGATTTTAGGGTTTTTAATGCTTTTCTATGTCAAAATTTTAGTCTTGATGGTGGGGAATTATTTGACCGGATCACAGATGAAAACTACCATCTGACTGAGCTGGATGCCATCCTGTTCACCAAACAGATTTGTGAAGGAGTCCACTACTTGCACCAGCATTATATACTCCACTTAGATCTGAAGGTCAGTTGTTCGTGCTTTAGTGGTGCTGGTTTACAGAGTCTCTAATTACTGAGGAGTAATTTCTCATTTCATGGACTCACGTCATAAAGGAATAGACTTAATAGCTACAATGAATGGAGCTCTAGAGATTCATTACTTTTTTCCAATGTCTGTTCAGTAGCTTGCTTGGAATAGTAAAATGATCAGGATTCTGGGCTTTTGCCTTTCTTAAATCAGAAGCTTTTCATTCTCTGTAAGATTAAGCAATCCCCTTTTGTCATCAGTGACAAAAAGCCCCACCCAAAACCTCCTTGGCTAGAAGTGCCCACAGTCTTCCCTCCATTTCCCCTATCCCTTGGTAACCGTGTTCAAATACCTGTTCAATCATCTTCCATAGTTTGTGCTTTTTACTGCCTGGAACCAACCTGCAGCAAAATTGCAATGTTTTCCTAATGGTCCCTTAATAACTGATAATTTTTAAACAGAAATACAAACTGTTTTTTTCCTGCTTGTTTACACAGCACCTTACACAAATGATATTAGACCAGGTTGACTCGTAGACAGTTCTGCAGTTGTAATACATTTGGATCCCATCAACCCCTCATCCCCACCTTGAAAAATATTCTCATTGGGAAAAAAAACCTTGGGTGCATTTGATCTGTTTTGTGTGGCTTTTTATGGAGGGACATCTATACTATCCATCTTTTGCTAGATCTCTGTCTCAAACATTTAACTCAAAATACCATCTTCTCTTTTTGTAGCCTGAAAACATACTATGTGTAAATCACACAGGAAACCAGATTAAAATCATTGACTTTGGATTAGCAAGGAGGTAAGAAAGTTCAGTTGTGAATTTATTTTAAAAAACAAAACCAAATCAAACCCACAAACCTCTGACATGTTTCTGGTAGTTCTTTGGTGGGGGGTTGTGTTTTGATGGCTTTGTAATAATTCTGTGTGAGGGAGCTGAGCATTATGCTTTTGCAGGCATGAGTCTTCTGCTGTGTGCATTAATTATCTAATTACTTTTTCAAATAACATTTCTCTTGGATAAGGCTATACTACTGTTCTAATTATCTCAAAATTATTCCCCATGTAGAGCTTTTACTCTTGGGACACTGTGAAGGCTCCCAGAGACTTCTTGACTGCAGGGTTTCATGGTGCAGGTTCTAATTGTAGAAATTATCTGCTAAACTCTTTTAAGTAGCTAAGTTGATTGAAGGAAAAAAAAAGAAAAAAAATCCCCATGTTTGAGCCATCCCATGTGAAACAGGAAACCCTCAGAGAAATAGAACTTCTCTCCATTCTTTTATTTTGCTTGCATGAGTTTGTTAAGGAAAAGCTGTGAGAGCATGAGTCCATTGCCCTAGAATAAAAAGGAATTATTTCTGTTACTATGACAGTAAGACAATAACATTTATCTATTTATTTTTAAACCCTTTGAGGTTTTTCTTAAGCTAAAAGCTGGTACATTCATGCCTATATATATATATATATATATTTATGTGTTTGTATATAAGTATCTGTTCAAGGACTTTGTTTCCATAAAATACTTCAGAAAGAAAAAAAAAATGTACGTTGAGTTTGGGGTTTTGTTTGTTTGTTTTTTTAAATTGGGAGGGTAAAGATACAAACTTCTGCTGAAGCAGTTTTGCAAACAAGATCCTCCAGGAGAAAGAGATTTAAAAGCAGTGCTTTAGTGGCTTGTTCTGCCTGAACACAGATGTTACTCCAACTGCCATCAGTGTCAATTGTTACTGGTTCAGCTTCATAACCTTTCCCTGTTAAGCAATAGAACAGAGTAATTTCCCCTATATGGGGACACTCTAATCCTCTCCAGTTCCACCTTAGTAGCTGTATTGTGTTCGTATCTGTGATGCAGATGTCTGTCCTGAGCGGTAGTTGAGTACATCCCACTAATCAAATGCTCTCCAAATCCTGTATAAACAAAGATGCTTTGTTTTATATTTTATGGATTTTGGACAACATCTGCTGGAAGGTATCCTGTGGTGCCTGGCAGAGATAAAGCTGCTACCACTCTTTGGGAGAGCCCTTCGCAAGGTTTAGTGTCCTTGGTCTTCCTCCTGGCTCTGCTCTGCTGCCACGCTCCCAAAAACCTTGCTCTTCCCCTGGTGAGATGAACTCCCCAGCTCCTCACTTGTGGCTCTTTTCCTGGTACAGGTACAAACCCTGTGAGAAGCTGAAGGTGAATTTCGGGACACCGGAGTTCCTGGCTCCCGAAGTGGTGAACTACGACTTTGTTTCCTTCCCCACGGACATGTGGAGCGTGGGTGTCATCACGTACATGCTGTGAGTGGCCCTGCCAGGGGTCGTGTGGTGGCTCTGAGGGCCCTGCACCCATCTGGCTGTGACTCCTCCTAATTAATTCTGTTCAACCCCCCAGCTTTTCATACAGAGGCACCTCGCTGTGTGTCCAGAGTGTCTAAACAGCAAATGATCCTTTTGATAAATATGTAAATGTTCTTCTCCCTTATCATCTTATTCAGCAAAGTAAAATGGGTCAGGTCTTTTTTTTTAACCCTGAAAAGTTGCCCAAAATATGTGAGAATTTAAATTTTGATTGTGTTTTTGAGGACTTGAATTAATTTTTAAATTTGTAATCTGATAATTTTATGATTTTAGACTTGGTATGCATCTGCACAGGAGAATTAATATTGTCTGTGTTAGGCCATGGGTTTAAGAAATGACCTGTCATGAACAGGGCTAAAACTTTTCTCTGATATCTGGATGGCAACCATGGACAGCTTGTCTGTCCAAAGTCTCCACCTTTTGATAAGCTTGTTTTGCATCCCAGAATCCTTCACATATGTTTTCTGTGAACTGGATAAATTTCTGGTTTAAATTTGTATGTTAGCCAAAACCCAACTGAATGAAGTAATAGATGATGGAAGCAATAAATCTGGGCTTAGAGGCTAATTGTAAAAAGTAATCTATTGTTCAGAATTCTGTTTAATTCAACCCACATATGGGTACGGGCCCTGATTTGGGAAAGCTCTTGAGTCCCTCTAGCTTTTCTAGCTGGGAAGACACTGAAGGATGTACCTAAATCCTCACTGAATCCATGCCTTGGGGTTCTATTAATGTTGCTCCCTGACCTGAGTGAACTGCTAGGGGGTAATGCTGAATTTATTTCCCCAGACTGTTGCCTTATCATGGCAGGGACTGAGAAGTGGAATCCTCCATAGCTGAGAGGAGCCTTTCCCCCCCATAACATAACAACAGTAATAAAGCAGAGGATTCATAGAAGGAAAAAACACATCTTGCATATGATAACTGCTCTTCTCCCCTCCCCTTCTTTCTTTTTTTAAGGCTTAGTGGCCTGTCCCCATTCCTGGGAGAGACTGATGCAGAGACAATGAATTATGTAGTCAATTGCAGCTGGGATTTTGATGCAGAAGCATTTGAACAGCTCTCGGAGGAAGCCAAAGACTTTATTTCCAGGCTACTTGTGAAGGAGAAAAGGTACCGCTGTGTCTGATTGTGGGGACAGTAGCACCAATGATACTAAATTCCTACCATGCAGCTGTTTGGATTGTAGCCAACAATGACAACTTACTATGTGACATTTTTGTGTGCTGTCTCTGGGCTTGCTGGGCAGTTCCTCAGTGATTCAGAAGCCCTTGTTTTAAAGGAAAGTGTCCATGTACCCTGACTGAGGAAAGCTGCTTTTCACAGTAGCATCAATACAGGCAGAACACTGAGAATCTGGAAGAATTTGCAGTATAGGAATCGGTCTCTAAAGCTCTTGCTTCTCTGAGCAAAAACTATTTCTATTGTTAGCTTGGACTGTCACAAATTGCAAAAATGCCGCTTGAATGCCATGGAGGATAAATGGAAGCTGCAGCTGTGAGAATGTGCATTGTTCTCTTCTTAAGTGGTCTACAGGCTTTTGGGAGATATTAGGGAGTGTTTGGGACTTAACTCTGCATGTGGCTTCTCATTCTTGGCTCCACTGTTAGAAAAAGTGATTGCACATATGAAACAAAGAAGAGAATGAGGATGATATTGATGTCAGACCACGACTGGGGGGTTGGCTGGGTGGAGAAATTTTTCTCTTGCTGAGTACTGACACAAAACTAATCAAACCAGGAAATGATGCATACAGTAAAACAGATTGTGTGTTTGAGGGGAATTCAAAGGAGTGCTTAGAATATTAACAACTTTCTGATCATTGCCTAAATCAGACAAATCAGTTCTAGTACTAATTACATTTTAAACAATAGGTTCCTATGAAAAGCAAAGAATTAACTGAAATTTAGCATATTGCCAGCAGGAGAAATGTAAGGATTTCTTCTCAGACTGTGATGATGATTTGCTATGATACTGTAAACTTTGCTTTGGAGTCTTCAATTTTTCTGTGCAATGGGATTAGGGTCTCCAGAGGGACACTCTGCAAGGTCTGGTTAGAAGCTGTGAATGAAACGAGCATGTGAGAGAAGAGTGTTATCAGTGAGTTGCAGAGAGCAGCGATTAGTTGGCCCAGTTGTTCACAAAGTGTGGCAGCCCCTGCTCTCCTGCGGACCAGGCACCTTTGCCCCACTGGGACAGTGGGTCTGGCCTTGTGCAAGATCTGCAGCCCCCTCCCCTGACTGCTGAAATCGGGGTGAGCAGGCAGGAGTTGTCTTCTCATCATCTCAGTGACAGCTCAGACAGAGCTCAGGAGTTGGGCATAGGCTTTTGATTTGAAAAAAGGCAAATTAAACTTCTTTCTCAACATCTGTACCTCAAGATTTCTACTATTACCATATATTTCTCAAAGCTTTTAGGATAGCCTCTGGCATTTTGGCCCATTTTTGGATGTCAGGATATAAAGTATGCTTAGCTTCATCCAAGTTTAGGGTGAATAGACAATTGTGCTTTTTAAATATGAGGCACAGAATGGGCTTGTGCTGTCAGGGCAGACAGGTAACACCACAAACGTTATTCTGTTAGCAAAGTTCTGAATTTGCATCATAAAATGATACATTACCTCATGAACTTAACCACAGCTCAACCAAGCCACTGCAGAGCCACCAGCATCCCACTCGCCCCTCCTGCTGGAGAGTGCAGGATGCCATTAGGATCCCATGCACGGGCATGAACAGCATTTTCACTGTGTTCATTCATTTGAGGCAGTTTCCTTATCACTAATAAAGAGGGGCTCAGGGCAGTGAGGAAATGAGCAAAGGGGGCTGGGTTTTCATGGCAGATTCCTCCCCTGCAGCTGCCGGATGAGCGCGACGCAGTGTCTGAAGCACGAGTGGCTCAACAACCTCCCTGCCAAGGCCCAGAAGTCCAAGCTCCGCCTGAAGTCCCAGCTGCTGCTGCAGAGTTACATGGCCCACAGGAAATGGAAGGTAAATACACAAAGGCTGGCAAATCTGCTTCCACAGGGAACATCAGCACAACACAGGCAGAGCCATTCCCTCCCCTTGTGTGTGGGCTCACTGTGCCCACAGGCTTCTTGATTGTAAATACCAGTTGTGAAGTCTATTTTTACCTGTAAGTTGTTTTGTCCTGCAGAAGGATATTGCTTCTGTTTCTAGCAAGTTTGGTTTCAATTTTCACTCTTTCTGATTGGTGTTTTAGAAGTTTAGAAAGATATACTTTCTTTCTACATGTTCAGAGGCTTCTGATGCTGCCTTATATTAAATGTTCATTCTCTTTATACTCTTTCCATTGGTAACAGTTGCATGGATCTGTTGTCACTATGGAGTAGGGATACAACTTTAGGCAGTTTGTGTCTCCCACTGCAGAATAGAAGTGTGGGAGAGAGAAAAAAAAAATTAGGCTTACACCCATTGAGAGAACTCTTCAGGATCTTTCTGATGACCCCAGGCTCCTTCTGAACTAAGTTTTTATGAAGTGAAAGATAATAATTTGTGTTTGAGTCTCTATTTGATTGTAGATAATTGATCCTAAAAGGTGAACACAGTGATCTTGTTAAAAAGAATTGTAAGGCAAACTCAGTGACGACCATTTCCTTCTCTTCTGTCATTGGGAAGTTGCAATTCCTTGCCAAGGAGTTAAACCAGAGGCTTACACTTCATTCAGTCCTGCACTGCAACTGCTTGGTGGCAAAGTTCTGCACTTGCATTTTAAAGATGACATAATCTAAAGACCTATCACTATACAATTCCTAATACAACTGAAGAACCTCACAGCCCCAGCTGCTGTGTAGGAACCACTGCAACCCACACAAGCTGGGGGTCACTAGAAGGAAATGGATTTACCTGGAAGAAAAATCCCTGTCAGCTGCAGCAAAGTTCCTTTGCCTCGGTTGTGCTCACACTTGGACTGTTCTGTTCTGTTCACAGAAACACTTCTATGTGGTGGCTGCTGCTAACAGGCTGAAGAGATTTCAGAGTATGTCTGTCAAGCTCGCGTGAGCTTGTGTGACAGCTCCACCACTCTTGGAGATGGACATGAAGCTGTGGAAGGAGGACTCAAGTGTCTCCAGTGATTTCTATCCCTGTTTTATAACATAAAGTTTTGGGACTGTCTTCCTCAATTATCTGGTGTGTTAGTGCTACGGTTCCAGAAGTGCCTTAAGGAAGAGGCACAAGATTTCTAAAAGCAGAAGCTACTTTGTTTGTTTTTACAAGTTTTTAGTTGTTCTATATAGCGGAGGAAAATCGTGGCTGTTACAGGGGCTGACTTCTTGCTGAAGGCTTTGATTCTGCAGAGTATTGGTGTGTTTATAGCAGAAAACCCCTGGCAGTTTTCTGGTCTCTCACACCAACCATGGGATCTCTAAAGACTTTTTTCCTGACTGATGTATGTATGTTACCAGCTTTAGAGAACTGCCACAAGAGTGGCACAACTTGTCCCTCAGGTGTTTGTTACTTAAAACAAAAGATACAAGCATTGTTATCTTATCTATTTCTTTCAAAAAGGTAATTTCCCCACAACATGAAGATGCTATAGTGCAACTCCAGCTTGGATGGTTTTGGTTTTGTTTTGCTACTGTTCTGCTCTCTCCTTTAAAAAATAGTCACTGCATAGTTAGGAACTGGTTTGAAGCAAATTAATTTGGTCCTTTGCTGCTGTTTGTTATGGCAAGTTGAATTGAGATAAACTTGATTGAACTTCTGGAAGGAGATATGTGAAACTGCCATGAATACAAATCACCTAATGACTGTTGGGTCTATGCAGAAAGATCTCATGTTGTAGAGAAAAGGAGATTTCCAGAGATTTTATGTTTTTAAAACTTCTAAGTGCTTTTCATTGTCTGTGACTGCAGCACTTAAGTTGCTAAGTTTTAGTTTGAGGATTTGTTTCTCCTCTCTGGAAATTTTAGTGAAGTCTGAGAAGCTGGTATGGTGTGACATGCAAAACAGGTGTCATTTCTAATAGGTTCAGTGACAGGGAAACAGTGTTGCCAGACTCTGCCTTTAGTCCAGTTAGGAGGTTGAAGCCCTTTTTTCCCCCCCCTCACCTTGCTCTTGAACATTAAACCTTTTCTTCACAATATTAACTTATTTTGGATTTTAAACTCTTTTGTGTAGAGTGGGAGCCACTTACCATCTCTCAGATAAAAGTATAACATTATTTATTAAACCTGTGGTTTCCTGTTCTGGATTCTGCAAAACTCAGTGTGAACTGGATGCCTTCTAGGAAAAATGGAAACTAATACTACTAGAAGTAGCTTTCCATCAAAGGCACCTATAAAGCTCCTTTGAACTTTACGGACTTTAACATCCCTTGAATTTACAGAAGTGTTGGTTGCTAATGATGAGGTTTGTAAGACTGGCTTACCCCAGTCTAGCTATCTTTTCCACTCAAGTGCTTCTCACTTTGCATAGTCCCGACTTCTGCAGCATTTCCAGAATTGGGACAGAGAAGAATCTTGATAATTTATCACCTTCTATGAAGGCCCATTTTTGTTCATGTTTTCCTTCCACAGTGTTTCTGCATGCTGAATGTCATTGTATTCATTGGTCTGTATATTTCTGAATTAATACTAATAAATTTCATGAAAGTGGAACAAGCCTATTCATCAACTTTGGTTTAAGCCCTGCTGCCAAACACACCTGAAAGTATTTCTGGGTAGGTCCAGAGATACAGCCCAGGCAGAAAATATGCAAGAGAAAGGAACACAGACCTCTTCTCTAAGCTTATGACTGCAAGGCACAAAAAAACCTGTTACCCAGTCCTTTTCCCCTGGAGATCTTCCTTCTTAAGGCACAGGCATCTCCTTCATGTTTTCTATTTTGCATTCCAACTATGTGTGCCAAGAACATGATATCATAAGACAAAGCTTTTCCTTCCAGTACTTTTATTGTTTCTTGGAATATTTGGGACCTCTTACAAAAGCACAAGAGACTTTGTTCCTATACACATGAAAATAAGTCAAATTCAATGACTAAACAATATTTATTAAAAAAACCCTTTTAAAAATAAGGCTTCATGTCTCTGCTGGCATTGCAGTTTAACAAGGCACTGTTAGTCCCCTCCCTCTTATTTCACTGACTGGTTCCAGCCAGGGGCCCAATGGCCTGTAACTTATAACTTATTTACACTTAAAGTAGCATTAGAATGTTACCTGCTTCTTGCAGCAAGAGAATGAAGCTATTCTACCCCTAATGCCACAGCCTGCTGAATAGTCAGACAGGCTTCCTGTAAATTCCTATCAATCCGTGGTGTCATTTATTACAAATAACGTTCTTAAATACTTAAAACCTAAATAAAATCAGCTGTCTGCCAGGCAGCCATCACTCATATGCTACTGGATCTCTTGTTAGAGCAGAGGGAGAGTTAAAATTAAGAGCAAGCAGCAGTTGCATTACTGGGTGGCATTACAGAGTCAGTACTCCTTGTCCCTTGTGCCTTAGCAGCGTTTTCCAGGATTTTCTTTTTCCATTCTTCATAGTCCTGCTTTGTTTCAGTCTTTGGTCGTTTACATGGCATCTCCTCATCCTCTTCAGAGCCTGTGAGGAAACAAGAAAGCCCATGAGAGGCCACCATGGGCAACATGCTGCTGGGGATAACAGGCAGTGAGCAAATGTTCAGACACCAGCAGGGGCCTGTCCCTGTTATCTAATCCTGTGGTCACTGCTCCCCTCACCTGCTGGGACAGTCACCTCCTCACCTCTGTGTCTGAACACAACAGCTGTCCTGAATTCTAGGACTACTCAGTATAAACTCCACTGTCCTGCTAGGTTCTCTCTGTGCTTCCACAGCCCATGGTTTGCAGGATGTAGAGAGCTGCTGTGAACTGCAGCATCATGGCCCATCACACAACTAAAACATGGAGCAGCAAGAAAGCTCAGAACTACTCCAGTGAGGTGATTTTCATTCACAGATAAACACAACTTACCCTCTTCCTGCTCACACTGCTCCAGGGCAGTCTGCAAGCTGTCAGGTGTCTCTGCAGCCAGTGGAACATCTTCTAAAAAAACAAGTAAGTTGCTTTACTTTTGAATGGTATTTGGGGCTCCGAGGGTGGCCACATGTAATTCTTTGACAGCAGTGCCACCTTCCACAAGTAGTGCTGTCCAGTCAGAGCAGTTCCCTGGTCCAGACTGATACTTGAGTACAAGTGATACAAGAGGTGCCAGCACTTCAAGTATGGCATGGACTGACTGGCTGCTTTAATTAGCAGGCTGCTAATTAGCTGCTGCTGCATTGGTAACCACAATGATCCACCATGTTCATTGCCCAAAACCACACTGCTACCCTTCTAGGTAACTCAGGCAGGATTATCAATTATTTCTTTCCCTTTGATTCCATTCTCACAATTTTTATAGATACCCACAACAGGCAGGGAGCTGTCCAGGTATGCAGATGCACACTCTTCCCTGAATTCATATGGCAATTCCCAGTTGCCTTTAGTTGCTTTAGTGCTGGGGTATTGTTCGGGTTTTTATAGGGCACACACCTAGGAGAAAGTAGCAGCTTTTGGGTTAGATTCAGGCAGCATGTTGCAGAAAACATCAGGGGATGAAGACATAGTGAGGCGGGGTAACTTTCAGTGGGAAAGTAAGAATGAAAGCCTGAGAAAGGAAAAAGGAGAAAGAGGAAGCAACAGAAATACAAGGACATTAGTGCATGTATTGTTTTTCAGGCTTTCTCCCCCATAAAGAGGAGCAGAGAGAGCTGCAGGCTCAACAATGGGCAAGAAATATTCCTGACATCTGCCCAATGTATGAGGAGAGGTGGTGTCAGGAAATGGCTGAGTTGGTACCAGAACAGCAAGGCTTATGCTTGTTAATCTTGCAGTGGGGGAAAGGAAAGCACAGGAGTGAGTCAGTCTGAGGAAGATGTTTGTGATAATTCGTGTGTCAGGTTGCCATGTTAACAGGATGCAGAAACCAAGCAAGCAGGAGGAATCCAAGATAGGTCAGGTAGTATGGGAGAAGCAAGGAATAAATTGCAGCAGCAGAGACTGTAAAGAGCAGTGAGCATTCAAGAAGAGAGGAAAATATTTTTGTCCTTGCCACTTTTTTCCTATTTTCGTCCTTGCTAAGCTATTGCAACTTCTCCAGAAGCAAGGACTGTGAGTGGGAACTGGGCTGCAGGAAACATGTTGGAATGGAGGGCAGATTTGGCTAAAAGGGGACAGCTGAAAGTGATCAGACTGAAATCACCAGTGGAACAGGATGGGGCACTGTGAGGCCATGGGATGGGTGTGCTGTCTTACAGGGATAAAGCCAAACACTTACTGCTGAGTTGCTGGCTTATCTTCTCCAGCTGATTGCACAGCCGGTCAAATATTGCTTTTTTCACTCCAGATGTAGCCAACATTTTAGTTCTGTCCACTTTTTGTTTCAAACACCTACAAGAGAAAGTTATCTCTGTACAAAGCAACATTCCAGCAACTATCACTTACGTGAGGTGATAATTACTGTACCAACACTGCCTGTGACATGAGCAAGGCAGGCCTTTTTGTCCTATCTATCCTTGTCTCCCACAGAAACAAATCTGCTTAAAAACCAGACCCCTACACTACTCAGTTAATAGAGCTCAACTGAAACTCAGGGTGAGTTCAACTTACATAAGGAATTGTATAAGGAAGAGGTAACTTTTCAGATTTTCAGGGAACCAGGATAAAATGCCATTACAGCAAAAAGCTGAATGTCACTCTGTCAAGAGAGCCCTTGTCAGGAGCTGTGCAACTACACAGCACCTGTGCTGCTGAATAAGACTGTCACAAGGTGTAATGCTGAGGGAGGAAGATCTTTGCATATAAGCAAATTCTTCCCAAGTGCTGGCTGAGTCACACACCTCTCTTAGCTGACACAGGCCTACAGTTATCAGAGCCATCTCCCAAAGGCTAGAGCACCAGGACATGATGGTGTAGGGCTTGGAGTTTTTCCTTCTTCATAATGGCTGCTTCTTGGTGCTCAGAAGCCCTTCTTGCATCGAGCAGTATTTCACCAAAAGCCATAGAAGTTTTTGCTTTGTGCAGTGCACGTTCCAGACTTCGCTATGAGGAAAGGCTTGGTTTGCTCCAGCTGTCTCCATTTTCAGAAGCAGGGCAGCGGGACATGCTAAGCAAGACCCTGAATGCTGGCACTGGTTGGAGTCTCAGCAGGCATTTCAGCCTGTCAAAAGTCTCCCACGTTACACTCACCTGCATGCAGTGCACAGCGCAGCTGTTATAAACAGGGGTTTGGAGAAATCCAGGTCCACTCGCTGTGCTTCAGAGAGGCTGCATTCATACCTGAGGAACAGCAAGTGAGAGTTGGACAGTGTATTTGCCTCACTGAAGCTGCTGAAATCCATCTGTTGCATGGCAGTTGGCAGCTGAACAGGTCTATTGGAGCACCTGGGCCTTTGTAAGCCAGTCAAACAGAGAAGCTGCTATTGGCTCAGAGGAGCAAAAGAGATGAGGGAAAAGAAGGCAGTTGAGATGATCTCCTCTTCTGGAATTAGAGGTATTTTAAACTGGGGATGTGGATCAAGGCATGTCAGAAAATCTGCTTCTTGTGCTCCTGATCCACACACCACTTTTAGCTCTTCCTAAGATCTAAAATTTACAATGAGATGCTTTGCATAAATCCATCCCTACAATAGAAGGTAGCATTACCGTTTCTTTGATTCCTGCAGTATGTATGTTACACAGAGGAAGGCTTAAATATGGAAAATGACACAGTGGATGTGCAGCACTGAAGAATGTCATTTTTTGTTGTCCACCTGCCCCAGGCTATTTTTTTTCCAGTTTGTATTAAGCACCACCAAGCAAGCACAGCCTTTGTGCTCTGACCTAACAGCATTTGAACATGTGCTGTCAGGGTGACAGCACTGCAGAACAGAGCTCTTCAGGGACTGCTCTGGTTAAAGCAGATGATACAGAATGGAAAATTATAGTTAACTCTGTTGAATCTCCACTGAAGTGTTCTACCTATTGGTTTTACAGATCAAGTGATGTGCATTTTAAGAGATCTGTGTCCCCAAAAGGGAGGATTTATTTCCACTGAGCATTACTTCTGAACTGTGCCATGATCAGCAGTTAAATGAATGACAGTGTGATTCTATGGGCAAATACAGGGATTAGGAGTCCTATTTTTTTACGCTATTCCTAGATGAAGAATTCATGGTTGGACAATGACTTGCTGAGATTCACAGACTAAATCTTTTTAACAGGTCTTCTAAAAAGTGGCCCAGCTCATGGCTGGATCATCAGTGCTGAGAACTCACCTCATTGCTCCAATCAGTAGGAGATATCTGACCCTTTCAAACATCAAGCTCTTTATACATCTAAAGAACAGAGAACCTTACTTGTGGTTCCCAGTGTATTCATGAGAGCTTCCTCACCTCTGCAGGATTTCTGAAGCCATGTTCACTGCCTCTAAGCAGCAAAACTGCACAGCCAAGTCTCGCATCCCCAGCCTTTGGTTCACCTCTAGCAAACATTCCAAAGACTTCATGGAGCTCTGGTAGGTGGTCTTGTTCAAACCAGAGAGTTTAACACAATAGCTCTGTCAAGAAGTCAAAGACAAACCCCAAGAATTAGCAAGATTCCTTCCTGACATCTTAATAAGGCAACCAACACAACACCATAAAGTTCAGTTGCTACATTAAACAAGTTTGTGCAATGAATAATGTATGTTTTGACTGCACACAAAAAGATTAACCACCTAGGAATGCCACACCTTTTAATGCAGTGATATTTTTAGACTGTTTCACTGGAAGTGAGGTTTGACATGTCCATATATGGCCCCTTTATCACAAGGTAGGTAGCGACAAAATCACCAAAATCTGGGCAAGTTGAAGACATAAGCAACATCTTCATGGGGTTAGGCCCAATTAAATTCTCCTCTGCTGTAAATGGACAATCATGAATATGTTGTATCAGGCATTATTTTGACAGCTCACTGCTATTCACCTGACAGATTTGCAGATGGAGGTTTACAGGTACCCCCACAGTGACAGATTCCTTGGAGCAACTGCTTTCTTCCCACAGTAAAAGGAGAGATCTTAAATTTAACATCCTTGCTGGTAATTTATTTGTTACTACAAGAGTAGAAATTAAGCTGAAATTATACCAAAGCAAGCTCAATTTGTGAAGGGACTATGACACTGATCTCAATTTGTGCTGTTTCAAACTCTGAACAGTGAAAGGTCTAACACAGCAAACTGCGGGATCTAGGGGAAAGTTAGTTGTT
>NW_008239324.1:11870769-11871345 GCF_000691975.1 Corvus brachyrhynchos
TCCTGCTCCCAACACACACTACAGAACAATGGTTTTGTTGAGTCAGGCAGAATGCACCAACCAGCCAAGCCACACACTCTTATCTTACTTTGTCAACCGGTTGTTTCATGAAACTCGCCGCCAGGTCCAGGCACATCACAGCACTGCTTGTCGCCGTCATTTGAGCCATTAACCCCGTGCATTTCACCTGGGACAGCCGCAGATACTCCTCAGCTTTTCTGCAAAACACCCAGAACACAAAGCCCTCGTCAGCAAAACGACAGCTACAAGACAGAATGCCCGACAGGACTCGAGCCAAGGTGTCGCAGTCCGGCTGCAGCGCGGCCTGAGGGCCCGGGGTGCTGGAGGGACAACGCCGCCCCTTCTCTGATGATGTGCAGCAGCAGCAGCTCAGCACTGCAGGGCTGGCGATGGCTGTTTCATCGAGCCCACGGCTCTGGGACTTCTACCACATCCACCAGACCCAAGGCGGGCACGGCTGTCCCGGGGTGCGGTGGCGCTGCTGCGGTGCCGGGCACAGTCAGAGCGGGGGAGAGCGGGCCGGGGGGCGGGGGGCGGCCCGCGCCGCCGCGCGGC
>NW_008239324.1:11871791-11902061 GCF_000691975.1 Corvus brachyrhynchos
CGGCCCGGGCGGGGCTGAGGTGCGGGCTGGGCCCGTCGTGTCGGTGGGAACGCTGCCCGCGGCCTGGGCCGGGTCACTGCCTCGCTGCGTTTAGCCCATTTGCTCGTAGGGCGCAGAGGAAAGTGGTGTTTTTACTGGGGAAACGCGGCCGTACCAGCGGTCAGTTTCGGTCTGTTTTGCTGTGCTGCCCCTGTGCTAAACCCGGGCTTGTGTCATTGCTGGTGCTGTGCACGTATGCCGTGGCTGTCCGCCTTGCAGCCTGTGCTCCAGTCCCTCCTGACCTTCCAAGACTGCTGTCGTAGGCTTCCCGAGTAAACTTCCTTTCTTTTCCGGCAGAAGAGGTGGTTTCGCATTGGTAAGCGCAGCTCATTAGCGCTCTTTGCCGCAAATGTTGGTGTTTGTTAGGCAGGGAGGCAGCGAGGTGAGGGTCAGCCTCTTCTCCCAGGCAGTTAGCAATAGGTCAAGAGGGTAGGGTCTTAAGATGTGCCAAGGGCGGTTCAAGTTGGACATTTGGAGGAATTTATTCACAAAAGGGGTGATTGGACATTGGAATGGACTGCCCAGGGAGGTGGTGGAGTCGCGGTCCCTGGAGGTGCTTAAGGAAAGACTGGACTCTGGACGTGGCACTCAGTGCCATGGTCTGGTTGACAAGGTGGTGTTCGGCCGTAGGTTGGACTCGATCTCAGATGTCCTTTCCAACCTCATTCATTCTGTGAAACCTGAAATTTCCACATGGAAATAATGTGTATTGAGAAATGCTTTTCAATCAAATGAAAATAAGGGGACAGTCAGGTTTCCTAGTAAAACACAAATATCTTTAATGTGCCTTCAGCGGTGTGTAATATTCAACAAAATTTTAAGTAGCACTTGCTGTAACCACCATAACGTGTTATTAGCCTAAGTGTGGAGTGTAAACAGTACTAGTAGTATATAGTGAGGCAGAAAATAGCTGAATGCTTTATAAAGAAGGGATTGCACAGTTCTTAGGCTTTTAGAAGAGACTTTCTTTTTAAAGTTATATGTATGTTGATGTCTGTATCTTTGGGAGTGGGTAAAACCTGTAGTGTTACTTGAAAGACTGGTAAATACTGAATTGGGTGATGAAAAATTCTAAATCTATATAGCCCTCAGTCTCTGTCCCCCACACAAATATTGTGTGATAGTCATTAATTCAGAAATGAAACTGCTTTTCTCTGCCTGTCATTTCCATGGGAACTGGCTGGAGACTTGTCTGGTCTTGTGGCTTCTTTCTAAGAGTAGCTGTTGTCAGGTGATTCAGAAAAATTAAAGTTACAGATGTTGAACATGGGATAATCACAGGTGTTGAACATGGGATAATTCCCTCTACCAGATTAAGCTCCCCTGTGATTTCCTGTGGCTGAGCTTGGTTTAAACCCTGAAGCTGAATGCTTAAGTACCTTTAACATGACTTGTTTTAAGAGGGCTCTGGCTGGTTTTGATCATACCCTGAATAAAAAGTCCATCTCTTTAATACTTAATAGTGTCTTGTGGCTTCCTGTGGTAGTAAGTACCAGTTTCAACATGTGAAAAATGCTTTTATCTCTCTGGTTTATCTCTGAGCTCCTATACTGTGAGATACAATAGAAGTTCTGAAGCCCACAGTGTTGCAGAGAAAAGCTTCCTGTATGGTATCAAGTGCTTATGCCTTTTTTTGGGTAATTCCCTCAATATGTTACCCAGCAGTGCACTGTGTGCATCCAGGCTTCCGCTGTAGGCTGGCAGTGTCCTGACCCGCTGCTGTAGCTCACCCATCCTCTCTTTTGGGTAGCAGTAATTTGAAATGTCTCAACAGTGATGTTTTGGTAGGTGGTCTTAATAATATCCAGCTGGGAGGAGGCAGGAAAACCTCCTTGGGTAAATGTCATTTGTTGTGGTATTCAGTACAGGCATGGGAGCAAATACAAGGAAGTGCCATGTGGAATAGGCTGTAAGCACATCAGTTAGCTAAAGAAAAGGACTTCTGGAGATTAGATGACAATGCATTTTAGAATGGAATGGAAGCAAAACCTTTTACTCATTATTATTTATACTTTGCATGTAGCTTAAGGTACCTGTGTGTCAGAACGTGAGCTTTTAGGCTTGAACAAGCTCCCTTGAACTCTGCTCTCAGTACTGTGTCATTCTTGAGTACTGCAAGGTACCAGATTTTCAAGTGAAATACGTCAGCACATTGGTTATTATTTTGGGCCATCTCTAGAGTGCAGCTTAGTGTCAAATACAGAGCTAAAAATGAGTCTCATGGAACTGAGTGTTGGAAAATGAGTAAATCTTACACAGTAGGTGCAATGTTTGGTTTGTATGTTCAGGAGTAATTGCTGTTATGAGGATAGGCATGATCCAGAATAATGTTTGCTGCTGCAATAATACATTTCCCTAATAGTTATCTGCAGGATAACTTGTATTAAGTACTCTGGTCAGCTGGTTTGAAGCTGTCTTGGGTTTAAAAAAATTGTTTTCCAAGGCAACTTACAGTTTAGTAGCTTACAGTTTACTTAACAATTTACCTTTTTATTAAAAAAAAAAAGCACCAAAGAAACAAAACCTGAAAGGAACAAAAAAAGCACACCAAAAAGCTCAAAAACCCAAAAGCCAGATTTCCCCCCTCCTCCAGATTCATCCGCTGTGAGTTTTGACTTCCATAACTTGCATGTGGTAACTTATGCTAGCCTTATCTTCAAAGTTAGCAAAAGGCTTTTGTCTCTTGTGCAGAAACTGCTGGTGCAGCTGGGAGAGGCAGTCCTCTGTCCCTTCTGCATTGCTCACTTGCATCCTTGTTGCTTCAGAGGAAAAAATGAGTAAAGCAAAACTCTTCTCATCAACTGTATTTTTTTTCTTCAACATTTGCCGTGTATGTGGTGTGGGTATAGCTCAGACATTTTGTGTAATCGTTGTAAATTGCTTCTCTTGTGTTCATGCAGGGGTTTATACCTTGTTGTGCATGTAGTTGACAAGGCAGGATATTTTGTGCCTCAGTTACAGAGTACTGCTGCTTTTGCCCAGTGTCAAAGCATCTTCCACTTCAAAAGCTTATGTTCAAGATTATTTTTGTAGATGTGCCTAGGACTCCATGGTTGCTTTTTTAATGAAATGATACTTGGAAATACCATCTTGTGTTACTAGGTTGGTAATTTAAGTGGAAAATACAGAACATAAACAGCTTTATTCAACATGGAATCTGACAGAACTGTGTTCTGATTCAGTGTGTGCCCGGCTGGATGTCACTGGTAGGCTTTTGCTGTATGTTCTCTTTCCTTCACTTGCCTTTTGTCACCACATCCTCAAACTTCAGGCACGTGTTAGCAGGATATACGTGTCTTGATGTGGTCTTGTGTATCATTTGATAATAACCAGATTATTTTTGGGAACCCCTACAGTTCTAAAGCTGAAAGAGTTCGCCTTCTGAAGTTGGAAGAAAGGGGTAAGCTGATGAATATTCAGACTTTGAAAAGTAAGAAAGAGTTGGAACTTGTTCAGTAGTGCTGCTGTTAAGATGTTTTCTATTCCTACAGAAGTAAAGCTGATACAAACAACCCTTCAAATAACACGACTGCTCCCGTTGTATGCTTTTGACAGTAGTGTAGGTTATTTTGCTACGGGTGCCACTTCAGACATGAAATGTAGTGTCCTTGTAGTAAAGACATCTTTGTTTAGACTGATGGCCTTCTCAGTCTTCAAATGAGCACTGATACAAATTGAACTTCCCTCTTTCTTAATTCTCTATATCTTGAAGAGATACTGAAGAAATAAGTTAATATCTCCTGTTAACATGAAAATGCTTCTGTTGATGAATTCAGTACTTAGTGTTGAATAGAGTGTGGGCCCTGACTGTTCAAATTCAGAGCAGAAATGGAAGTATTCTGTCTTCTGTTAATGCAGACAGAGTTTGATGTAAAGCTGACACTATAAATGAACGAAACTCCCAATTTTTCCCCAGCTGCTGCTAAACTACAGCGGTTAAAGTTCTGTAAGAAGATACAGATGTATCTGCTGCGCTCATAGCTGGTATCATGAAAGCAGTAATCCCAAACTTGTAGCCATGATTCCATAACCAGCATGTTTGCACACCAAAAATAAGGAAACCAATGCACATGGACTCAACCAAATACTTCTTGGGGTTGTAGCAAGTAAGTGTATGTTTCAATAAATGCTTTGGCTCGGTGTTGCTGTTAAAAAGCCCTCTTTTCACAGCCCCGCTTGCAGTGTTTGGTATGGTTTTAGGCTGAACTAGGTGAATGGTAATCTATTAATCAGCTGGGCTTGTCTTACAGCTTATTTGATGGTTTATAGCCTTAACTGCTCTCCAAGCACTACCTGGCCCCGTGAACAGCTGGGGATGGAAGAGCAGGGCTGGTAGCTATGTAAACTTAATGCCCATCAGGAGAAGAGGGCTTAGGAAGTTGTGGTCAGTGTTAGCATTGCTGCGTTGTTTCTAGCTGTGCTTACATATAGATTTGATGTGGTCGGAACATAGGACATTCAGCTCAGTAGTGATTCATTTTCTCTAAAGCACTGGTATGGGTTCAGGGGGTTGTAGAGTGTAGCCAACATTCTGGTATAGACATAATTCAGCAAGTCTGTTATGTGATGTTCTGGTATTGATTACTGCACGTGAGTCCCAGCACTGTCATTTGACGTTCCTTAAAAGTCTGATCTTCCATTGAATAATTAAAGCTTAGCAATTACAGCAAACTTCTGCTGGCAGAACATACTTGTTTCACAGTTTGAGGTTGTCTGAGGATTTGTAGCTATTGAATTGCCGGGGAAATAGGATCATCTAGCCATGGTTACTGCTTTTTCCTTATGCTTAAATCATTTTCAGAAGACCTGCACATAGATTAATTATATGTAGAGAGAGCTTTGTAAGAGGTGCAGTTAGCACCTCTAACTAGCAGAGATGGCTTTTTCTGTGGACGAAGTACACTTCTTAGTTGGTTGTTGTCCATAGTTGGAATATTACTGAGGCACAGAGTCACAGAAGTGTTGGTTGGAAGGAATCTTTATCTCATATAACCTCCTTGAAGCAGGTTTGTCACCAGTGTTGGATCAGATCAGCCTTGGTTTTGTCCACCTGGGTGATTGCAGAGCTTCAAGAGCGGAGTTTCACTGCCTGTTAGGGCATGGTCAAGGCAAGAACAGGATTGCAGAGCACTCTCTGTTTTCTGTATGTGGAAGAGGATAGTGGGGAGATTTCAACTGCAGAACAAGAACTCAATTACATATGGGAAATAACAGGGGTATGAAATGTTTCGTAACCATTAAATTGGTGTTAAAGTAAAACTTCTGTGTTTTAATGAAGGCCTCGATTTTAATCTCAGTCCTCAACAGATACTTCTGGGGACTCCACGCATGGGGCATGTGGGAGTTGGTACTGAAGACAGTGTTTTTAAAAACATTAGGGTGATGTAATTCATGGCTTTCCAGCTTGTTTCTGAAATGCAGTTAAAAAGAGGAGACCAGGGACCTTCTGAGCACAGTGGATGAAGGGAACAAGTATAAATAGCTGAGAATTTGCTGTAGGCTCAGAGAACCTGCTGTGCTAAATCACTGTGTGCTTGGTATTTGTCAAGACTAGAGAAGATGTAGCTGAGATACCACATCAGTGCTTTTATCTCCCACAGTATTTCATCTGAAAACAAACGGCAAGATTGAGAGAAGTGGAGATGCTCTAATGAGGTGTTGAAGGCTGATCCCGAACAAGAGGTGGATGGCAGTGTTTCCTTGTAAAGTCTTAGGAAGAAGGCTGGGTGCAGGTGGGGACAGCAGTAGGGGTTCTGATCTGTGTCAGTTCGGACATCTTAGCAAATAGCTTAAAGATGCTTGTAGAAACTGATCTCATTCGGGTAGAGGGAAGGGAGCAGCTGCAGAAGGAGAAGGCCTGTTGTAGCTGGATTGAGGGGAAATCTAAGGATGTAAGCAGTGGATTTATTTAATATTTTAAGAAAGTGCAGTATGAACCTTGGAAAGTCAGAAGGTGGTGAAAACTTCAGTTGAAGGCCTAGAATGTGCCTCTCCGAGGGGAAACGAGAGTCACTCTGACAATGTGACAGAGTGACTGGGACAAGGAGACATGAAGAGTTGCTGTTTCTCTTCAGCTTTCTGTTCCTGTCTGCAAGTAGTTTCTACCTTCTGGAATGCACTAACTGTACTTTATCCTTTGCTTATCTGAAACTTGTCCTGAATGGAATGACATGGCTCAGATAGCAGTTGAGAACTTGTGACTTGTGAGCGCAGAAAGCATCTGTGCAGTTGCAGTGTGTGGTCTGGGCATTGCTTTGAAGCTCTGTGGACAGAAGTAATAACAGTGCTTCCTCTCAGCATAGTCATGTCTCTGCATTCTCTTGGAGCTTTTCTTCTCATGTACTTGCACTGGATTCTTGACCTCTAAATGTCAGAAAGGAAAAGTTGGCCCTGCTCTGTCCCCATGGCTTTGCTCTCCAGGAAGCAGGAGTGCTCACAGGCTACCTGTAACCTCCCCTCGGGTTTTTGCAGAGCACTTGAACTTTCTCCCTTACATGTCACACAACCATTTCTGACAACTCTTGAGTGGTCACACTGCAGTGTCACTTGCAGTGCATTCTAAAGTGTGGGAATCCAGTTTTAGTCAAGTCATAAACAGCTTAATAAAAATAATTGAATTCAGTTTTGTTTGGTTTCTTTTTTCCTCCAGCCAACAACACAGCAATCTCCTCAGGATGAACAGGAAAAGCTCCTGGATGAAGCCATTCAGGCTGTGAAGGTGCAGTCGTTCCAGATGAAGAGATGCTTGGTAAGAATGTGACTTAAAAATGCAATGAAGCTTCTTGTCTGCTAGGAATAAAACAGTAAATCAATACCAACCTCTAGTGCTGTGAGGAAAATTAACCCTTTATGCATCTTTGTGCCAGACCCTTTTCCAATAAGTGAGGCAGCTGCTCATTGAGAATGAGCCTTGGGTATTCTTTGAATATGTCTTCCTGATTTTGCTCCAGTATTTGACAAGATAACTTAAAGATGTACCCTTATAATTTATGTGCTTGCATTTAAATAAACCTAAGATGAACTTTACTATGAGATTGTTTATGTCCACCATTCTGTTGTTTTTTTCATGTAGCCTTTTCTTGGTATGACTGTCAGACTGAGAGGCTGCTGATGAATTACCTGCTGCATAGGATCAATTTTGTAGTGATTAACTGTAGAGGGACATGTGAATTCTTCTGTGACTGGAAAACACCACTGGCTAGTGGTGTGTTGAGATTTTTATCTTGGAATTGTAGCCAATTCAGGCAGATTATGTAATCATACATAGCTTTCTTGTGTTTGAGAAGCCTCTGTTTTTATTAGGAGAAACTGCTTAAAGTTGTATTGAAAACTTAAATACTCCTCTTTTCATGTGGGAACTTTGTTTGCAGCCAAATGACAGTAGGAAGAAATTTAACACCTCTTCCACTTTTGTACTCAATGGAATGCTTTGGAAATTTTTAAGTAGCTGCAGCTGAACTTTTCACTGCTATCTGTCATTAAGTGACAGTATAAATACACTAAGTGGGTCACACTAGCAATTCTTTTTTGTTCTCCCTCAAAACTTACTGCTATTGCATGTGATGGGTTGCTCAAGTCTGTATAGGTGGTAGAGTAGAGGTCTGTGGTTGTATCCTGTGATGCCAGCTGACTAAATGCATCAGAAGTGTAAGTTAGATGCAGACTAGTAAGTGGTGCCTTTCAGGGAGGTGTTTTTTGTGGTGAGAAGTAGGGGAGGGTGTTGATGGGAGTGTGTATTGTCTGTCTCCTAGGGGTTTCTAGGAGATCTGTGAGATCTGAGCAAATGACAGACCAGATTTGGGGGAAGGGAACCCTTTCCTTTTTGCTTACTCGATAGAATCTGAGTATTGGGTGGAGATTGCTGCATAAGCAGAATGATTTTAGATTTTTCTACCATTAGTATTGCAGTTTATTACTGTAGCTCTGTCTTCAGAGGCATCATCTTACTGCCTTCAGGTAAAATGTTCACTTAGTTAGCGTGGGTGGTGTAGTACAAACTAGATACTAAATCACTTGATTTTTTTTTTTTTAATAGGTGAAAAATCCTGCAGTTGCCTAGTTTCATTTCTAACAGACTTTTCTCTTTCTTCCTCTGAAGGACAAGAACAAGCTCATGGATGCTCTGAAACATGCTTCCAACATGCTTGGGGAGCTGCGGACTTCTATGTTATCTCCAAAGAGCTATTATGAGCTCTGTATCCTTTCAAGAGGAAACTAATAGTTGAAATGTTGAATTTGGAATGGGATGTTCATCTGCTTTTTTTGGTATAATGGTATCCTGTGTCAGATATTTATTAGCACTTTTCTCCTCAGTATTCAATTACGTGTATATATCGCAGGAGAATATATACCTTGCTCACTGTGTAAGTTCATTTTTTCTATCTGGTAAAAGCAAGTCTTTTTTGTCTTTAATATCTTCCTCTGGGAAATTTCAGGAGTCTAGTTCTAAAAAAATTATCAGCTCTGTGAAACAGCTCTTTTATTCCCTTTTCTAATATGCTAAAAATTGATTGAAGGCTTGGGGTTAATCTTGCACACTTATCCCAATAGTGATTACTGGTTCAGGAGTACTGCCTGCTTGGGCATGTTTGTATTTGGTACAGCATCTTTCTTCCTGGGTGTGCAGATTACTATGAAAATGTTGTAGACATTCTAACTTAAAATCCTTAACTATGAAAAAAAGACATGGCAATTTCTGATGAGCTGCACTACTTGGAAGTCTACCTGACAGATGAATTTGCCAAAGGCAGGAAAGTGGCAGACCTTTATGAGCTAGTACAGTACGCTGGAAATATCATTCCAAGACTGTAAGTGTGTATATGTTGGTGTCTGGCTTTGTTTGCTTTTTCTTTTTTAAACTGGTGAGTAGTTGTCCAGCTCTGGGTTCAGAAAATGATTGACTTCTCAATCAGTTTACAATGGTCAATAGTATTTCTGCTTGTCTTAAGAGTGGATTACTGTGAAACTTCTGGGATTAGGCCAAGAGTGCAGGTGCAGAAGGGCAGTTGTTCCTGTCAGTGTGTTAATTTTGCACATGACCAAAATGAAAGCACTTTAATCTTGGAGTCAAGTTGGATTTGGGGTAAAAAACTGGTCAGTGGAAGATTAACCAAGTACCACACTCTGATCAGGGAGATTGACTATGCATTTATTAACTGTTTGTGTTACCTGAGGATTAGATCTTAGCATCTCCCACACAGTAGTTACTTCATAGCCTTCTGCCTTTTTAGAGAATGAGAAATGGGAAGAAGCTGAAAGTTTGTGACTTCACTCTTAGAGTCTTTGTGTTTCTGAATATTTTTTTTTTTTTGCAAAGTGATAGCACGCCAGAAATGATGCTGAAGGCCTGTAAGGCTTATCTTTAAATATGTGACCGTTGGGCTGCAGTACATCTTTGACATAGTCAGATTTAGATTTTGCTTGGTGCTGAAGTTTTTCATTCCTGACCTTGTGTTCATGCCAGGAAGAGGCTCTGGACACACTAGGCTGCATCTTCATGCAATTTCTGGAGTTGGCTGATGGCTACCACAATGTCTTTCCCCCTGTGTGTAACCATCAGAGTCATCTTCCTGTCTGCTTGTAGACTCTGGTTCTCTCTGGTGAAACTTGTGGTGCTTTCTTGGAGGTCCTATGCATGAGGCTGAGGAACATGCAGGGAGGGGGTGAGGCCTCTAAACCTGTAGGTTCTGAGTATTGTAGTTTTTGTCTTCTAAGCTGAAGGGGAGTCCAAATGTACTGGAGCACCAGTCTTCTGCATCTCACATATTCCTGCTGCCTGTTACCTGATGCAGAGGTGCTGAGGGAATGAGTTCAAAGCGAGTAGTTCCTATCCTGCTAGAGTACAGTGTGAAAGAGGTTTAACTACTTCCCCATCATAGGTTACTAATCTGTGTGTGCCAGAGCTGTTTTCCAGCGTGGTGGGATGCTGGAAGTATAAATGAGCTAGTCTGAGAGCATTCAGAGCTTTGTGAGCATTTACACATTCAGTGTATCAAGCATTGTAATGAGGTTTAGTGGCTGTTCAGACTTGCTGTGCTCTGTAGCAGAGAATAGGAGTTGAAAGCTGACTAAATATGCAAAATTACGGGACCCAGGTGATAATTTTATTGCTTTTTTTTGTGCTTTGGTAATCCTGCCATAATGAACAAAAGGAACTGTTGCCTTTAAGTGTGATGTTGTTACTTAATAATTTATTGTTTGACTCTGTGCCTTTTGCAGGTATCTGCTGATAACAGTAGGTGTTGTCTATGTCAAGTCGTTTCCACAGTCCAGGAAAGATATTTTGAAAGACCTGGTGGAGATGTGCCGTGGAGTGCAGCATCCTCTTAGAGGCCTCTTTCTTAGAAACTATCTCCTGCAGTGTACCAGGAATATCTTACCAGATGAAGGCGAGCAAGCAGAGTAAGAAGGATGGGCTATAACTTGATAAAATTACTGTTAATAGAGCTTATTTAAACTTTCTGTTGACTTTCTTCAGATATGGGAGAAGTAGATATGCTAGAACTCCATAGACTTGACAGGTGTTTTGTCCGTTAAGAATTCCCTTCCAGCACTAAAGCTTCTCACAAGTGAGGATATGAACCTTTCTTATGAACCCAGAAATCCCACCTCACACTTCCCCACCCTCTAATCTTCTTAAAACTTGTATGTTCACCAGTGGCTGGAAGGATGAATACCTCTGACAAGCTTTTCTGTTCTTAACCTCTCACCAATTGCAGTGAAGAAACCACTGGAGACATCAGTGACTCGATGGATTTTGTGCTGCTGAACTTTGCTGAGATGAACAAACTCTGGGTGCGAATGCAGCACCAGGGCCACAGTCGGGACAGAGAGAAAAGGGAGCGTGAGAGGCAGGAGCTGAGGATCCTCGTGGGAACAAACCTGGTTCGCCTCAGTCAGCTGGAAGGGGTTAATGTGGAGAGATACAAGCAGGTGGGATGGCTGTCCATTCTTTCTGACTTCTGCCAACGTTTTTGCAACTAAACTAGTTTGGACTTCCAGATGAGCAGCTGGAAGTGTTATAGCTTTGCTAAAAGTTCAGTAATCCAAGTGCTCCTCAAACTCTTCATCTGAGGAAAAGTTCTGAATACTGTATACAGTGTGTTCTCAGGCCAAGGACATGATTCACGCGTTGTCCTGTAAGTCTGTCTGTAACAGTGACAAGAAGCTCTAAAGGTTTCCTTCCCAATTCCCATTTTCCTTGCAGAATAATGGGTTGGTCTAAGGGATGTGTACACATCCAGTGTTCTTAGGTAGACTTCACAAGTTGTGAGGCTGTCCTTCCCAAAGCATTCAAGAGAACTGTTATTGTGTGAAATGACAGTGAAGGAAATGTATTATTTAAGTCTGTCCCTTGTAAGTTCTACAGTACAGCTGCTGAAAATGACTTTGAGTGGTGCTGCTGAGACCCTGAGTTTGTGCCAGCAAAGTCAGTAGCACTGACTTAAGAAATCAGAGCTTGCATAATGTATGAAAAGGACAGACTTCTGACATCAGTAGATTTTTTTTCTCCAAAGGATGGAACTGCAGAAAAATGGGACTTTTTATCAGAAAGCTTTTATGTAGAGAATCAGCTGAGAACTGTTAGAAATTCTGCTCTGCTTTGATTAAATGCATGTGTGAATATAAACCTAGAAGGTAATTGTAAGATCACTGCAAGACTTTCCCCCCATTCCAGATTGTTCTGCCTGGAATACTGGAGCAAGTTGTGAATTGTAGAGATGCTTTAGCTCAGGAGTACCTCATGGAGTGCATCATACAGGTGAGCTGCTTAAATTCAATTGCAGTGATGGGACACAGGGACACTTCTATATGCGTAGGCAGATTCAGGCAGCTTTCACATCTTCCTCATGGACTGGAAAACTTCATCACTGGGACTTGTGCACAGTGGCTTGTCCTATATTTTTTACCAGATGGGCAGAGTGGAGATAGGTCCATTTTATGCTCCTTCTGTTGCAGTAGCTTGTAAGCATCTGAGCAGCAGTGCCTGTGTTGTGAGTTGTAATAGATAGGCGGGCCCTCAAGTTACCCATTTGTCTTACATCTCTTGCTTCATGCATTTACCCAGTCAAGGTCAGCTTCATAGGCCAGAGTGTATTTACTATGTGGCTATCTGCTTTAGAATTATTCTGTTGCATTTTACTTCTGTGTAACAATGGGCAAATTCAGTTTATAACTTGATGACTATTGATCTAAAACTTCAGGTTTTCCCAGATGAATTTCACCTCCAAACCCTGAACCCATTTCTCAGAGCCTGTGCTGAGCTGCACCAAAATGTGAATGTGAAAAATATAATTATTGCTTTAATTGACAGGTGAGTGACCAAGGGGGTGGAAATTGGCTCAAAATTAAGTTTGTGTTGTTCACAAGCAGATGATAATTCTTCTGTCATTTGAATATGTTTAATTTCTGATACCACTTCACTGTTTCAATGTCTTTCTATCAGCTGTAATTAAAGCTGTGAAGAATATTATTTCTGTAGCTTCTACTCTCTGGACTCTGCTTTTACAGCTTCCAATGAAACCTGCTTTATGGACTGATTAAAACTCGTAAACAGATTAAGCCAGGAAACAACCCATTTGGTATTGAGCAGTTTCACGCTTCTAAACTGAAGTGACAGCAGTGCCCTGCTTTGACAGCCCTATCACTCATAGGTACCTCTTGAAAACTTGAAGATCCTAATGGATAAATCATATATTAGGGATACTTTACTTTGCAGGTTTGATCAGAGACCATAACAGTGCTTCTTCAGAGAAGAGCTAGTAGGAAATGGAACTACCTTCTTAATTCTTAGCTTGCCGCCAACATCTTGACTGTTCTTCCAAAAGCACATTTTTCCTGTGGAGGAACTGCTTAAAACTGCTTGCACTGAGGTCAGATTTGGGGGAGAAATCATAGAATTCTTTAGGTTGGAAAAAACTGTTAAGGTCAAACTGAAGTTTTAATTTGTATGCTGAAAGGAAATACAGATTTTCAGTGAGTACCTGCACTTTCTTGCTGCAGAAAGGAAGTGTGCTTGCATGGCTTCTCAGCCTCAAGAAAAGCCTTGTCCTTTGCCTTTGCACACAAACATGTACCTTCATGTATCTGGTCCATATACTGGTGTATGGGCTTCAGTTACTCCAGGGACCTTGGGTCCCCTGGCATTCGGCATTGGGTGGATTACTGTACCATCTCTAATGCCTGGAGAGGACTTGTGTGTATTGGGCATGACTGGTATAACTTAGGATCTTGAATTGTTTACTTACCAAGTCTGTGGTTTGTTTTCTCCAGGTTATGTCAGATTGATTTGTTCAAGACTTGGTTTTTATTGGAATATCTTTCAGTATTTGTGCATTTGTCAGAGACATTGTGCTGCCTTCATACTTCATATAGAGATGTTCACAGGAGTTGATTGGTTTCCCACACTTCCATGCTGTGGCTCAGATTTTTCATAGTTTTGTTAGCTTAAAAAAAACCCCCCAAAACTGTAAATCCCAAACACCACAAAACCCCCAAATCCCAAGAAATGTTGCCTGTAACTGGTTTTTGAGACTCTCTTGATTACTTTTAAAAGAGGTCACGGGATCTTTTACTAGGCTCTTACATTGGAGTGTGGCAGTGTCATTCTTGTGAGAAGGCTTTCCTTGTGTAGCTTTTGCTGTCGTGTTAAACTTCGGTATTACCTCCACAGTAAGTTTTTTTGTGTTCTTACTATTACAAACACCAGTAAGTGACTGACCAGTAGTGACCCTCTGTCCTCCCAGACGTACCACCACTGTGGTTTGTTGGGCCACTGAAGGCTTCCAGAGCCCTCTCTTTGGGCTGTACAACAAGGACAGAAGGGTGGCAGCATGATGATCTTTGTAGTATGGCAGCTTGAGATTTTGACTGTGATGTTACTGCAAGTGTTGGAGCATATGAGTGGATCTGTCCTTGGAATCCATGCATGTAGGGAGGATGTTGCTCTTGTGTTTGTGTTGGAGCTGGTAGCAGCAATGGCCAAGAGTTTCAGCATTGTGTAGTACAGATGTGAAGCAGCCTGGTAAAGGTTGTGCCTCTTGTCATTTCTCATCTTCGTTTCAGCTGGCATTGAGTAATTGAATGTGAACATCAGTGACTGCTGAAGAAGCTTGTGAAAATTTTATCCTTATTCCTGTGGGGCTTTCCTGCTAAAGGAATCTCTGCGAGTAGTCTTGCTGCTTTGGGATCTTTGTTGCCTTACTAAACTATTCATGGCTTTTAATTATGCTGCCATCTGCCTGCAGCTTGTTCATACCTTGTAGTGTTGCTGGCTTTACACCCAGCTGTTGCCAAGGAAATCTGCTGTGTGCCTCTGAGAAAAGGCAGTGATTGTTCCTGGCTTTAGAAAGTCTGCTTCTTACCACCCTAATCAAATATAAGAGTAGTTCAATGTCTTATTTTTCTTGGCACTGAAGTTTTTTGGGCTTTTCTTATCTATCTCTTTATTTTAGACCCAGAGTTCATTCAGAATCAAAATTTAGAAACCCTGTAGAAAGAATTTTAAAAATTCTAATATGATGCCTTTTCCTAAATATTTTTGTAGTTCTTTCTCTAATTTAGAGTAGAATAATCTCAATAATTAGAAAGTCAAGGTAGCAGTGCTGAGCTTCTTAAGCTGCAACTTAGGTAAGGTGTTAGTGTTCTGATAGTGATGCTTTTTGTCTTGTGTCTCATTTTTGCAGAAATGATGGCTGGCATGACTTTGTCTTCTTACAGATAGAAATACCTGTTATCTCCTGAATGCTTGCTGGATAGCAATTTTGTGCTCCTCACCCCCCCCTTCCCCCCAAAAGTATTCTTCACTTATCTGTTCTTCTCAGTTCTCTTTGTATTTTGTTCTCTGCGAATAGTGTAAGTTCCAAACATGTTGGTGTGTCTTTAGAGACAAAGAACAGTTAAGTCAGCGTATTTCTTCTGTGTGGGTTTTTTTTTTTTCCTGGAGGCTGTTTTGTAGAGAATGCTATTGGGCGTCTAATTTCAGTGATATCACTGAGTAAATGCAGGATATTTGCTCTTCTGTCAGCCTACTCTATACCTCTTTATCTGCTGGAAAAAACAGAGCACTTGCTTCTAGCTGAAGAACATCAATTATGGAGTGTCTTTCCTGTTCCTTCTTCACCTTGGCTTTTCTGTCAGCACTCTTTTCCAGGACCAATAGTTACCAGGCTCAGTTGCTCATAAGGCTTCTGACTTCCATTAATTTCCTTTTTGCTTGTAATAGAGCTTCCAAATATACCTAAAGGACTTGCTTTTTCTGCCAGTACCTCTTTCTGGTCTGTATTTGAGGAATAGAAAAGCTATCCTGACCAAGCTACTTTCCTTGCTCTGTCACCAGGTTGGCTTTATTTGCACATCGTGAAGATGGACCTGGTATCCCAGCAGATATCAAACTGTTTGACATCTTTTCACAGCAGGTTGCTACTGTTATACAGGTATGTTTGGTATCCCTGCATGCAGTTTTGAGGGTGTTTTTTTGCCAAGTCCTGTGCTTTAGTAACAACTTCATGCTGTCTTAAATTTCAGTCTCGGCAGGATATGCCCTCAGAGGATGTGGTGTCTTTGCAAGTTTCTCTCATTAACCTGGCTATGAAATGCTACCCAGATCGAGTGGACTATGTTGACAAGGTGTTGGAGACTACTGTGGAAATATTCAACAAACTTAATCTGGAACAGTAAGTGTCTCTTGCATTTTCTTCGGCATGGCAATTAATACCCTAAAATCAGGCCTTCTGCATTTCACCATGTTTGGTAAGATAGCAGAGCCATGCTCTGGATGTGTAAGGTCACTGCTTTTGGACCGAGCTGCAGCAGTCCTGATAAACTCCTGACTAACCACGACTTGTTTCCCTGTGCATAAGTTGTGCTGTACAGCCACACCATGTGTGTGCATTGTGTAGGCATCCCTTCCAGCACACTAGAGTTCTGCTATTGCTGCATTTGCAGCCACAGTCTCTGCTTCTGCTGGCAGCAACTTAAAACATGCATTTGTCACTGTATGTCCCAAAGAGCAAGATCTGACTTGTTTTGATACTTGTTTCCTTTCTCCCTAGCAGCAGGTTGCTTAGTTGTTGTATACCTCAGAATTGATATTCTGAAGCAGACTTTAAACCTGTCTACATGTGTGAACTATTGATTAATTGTGGGTTTTTGCATATATTTTCTTTTAGTATTGCAACAAGCAGTGCTGTTTCAAAGGAGCTGACTAGACTTTTGAAAATCCCTGTTGATACTTACAACAACATCCTGACAGTTCTGAAACTAAAGCATTTTCACCCGCTCTTTGAATACTTTGATTATGAGTCCAGGAAGAGCATGAGTTGTTATGTGCTTAGCAACGTATTGGATTATAACACAGAAATTGTGTCCCAAGAACAGGTATGATATAAGTTAACTTATATGTGAATGTGAAAAATATAATTATTGCTTTAATTGACAGGTGAGTGACCAAGGGGGTGGAAATTGGCTCAAAATTAAGTTTGTGTTGTTCACAAGCAGATGATAATTCTTCTGTCATTTGAATATGTTTAATTTCTGATATCACTTCACTGAAATGACAGTTCAAAGACCTGAAAACGCACACTGAGTGACTTCATGCAGTGCATGCTTTGTTTCCTAGCCTGCATGCTCCTGCCTCCCCTGGCACAGGCTTTATCCCACTTGGTGATTGTTCCTCCTGTGTTCCTAAATGCCTTTGCACCTAACCTCATCCTGGAGGTTACTGCTGATTTACCACACCTCAGCCTAGACAGTAATCTGTTAGGTGTGAACAAAGATCCTGAATCCCTTTAAAACTGGATCTATTACCTAAAGAAGGCTGCACAGCCTTTGGAATCTGAATTTCCTCTGCACTGCTGTGCTGCCCTTTCCCACTTGTGCTAAGGGGGACCCTGCTTCAGGGTGTAAGGCACATAAAGTGTAAAGTGGCTGTAAAGATGTTCCCAACTGCTGTCAATTTATGCTTACGGACTGCTGTAGTCTAAACAGAACTTATATTGCCTTTAACAGGTTGATGCCATCATGAATTTGGTCTCCACCCTGATCCAGGATCAACCAGATCAGCCTACTGAAGATCCTGACCCTGAGGACTTTGCTGATGAGCAGAGTCTTGTGGGAAGATTTATTCATCTCCTGCGTTCTGATGACCCTGACCAACAGTACCTGGTTGGTGACTGCTGCTTCTCAATGTCTGTGCTCTCTGAACTGTCACAGTTCTTGCATTATTGACTATACAAGACTTGAGTGAAACTGGGAGCTGGGGTGTTGCTGCTCTGGCACTACAAACTCGGTAGAGAACATTATGTATGACACCTCTAATGGTAGGATGATATCTTGTTTATTTAGAAAAAGCAGGTGAGGACTTAAGGATTTGTTGATTTAAAGTTTCCATCCCATGAGGTGGCAACTATCTGTATTAGTTTGTGGAACTTTTAATGTCCTGACAACTTCATATAACCCTCTATTGAAAATACAGCAAGTGCTATTTGGCGTACTCTGCTATTTGTGTATTTTAATACCAAGAGAATGCAAAAACCTCAGAAAATACAGCCTAGTGTGTTTGGCCTCAGGGATTTAAATTTCTGTAAGGATGGGGTCTTCATACAGCATGTGGTGTCCTGCTGCTTGGTTCCAAATGCTTTTCCTCTCTGTTTGGTCCATCTCTAACAGTAGATTTGTCATGTCCTTGAAACTTCTGCATTATGGTACTTGTAATGGTTTGAGTTGACCTATGGCAGCTTTATGTAGGTCTCTGTTGTTAATCTGCTGTATCTGGTAGTTTATTTCAAGTTTAAATTACCTCCCTATGTTGAGAAGTGTGTTAGGGTAGAAGGCTGGGTTCTGTCTGTGCCAAGTCCACTGGAGAAGCTCGCAGGAGCTGTGCTGAAGTTGGATGCTGCTGCAAATGGCACAGTTAGCTCAAGTCAGACCTGCTTTAGGGACTACTGTGAAGTTACAGTTAGTGCCTGAAATAAAATTGACTGACTCTTTCCTGAAGTTGCAGCAGCATCACACTGTATAAACAGTGAGAATAGAGCAAGAGAATAAAGTGCAAGCTATGCATAAGACAACTAGCACTGATCTAGCTTGGCTTTAAGGTCTGGTATAAAAAAGTCTTGCTTGAAGTGTAATAAAACTTGTGTAATGGGGAGAAGCATAGCTTTACAGGAATTGGAGACAGTTGTGTTTCAGGACCTTGTGGTCACTGGCTGCATTGTTCCTGAATATTGCTGGAGTAAAGCAGGAAGGTTTTTTTGGTGGGCTTTTTTTTTTTCTTACAGAGAGCAAAGCTTCCCTCAAAGGAATGCTGGCATCAAGGAAATTGATGTTTCTACCCGAAAAGACTTTACATAGCTAGAGATGTTGAAGCTGTTTCTGCAAAGATTTTGAATGTCAGTCTGTCTTTCTCATCTAGCAGTGCTTTGCTTTAATCAGATTGACCACCTTTAAATGCCATCAAAGGACTTGTCACATTATCTTTTGGGTACAATTCTGTGAGCTACTTAACACCTCCAAGTAAAAATGCTTAATAGCTCCCTCAGCATCACAAATGCTCGCATCAAATTTTTCTACAATACAGCAGCAGCAGGAAAAAATCCAAGGCTATGGGATTTTCACAGTATCTCACTTTAAATTATGTATGCTATATGGAAGAGATATGAGATGTAAATTCAAACACCCTAGTCCAAGTATATTAGCCAGTGTGGCTAGCGCAGTGTATATGTATAATACAGGCTTCTGTAAATTCAGGTTATTTACATGAATTCTACATCTAATCTAAAAATACATGTAGAGTCGGGCACTGAGGTTCACTTGAGTGCTTGTTTCTGTGAAGAACTCTCTGAGCTCACAGTGCTTCTGTTCTAGATCCTCAACACTGCCCGGAAGCACTTCGGGGCAGGGGGGAACCAGCGCATTCGTTTCACACTGCCACCCTTGGTTTTTGCTGCCTACCAGCTCGCTTTTCGCTACAAAGAGAACTCCAAAGTGGTAAGTTCCCCTCTAGCTTGCTCTTGTATGCTTGCTTGGCTTTATTTTCTTAAAAATGCATTTTGTCTGGCTACATAAGTATGCTCAGACTTGATACAGAAGGCAAGTTTTGGTTTTGGGGTTTTTTTTCTCAAGGCAGATTTTTGCTTGAGGTTTGAATGCTTTCTAATTTAATGAAGATTTTTATCAAGTCATAGTAAATTACTGTCTCGGGTTTTGGAGACAAAATTTTAGGAGGAAGTGCTTTGGAATGAGCACCTCCTCCAAAGGGAGAAGGGCCTCTCCGTCTCCACCAATGA
This sequence comes from Corvus brachyrhynchos, assembly GCF_000691975.1. Classification (NCBI taxonomy): domain Eukaryota; kingdom Metazoa; phylum Chordata; class Aves; order Passeriformes; family Corvidae; genus Corvus; species Corvus brachyrhynchos. Next base: position 11,891,117 of record NW_008239324.1, read on the forward strand.
GACAAATGGGTCACAGCAAGTGAAAGTGGAAAAAACACTGTTTATTAACACAAAACGAAACAGGGTAGAACAGGGGGAAAAAAAAAAATCAAACCTCAAAATACAACAAATTGCCAGAGAGGGAACAGACACACGGGCTTGGACCAGCTGGGCCACCCCGCAGGCCCCCCAGACCCACGAGGAAGGAAGGGAGGCAGTGAGGCAAGGGGGGAGGGAAAGGAAAAGACCAAGGAAAAAACCAACAGAACCTTTTTCCAGCTAGTGGAACACAGAAGAAACCCAAAAAGCAGCGGAGCGCTCCCGGCACACTCCCTCCCGAGTCGCCGGAGCCCCGAGCCTTGGGCTGAGCCATTGAACCGACCTGCACTTGCCCCGTGGCTCCAGCCCCGCCCCCCGGGTCCATCTTAAGGGCACAGTGTCCTTGGGCATTGAGCGGGTGGTTAAGGAATAAAGCGGCTTCATAACATCACCCCAGGACAATTACTGTAGCACTTGAGAAGTGATGAAGCAGAAATCAGCTAGTTTTGTTTATTCATTGAGGTGACTGATTATGTGCCTTTACTGGAGACCAGAACTGATGGCATGAAAGTGATTTAAATCTGGCTATTGAAATTCATCGATTTCTAAATTGTAGCTACAGTATTTTAATGTTTCTAAACCTACAAAAGAAAAGCACTTGCTTTGAACTTACACAGTAGTAGTAAAAGTGTATGTTAAAATAATGACTGATCCATTTTGGCTCTTTAATGCTTTCTGATTGAGATAGTTACCTTAAATATATATTTCCATTATTGTGGGGAAATAAGTTTAAATGCTGTTTGTTAAAATACTCTTCAAAATGAAGGTTTTAAAATTCTCTTCCACTTCTGATTGCTCTAAACTGAACAGAATTTTTCTCCCTTTGGCTCATTAGGCTTTTGCTTAGTTATGTGCTAAGCACAGCTGTCCTAACTGCAGTTCAGTATAGGCTTCTGAGGAAGACTCCTATGAGCTGGTAGGAGAAATGGATGTGAAATTTTTGTAAGTCAAATAAATACTTTGTGCAGACCCACTGAAGCCAACACTGTGCGGCTGGGCACTGCATTGGCATCAGAGGGCAACAGACTGGAGCGCTTAACAGATCTTAGTACAGTTCAGATTCCCTTTTCCTTGTAGCAATACTTTTGTTCAAGGTCTTACTTGTTTTTCTCGTCTAGGATGACAAATGGGAAAAGAAGTGCCAGAAGATCTTCTCATTTGCTCATCAGACCATCAGTGCTCTGATCAAAGCAGAACTGGCAGAGCTGCCTCTCCGACTCTTCCTGCAGGGAGCACTGGCTGCGGGAGAGATTGGCTTTGAGAATCATGAAACTGTGGCCTATGAGTTCATGTCCCAGGTGAGTGTTCAGCTGTTGGAGTTGGTGTCCTGTGCTGCCTTTAAGTTGACCTGGGTAGGTTTGCTGAACACTGAACCATCCGGTGTGATTAAAGCACCAGAAGTGATGGACAGCCAATGCTACTAGGTAGAAACTCCTCATTTCATTCTTGCTTCCCAGGCTGCTGTGGAATTAAGCTCCATTGCTACTGATCTGAATACTCAGTCTGACAACATGTGGTATGTTGCAATGCTGCCTCCTGCTCGTGTAGTTGGCTCACTGGAGGAGTGTAGTTTTCTCAGCATAAAATGCTCTTTCACTGCTTCTGTCTCCAGCACCTGATATCCAGCTGGTATTGCCCTGACCACAAGCACTCTTCGGAAGTTTTTTAAAATTTGCAGTGTTCACAACTGCTATGCTGGGCTTTCCCAATTAGAATCCTTGTTATTATAAACCACTCTGAAAATCTACTTGAATTTGTAACTTGGTCTTAAGCCTTACTTGTTGCAACAACCTTTTCCTCCTACCCATCAGATAAAGAACCAATGTATTTCATTTTATCCGTGTTGTAAGCTTTGTCCTAACCTTTCCTCTAATACTGCTACTAAATGCATGTTTTTAAACAGAGTTGCTGATAAGCTCAGTGTTCTCACTGTGTTGTATCAGGTGCTGTTGTAGCACAGTTCTGATGATGAGAGCAGCATGGCAATTATGTACTTTCCATTAGAGATATGGTTCAAGCTTTTCTATTCTCTGAAGATTCTTCATCCATGTAGCAGCAGTGCAAGTGTTTTTCTTGCCTACTCACCAACTTCTGCTCCGCTGTTTCGTGTGTTTCAAAGAACCAAATCTTCAAGGACTATTTCTGCTGCTGAAGTTCTGTGTTTGAACAGGTGCTTGAAATGAGGAAGAATCCAATCTTCAGATTATATGTGGGATCACACTTGTTTGCTATGACCACTTGAATACTATTTCTTTTAAGACTTATTTCTGGTCTGTGGGTTTAACTTGATTTTGACACTCTAAATGAAAGATCTTTTTTCCTGCCTGAAGCTTTTAACAAATGTAAAATGGGATAGTTTTCTGCTGTGTCAGTAGCAGGTGTGATTTTTTGTTTTTCTGATGTGTTCTGATTGAGTCTTGCTCTCTCTATTATCTAGGCCTTCTCTCTGTATGAAGATGAAATCAGTGACTCAAAAGCACAGCTGGCTGCAATCACCTTGATAATTGGGACATTTGAGAGGATGAAGTGCTTCAGTGAGGAGAACCACGAGCCTTTGAGGACTCAGTGTGCACTGGCAGCCTCCAAACTCCTGAAGAAGCCAGACCAGTGCAGAGCTGTGAGCACTTGTGCCCATCTGTTCTGGTCTGGCCGAAACACTGACAAGAATGGAGAGGAGGTAAGAACGAAGTGACAACAGTAGGACACATCCTGCCTCAGTTACAGTTCTGCCTTTCTTCTTTAGACACTTCCAAAGTAGGTACATCAGTGAAGTAGATTTCGTTGGAATTTATTCTAATAACTTGAAAACTTGTGAAACCTCTAAAACTCACTGCAGTGTAAACTGCATAAATAAAAAATGGAGAAAACGCTAACTTAAGGATGGAAGTACCAGGCAAGCTTTTGGGTGTCAGCTAGTTAAAGGCTAGTTGACTGGGCTGCACTTTGCTTGTATTTATTACATTAGTGTAGTTTGCATGTGAACTACTAAACTTCCAAATTAAATATACAAGTTGTTGAAGTAAAGATCAAAAAATCCTGTGTGTTTTTCAGGGCTTGCCACATAAGCTGTTGTCATTTTAAAGAGCAGTGTTTGAAACAAGTATGCATTATAGTACATGTTACAAAATTGAGTTGATTGATCTCGTAATTGAAGGCTTTCAACAACTGTTTGAGTTACTGTGTGATTTAACAAAATCTAATATTGGTGGCAGTCAGGCAGGGTGGGCTTTCAGTGACAGCTTGCTCTTTGCAGTTTGTGTAGTTTTGTGTTTCTGTGGCAGACCCCAGGAAATGCTCTGTGTGAGATACTGGTGCTCCCTATGGTTCTTTTATTTCTTGTAACTTTGGGGTTTTTTCTTCTAGCTTCATGGAGGAAAAAGAGTGATGGAATGCCTAAAGAAGGCTCTGAAGATAGCAAATCAGTGCATGGACCCTTCTCTGCAAGTCCAGCTTTTCATAGAAATTCTGAATAGATACATCTATTTTTATGAAAAAGAGAATGAGGCGGTGAGTGGAAATCCATTCTCTGTTGCATCTTTTTTAAGGACCATTTCTTTAAACTCTTCATTCACACCTATGCCACAAATTCTCTTCAACTTGCCCTGTAGTCTCTCATGAGATGCACAAGTTCTTGTGATAACAGAAGAGTCAAGTCTTGATGTGCTAGTAAAGCTGTTGGATTAAATTTCGCTCTTCTTACATGGGGGAAAAATGTTTGCAGTTTAGTTATGAACTTAAATATTGTGAGACTGGTATACCTGAAATATTTTTAGATTAAAATGTACTGGAACTCAGATGAGAAAGTAGTAAGAGTCTAACTTTAGAGGTACCTAACTTAATGTGTACATAAGGGAAAGAAAATTCTTTACAGGTATTTGTGGTCACTGCTGACTATGCCAGGTTGGTGTAAGCTTTAATTTCACAAAATAGGTATGACACCACAGGTATTCAGCTTAAATTGCATGTGTATAATCTGAGATAGTTACCTGATCCATTTTCTGTTAGCAGGTAACTAGGAAAATTACACAGTCTGAAAAATGTGCTTGGTCAAGTAGAGATCAGTGTCTCTTCTGATGTCATTGATTGAGAGCAGACATGAAAGAATACCCTGTAGTTCTGAGAGAATTCCTAAGGAAATTTGAGGAATTTTCTGACTTTCCAACAACTCAACTGGCTTCTTACTATAGGAGTGGTCTAGTATAGGAGATGCTGTATCTGATGGAGATGAAAATAAAGCTTTGAATTTCAAAGCACTTGGCAGATGTAAAAATACTCTCTGGATACTCTGGTGGTCTGCAGTGCATTTTGTGCCATGGTGTTCTGTGTAGTGCTGAACTTCAGCCTGTAGGCAGCCATGACTTGTTCTCTAAGAGGAACTTTAAATCTGATATTACCATCCTGACTGACTTCTGTAAGAAACAATTATCTTACAGTGCATATACTGATTGTGATAATGCAGATACAATCTGACTGTGTATGCCATTTGTTTGAAGCTTTTAAAATTTGTATTGAATACACTGGAGAGAAATGCTGTTGTAAGAGTTACAAAGCTATCAGGCTAATGACAAGTTTTTCACGTTTTCTGGGGTGGGTGAATTTCCACAGAACTCTGAAATTGGAAGGGTCCTGTGAGGAACCAGAGGAGGCAGTTACCAGCAGTTTGTCTGCATACAGTCTTATCAGCATTTTGAAGGACTGTCCAAATACAAATAGCTCGAAGACAAGTCAGATAAAACTAATGTCTATGCACTTGTTAGTGCAACACAGGTGGTGTTGATGACTTTGGTTTTATGTTCTGTAGGTGACAATTCAGGTTTTGAATCAGCTTATACAGAAGATCAGAGAAGATCTCCCAAACCTTGAGTCTACTGAAGAAACAGAACAAATTAACAAACACTTTCACAACACACTGGAGCACTTGCGTCTGAGGAGGGAATCACCGGAATCTGAGGGGCCAATTTATGAAGGTCTTGTTCTTTAGAAAGACACTCACTGTACCTGTTTTCATTTACATACCATATGTTTTTTTTAAGATAGGTTCCTAGGTTGTGCCTTTCAGAAATGTCAAGTTAAGTTAACATTCATGTGTTCAGTCTGGCACTTCAAACACTTGTTGGGTACTCTTAACAAATTTGAAAGGGTGGACCAGCAACTACAGGTTTCATCAGTTAGCATGGCTGAGACTTTCTTTGAAATCCATGTGACATGGTAGGGCTCTTCAGTTCTGATTTCTCTCCTGTCTATTCACTGTTGCTTCTGTAGCACTAGAGCTCTAAACTGGCAGTGACTGTCAGCTGAAACTGTGTCTGATCCTTACAGAGCATCAGATTTTTGGGATTACTCTATGTCAAATTCTGCTTGTGCTTTTCTTTTAATGCAAGTTAAAACTAAGTGTAATATTTTTCCCTAAAACTAGAATATATTAATGCATGTTTGGAGAGTTTTAAAGTACCATGTTCAAAAACAGAAGTTATATTTTGCATATTAAGGCTCTGTGACATTCAGTGAGGGCCAGTACTGTGCACAGGGCATATTTATCAAGATAATTTTGTTCCAAATAGTATAAGAAAAATAGAGAAATTGCAATCTATATAGATATGTATAACCTTCGTTACTGTAAATTTAGGGGAAAATGCATTACACAAGTTTATTCAGTATCATGATTTTGCACCAGTGAAACAATAAAGTTGCTATTAACACCTGTTGTTTCATGTCTCTTCAGAGCCCACTGTTGAACCCAAAGCTAATGTTGAACCTTCTGATAAAAGCAAAAGAACTTTTCTTTTGTAGGGACAGAAAATCAAGGCATAGTTAACCCTGCCGAGCTGGGCGGCTGCTGGCATTTCTAATGTAGGAGTTTGTGATACAAACCCAGTGCTTCTCCACATGATGCTGAGGTGATGTGTGCTCCCATTTCAGAATGCTTTTATGATGTACCTGGAGTGAGGAAGAATCCTACTGGATTGTGTGCCAGAGAGTTGAGTGCCAATGAAATGACAATGCTGTAGGAAACTGAGCAGTAGAGCGTGGCCAGTGGCAGCTCCTGTGAAACTGGTCCAGTCCATGGGTTAATGCCAGTTGCTGAAAGTTTTGACCTGTCTGGTTTGCCTTTACTGAATGTGGTGTTCTAAAGATAACTGATTGAATTGCATTACTCTTTGAGTGACCACTGTTTTCTGAAAATGTGTCCTGGCTTGATTGGATAGTAAATTTGACTTTGGTGGGATTGTTCAATAATTTAGTGCTACCTGTTTTCTGAAAAAGGCAAATACAATCCTAGGAAACAATTGCAGAGCAGACAACAATTAGATCATTAATATACTAATGAATAGTCTGGTTTGGAGGGGAGGAGGAATGAATGGGGAGATAATTTAAAGGCTTTACTTCCCCAGGGATATAATTAATGCTAATTCAAAAATCTTAACGTTCCTCTGTATCTGTTGATGCTGTTCCTTGTAGAACTGTTAAGCTGTTTTGTTATAGCACATCCATAGGAGAATGTGATGATGATGTTCATGTGGATACATTCATAGTGTAGGGATCTCCCTTCCTGGTTTACAGTATTTGCTAACCATGTTTGTTTAGTCCTCAGTGTCAGTCCTTGTAACTTAGGAAGTGTCTTTGAAATAAGTTTTGCAGTTTCAGCTGCAGTCACCCAAATGTTGTAGACTGGTGCTTTTTCCCCCTCTCCCACTTGTTAGGGCTACACAGTTAAGACTCTTCCACAGCTCTTAATTACTTTTATTGAAAGTTTACAAAGTAAACAATTTCAAAATACTGCCTGTAAACTTTAAGATCAATTGTATTACCATGCATTTTGACTGTGGCAATAGACAAGTAGAGCTGTACAGTAACTATCACTTGTCAGCAAAGGAAAGCGTCTGTTAGGTTATGTAGTTAGTGCTAGTGATGGTGGAACAAACTTGTATCATTAGTGATGCTCAATGTGACACCTTGTGGGGCAAATATACTCCAAACTCAGGATCAGTTTGTGTGAGCTGCTCCTGTGGACAGCACAATAGCAGAAACACTCTTGGGCAGTAGGAAGGCTGTAAATTGTAACAGACTTTGAGTCATGCCAGTTATGATGCATAACCTGGGAAATAGCTAAACACTTCAAGTGATACTTTCTTGACCACTAATGACATGCTGGATGGAAAGATTCAATGGGTGGGGCAGGGGAAAACAACACTTAAAAAAAAAAAAAAAATCTAGCCAGAAGTAGTAAAAGTCCAACTGTAAATGTTTTAAAAATTCCTGGAAGTTTACTTAAAGCTCTGTCATGGGTCTCATACACTACTTAGGCTTACTCTATCTGTACAGCAAAACATTGAGTAATACCTTCAGCCCTGTAAGGAGTAGAGTTTTGACTTCAGTAGATTCCTGCCCATGCAGGATCCTGGTGGGGGGCAGGAAGTCAGTGCTAATGCCTAGTGAAACTCTTCCAGTGGATAAGTTACCAGTTCTTGTATCTCCTATTACAAAGCTCAAAACCCTTTTATACTTCTGTTCCTGGACTTTTTTTCAACTAAATATTCCACTCTCTTTTGTCTCCATCACCTTTTTCACTCAAATCAGTTCTCCCTTACCTGCTACAGCTGCTTAGCTTTTCTGGTAACATCACTGTTGTGCTGCCTCCTGTCTCATGCTTTTCCTGTATTTACTTTTTTTCATTGGTCATGTCTTGTCTGGCTTGCCACTAAGTGGGGAGGGGAAAGCATCCTAGACTTAATAACTGAGACTCTTGGTGTCTTAGAGTGGGTTTGGGATAAGATGTAGCAGATCCAAGATTAATGCTTTATGAAATCCCAGTAATATTTACAGTTATTAAAAGTGACAGAGCCTGAACTCTAATTATTAGCAATGAAAGTTATGTTTTGTTTTTAGCACTTCAACACTAGTGCCCCATTACCAGAAAATATACTGTTGGTGTTATTTTTCCCAAAGAGCTTTAAGAAATGACCTTTCTTTTAATTGCTGTGACTTTTCCAGCTATGTGGATGATTGTATTTTTACATATTCATAAATATCTACATTTGTGCCTACTTACCAGTATTCCATAAACATCTGCAGGTATCGCAATACTTGCTTTTTGGTGCTCCCACCAAAATACAAAATGTACTACTTTTCAGCCTGCCTACTTTTCACATCAAAATGTCAGGATGAATTTTGGCCTTTCGTGGACACAGTAGTTTTATGAAGGCTTTCCTAAAGCTCATGTGACACAGTGGGTAGAGAATAGGGTTAATGGCCGAGTTCACCCACAGAAGCCAGAATGAGATCTCATAGAGGGAATAGTGCACACAGTGCCCATGGCAGGCTGCCCTGATGATCATCAGGAGTGTGTATGGAGCCCAGCACAACCCAAACACACAGACAATAACAGCTAAAGACTTTGCTACTCTTCTATCCCGGGAAAGTCTAAATCTGTTTGCCATAGTGTTAGCAGTGTCCACTTTGCTGCTGGGGTGGCAAAGGCTTTCTGTTGCTTTGAAGAAGCCTTTTGTGGGATGCCTGGTATTTACATCCACCTGGAGGGGTGGAAGGTCATGACTGACATTCAGATTTGATGGCTGATTGCCAAGCTCAGCTGTGGCCTGAAGCCTTGGAGCGTTTCTTGGGGGAAGGAGGCTGCTTGCTCTCTTCTCGTGTTTGTCTCTGTTAGCTGGCTTTACAAAAAATATAGTGTGCTCCCTTTTTCCCCCCTGGAAATGCGTTTCACAGTCCTCTTGAGCAGGTGAGAGGTTTTCATTTCTGAGCAATGTGCGTTTCCTGATGTTGAGGTAAATGCTTAAATTAAAGTACATAACAGTGATGAAAGGTGTAAAGAATTCAATAGTAGAGGCAATCATTAGGAAATACCAGTTGTAGAAGAATTCTGCATGACATTCTCCCTCAGGGAGGATGCTCTTTTGTGCAATGTGCTCCCAGCTGAGAATGGCTGGCCCATAGAGGAGAAAAGCAGCAATCCATACAGTCATCATCTTCAGTCCTGCATTTCTGGTCATCCCTTGCTGAGCCCTGTAGCTGACCTGAGGGACAGAAATCACATACATTACACGCATCTCAGAAAGTTATGTGGCTGCTTTGGAACATGGCCCTCAGTCACTTGTGAGGGCTGGTGAGAGACTGTTTTTGGGATGAGGGTTGTACCAAGCTTACTGGTAGCACAGAAAAGTTATTTCTGAAATATGCCTTCCAAGAAACCTTATCAAGGTGACTGAGTAAGTTCTGAGAATGGTGCTCAGATCTTAAAAGCTAGCAAACCAAGTCTCCTTCAAAGCAAATAACCACTGCTCTTCCTAGAATTGGTTGTCACCAGTTGCTTCATATTTAATTGCATTACCTGTGATACCTGTTTACAGGATGGTTGGAAAAGTGACCCTTTATTTGGACTTCGTAAATCATTTGAAATACGTAAAACAGTTTGAATTCACAGAACATCATGCAAGCTTTTTGCTTTCTACTTTGTAGAGAGACTTTTTTTCTTAATGCGAAAATCACACAAAAAAATTTTAATATACATCATCTTTTTCTGTTTGATATACTTAATTTCATTCTTTCATGAAGTACTTGCAGTATTGCTATTTGCAGTTAAGGTGTATAGATGGAGTTGTGGTCTGCAAAGTACTTTACGGAAGAATAACTGATTTCCATTATTTGGAAAATAGAGAAGCTAAGGTGCAAAAACAGTAAGTGTGTCAGTAATACTGAGTCAGTAAGCCATATGAGCAACAGCATTCATCAGAATCTTAGTCATGATCTCCTACTTCTCTGTTCTGATTCCCTGGGGTACTGGACTCAAGCAGTGGCTTGGAATTCACCCTTCACATCTCCACAGTGTTGTCGCACAGTGTTTGGAATATGAAATCCTCAGCCTGAAATTCTGTACAGGATTCGTATTTACTGCCCCCATCTGTGGGCCTTGATCTCCACAGCCAGTGCTGTTCTGGTAGAGGAGCCACAAAGCTGAGGAAACCTGAGTGTGTCTGAATTGGGTCTGATTTTGGAGTCCTTAACAAAAATACAAGTGATTTCAGGAGCAGTCTTGGAGAAAGTTACTATATTCATTGAGATGGAGAATAATTTGGAACTTCACATATTCCTGTTCATATGTTCTCATATTGCCCTAACCCAACAGTCATTTTCTGTACTCTTGCTTGGGGAGGGATTTTTACATGAGGGATTAATTTGAAGTATTTTAAAGTGGATGATTTTTTTCATTTATTATGACCAGTTTCCGTTTCTGTTTCTGAAACCATCTAGTTTATATATTTATACTATGTGCATAGTCATGAGAGACTGGTTTATGAAAGAAAAATTCATGGCTAATTCAGAACCTAGACAATAAAGGAATTCTGAGTGTTGACTGTTTAAGAATTAATCTGTTCATTTCTCCCTCTTCGAAAAGAAGCTGGTAAAACACCAAGGTGCATATAAACTGCTGCATTGATTCTCCAGCCTCTTTGTACTGTTTGTGATACACAATGAGCAACGAAACTAAATGCGCATTTTAAGAAAATGTGGGTGGAACATAATCAGGAAGTGTGTGTAGAAGTGTGAAACCTATTAACAGGTAAAATGTGTTATTTTGACATCATCCAAAATACTTTTAGGCCTTATGGCCTAGGTGAAAATGAAGTGCAAAGTCTAATCTTCCCTTCTTAATAACTGGCATGCTCCAGGCATGGCTTGAGCTATTTCTGTGTCTCTTACATCGAAATAGCATTTGCATCCTGTGAAAGATTTTAAATTATAATCTGCCACTTTTGACCCAGACACGGCTGTACACATGGAATTCCCCTGACAGTTTGATACCCACTGCAAGGAGGTCTCCGCCTTGTGCCACGGCTGGGCTGTGGCTCGG
>NW_008239324.1:11902128-11902935 GCF_000691975.1 Corvus brachyrhynchos
GGCGGTGGCCCGCCTGCCGGGGGCTATCAGCTGCCAACAGGGGCACGGCCATGTCCTGAGGGACCAGATCTGGTTCAGCTGGGTAATACTTTTAAAGCTTATTCGAGGAGGAAATAAGTACACCTTGTTCCCTCTGCAGACACAGCCTCTGCCTGTTTCTCAAGTAGACTACCTTTCCCAGCGTAAAAGTGAGAAGGAAATGCATTTTCTGGCAAAGCTGATCACTCCCAGAACTATTTTCAGGACTGAGGGGAGCTCCTCGATCACCCCTGTCTCATGTGCTGTTTGAGAGAGGGTTAAGGCCGTTGAAAGCCAGGCGACCTAAGCAAACCACCCTGCCTGGAAGGGCATCCCCTGGAGCCGCTACCGCCCCCGCTGGCACCCCTTGTTCAGCCCTTACCGCTCTGGTGACGCAGATGAACCTGTCGAAGCTGATCAGTACGATGTTGAAGACGGAGGCGGTGCACACCAGGTAGTCCATCACCAGCCACAGCTTACACAAGCCCCTGCCGAGCCTCCACTCGCCCGTCAGCACGTAGGGGATGTAGAGGGGGATGCAGAAGCCGCCTGCGGACAGAGCTCGGCGGTGACACGGGCGGAGCGCAGCCCCCTTCCCGCAGCGCCCCGGCACTCACCCACTAGCAGGTCGGCGACGGCCAGGTTCAGGAAGAAGAAGTTTCCCTGTGTGCGGAGGCTCCGGTCCACCACGAACGCCAGAATGACCAGAGCATTGCCCAGCACCGTGGCCAACACCAGCAGCCCCATGAGCGCGGCCAGCAGTGCGGCGGTGCCGGCGGGGAAGGGCCC
>NW_008239324.1:11903192-11912926 GCF_000691975.1 Corvus brachyrhynchos
TCTCCCGGTCTCTCCCCAGTCCGTTCGCAGCTGCAGCCGGGGAAGCCGCGGTTGCCTGCCTTGTTCCTGTGACTCATTTCCTACGCCGTACCTCAGCTCGTCCCCATGGCCCGCGGGGCTCTCAGATGGTCTCTGCTCTCTGCCATTCCGGGCGGGCTCTGCCCTCTCGCCCTCAGGGGATCCATCCTCTGCCTCTGCTGAGCTCTGCCTCCGGCTGCCTCAGCCTTCCCCTCCGTGGCAGCGCTAACAAGGGCTCAGTGCTCTGCCTGGCGACTCGTTTTCACAAAATTTGCTGGAATGAGGTATTTCTGAGACGTCTCTTTTAAAAAGGGACTTGGACAATGTTTAAAGTGCATTGTAGCAGTGATGTCAGCCAGTTTTACTACGGAAGGCAGGTGTGTTCCAAAAACTGAACCCAGGAGCGGCCAGGAAAGGGCCAGGGCCTCCCTCAGCCGCTGGCAAGATGGCTTAGGCGGCCTGGGGAGCACGAGGGGGACACAGTGACCCTTGAAAGAGCTGCTGAGGCTGCTGAGGTTTGTTTACTTGAAGGGTAATTCAGAAGAGGAAATACAGCTTTACCTCTACTCTCCTGATTTGACCCACTGGATCTTCATCTGCCCTAAAATACGTGGCCATTGAGGGATGGGCTTTGCCTCCCTTTCCATGAGAGTTCCGTGGAGGCTGTAAGCACTTTGGGATTTGCTGCCTTCGGTAGGGCCCCTTTATCACTAAAAGACAACAGAACTTGCTCAGTACCAACGCATAATCTTCCCTTAATTCAGCCAGTGTTTCTCATGTGGTAAACTCCTCTTTTATAAAAGATTTGCATAAATTAGCAGTTTGAAATAAATTTAGAAGCAATTACAGCAGCTTTCTGAAGAGAACTATTCCAATGGGCATCAGGTAAGACAAGAGCAGCTGAATAACTTCTCTATTATTTGTCTGGGTTGGAGCATGTGTTCTCAGGGTAACAGTGGACCGGCCTTCTACTGAGGGGAAAAGATCAAGTCTTTTTCAATGCTAGAAGTAAAATTCCAGGCCAGTTAATCCCTGGAAATCAGGAACTCCACTGAGGATATTTTGCAATTTACACTGCTTATGATACGGCCAGCCCATAGACAGAAACGGCATCTGCATATCTAACGTGTGTGAGCAAAATACTCTTTTTACATGCCCCCACATCATTATCTCCCTAAAGCAAATAAGTAAAGCCATGCAAAACAAAAGTGAAAGGAGCAATGAAGCTTGTTACCACAGTTATTTTTATTAACCTCTAGTTTGGGGACTCATTTTCTCTACCGTTTGAGCTCAGCTGGGCAGTTTTCCATTCACTTCAGTTTGGACAAGATCAAGTTTGTAATATTTATTGCTCTCTGATTGTGTTGTGGTATATAAAAGATAAAGAGTCAGCCAAGAGACTCAAAAGAGAAAAATATCTCAAGCACCAGGAAAACATGGGAGAATTTATTCTTTCATGAATAACTGCTATACTCTTTAACTCCTCTAATGTAAAGTAATTTTACAGTAGCTCAGTGAGTTTGCAGCATGTAAACTTGTGTTCTTTATGTGAAGTAGCTTTCGTAGTGTTTTACCTCCTTGCAGATTTTGAGATTCTCAGTAAGTCCCATAATTACCTTTATTGCCTTTTAATGCTCATTTATTATTGCTGCTTTGGCAAGGGTGATGTCTTAACTCTGTTCCTAAGAACATGAACCATCAGTCCATAACTCTGCATTTTGGAGACTTCTTGCTGAAGACTGTGCTAGTGCTGTCCAGAGACCAAGTGTGCATTAGGTGGGTAGCACTCTCAGAACAGCAGGTTATAAAATCCAGACTTCAAGCGTTTTCTTTTACTCTGAAAAAGCATTTTTTTAATGTCCTTTGAGCTACTGTCTTTTTCTGAAAACATATTTTGTTCTTTATCTTTCTCTAATCCTCAGAGCAAGAAACATAAATTATTAGAGTCAGTAAAGAGAAATGACAATAGCCCAAGAAAATAATGAAAAATGTAGTGTTCTTTTCCAAGTCATATCAATACTGATGTGTTCTGAAATTTTAACTTTTGTTTCCTGTGATTTCCTGATAAGTGTTTTCACTTCCAAAGACATCCTTCAGTAATTTCTGAGAGCTGTCTGAATAATGCCATTTCCCATGACTCGAGCATATGTGGGTGAATATATCCAGAGCAATGACAGAAAAACAGAATGATTTTCCCACGCCACAGACAGATTAACACTTTTCCCAGAACAGGCCAAAATCAGCTTCCAAAAAGTCTTGGGAAACCACGTGGAGGGGGGGTTACACTCCAGCTGGCTGGAGAGCCTGTTGGGCCACAGGGTGCTGAAGACCTTCTCAGCTAGTATCTTCTTTGCAGACAGTTAAGTAAGGTAATAAATACATTTACATTGGGTCTTTGCTTGAATCTGAACCCAAGGCTAAATCATTGTGCCTTTTGCCAAATAGCACACTGTACATAATGTTCTTCTTGTTGTTCTTTACAGAGATACTTCGTTTCAGTCCGAAGATTTCACATGCAGGGCAGTTCTCTCAGTATGCCACAAGCTCTCTGGTACCAAAGCTTTACTGAAGCTTTGCTCTGTACTGAACTGAAGGGCAATTATTGCAGATTTCAAGAGTGGGATGCCATAGCTGGAACCTTCACTTCTTTAAAAGGAACTATACATTAGTAGTTTTGCAAATCTTGTAGAAATATTTGCTTGTTAATAGCCCCATTTAGTATTTAGAGGTTGTTGTAAACTATCCTCTTGCTATAAGTGATTGGTATTTTGGCCAGGAAAAAGAATGATTTTTAGACTCTCTGAGAAAATGCATATAAGGCTTTATCACCTGGGAAATCAAATCCTGCTGTTGGAGCTGATCCTAGTTAAATGAATGGCGAAAACTAAATTCTGCCATGAGCATTTCCTATTAGTCTTATACCCTTTGCCAGCCAGGGTTTTGCTTGCATACTGATTCCCTTCATCTTTTTTTAATGTTTTGTAGAAGTCTTCCTGCATATGATACAGTTCACATTTTCTACCTGTTCCCACACATGCAGAGGAAAGTCAACTGTTTGATGCGGGCCAGTGGAAAGGCATCTGCTTCAGAGTACACAATGTTACCTACCATTTACTAAAGAGGTATTTTCCTTGGTGAGGAAACATCCCCTAGAACTTAGTCCTGTGAATGATGTGGCTGTGGGATAGGGATGTTGGTGAAGGTGTCAGTAGCAGCAGCTGGTTGGAGTTATCCCAGCCCAGTTTTAAGGCACTTGGAAGGGAATGGCTCTAGGACAAAAAAAGCGGACTGCAACCCTTTTGGTTTGAGAGGCATTGTCACCTGCTCAGACATCAAGAAACTGGTTTCCATCCTCTTCTAGTGTGACTTGCTGCTTAATGAAACCCTGTTGTGCTCACACGTGGAAGAGAGGCAGAATCAGGGAGGTAAGGAGAGCCAGCCTGCGGTGATTGGGGTCTGCTCTGTGTTGTGCACTCCAGGGGAGGCCATGATTGCCATGTCCCATTCCGTGGGAATTCACCCAAATATCACAAGCCTGAGACCCCCTTGATGTCTGGCTTTATTGTCTTAATAAAAATTTGTCAAGAAATAGGACTTATGATTTTGATGAATACAGATGAGAGATTTGAAATATGATTTAACTAATGGACATGGATAATTAGGCTGCAACAAGTAGAAATAGTCATCCCATAGGCAATTTGCCTTAAGGTTACACCAGAATTTTATTCTCACTGAGAAGCATGGTAACAAAACATAGGCACTACAAATAGCTTTATTTCCTTTTGCTCCTTCTGGATTCATTCACCAGTTTCACCTGTTATTCCTGGTACCCTGTATTACCAGTGCAGCAGTCTGGCATGTTTGGCATTGGTGTGCTTCCCATCCTGGATACTTCATGCATCAGTATTTCACTTAGGCAATTTCATTTATGTTGCCAGCATCAAAGGATGTCATCACAGTTTTGGCTGCAAGTACATTACAGAGGACCAAATGTTCTCTGGTTACACTCAATGAGAGCTGGACAGACTTCCAAAATATCTCTTAACAATGTATTGGTGATGAGAGCATTGCAAAAATCAGAGGTACCCAGACTGCAGCTTATTTCACATTTTTAGTTCCTTCTTCCTTAATCCTTGGAAAAGTTCCGTTTCCCCCGGCTTGTCACCTCTTTCATTTGCACTGACAATGTCCAGATACATAATCTTGCTAACCTGGCAATTCTAGCCAGAGTGATACTCAAGTTCTAGGCAACGGTGTTTCTACCATTTGAATGTATTTGCACAACACCTTCTTTTCCACCAGGAGATGGCATTCCTCAGGAGTAAGTGGGAAGCATGGCTGCTTTCTGTGTCTCCTCCTGGTCCAGCATTCCCCAGGAATAAGCTGGAAGCACATCTGCCTTCTGTATCTCCCCTGGCCCCAGCCAGGAAGGTATTTCCATAGCAAGCTGATAATAAGCACAGATTTATAATATTCTCCCCAGCATCTCTAAACATGCATTTTATCATTGTATCAGAAGTCCCTGGGCATAGTGGGTACTGAAAGTTCATGTAAATTCTGACCATAATTCATCCATTGAGGGTAATTGAACACAAACCTGCAACTTCATTCTCAAGAATTGCCTGTGCTGCAAATCCTTGGAGACTAGGAGGGTGTTCTGGGGAAGTTTCATTATGTGATTGCTTTGTTTTCATGCTCTTTTCCCAGCAAAGCTTTCTGTGGGAGACAGGATTTAAGGCCTGATCTGTTTGGAGGTTCTTATGTTAGCCCATGGTTTTCACAATCTCTGCCTTGATCATAACCAGAGCCAGATGATGAATGCATGCATCAAAGGGGAACATAATTAGGGGTTTGCTGTTGAGAGCAGCCTGCATCTAGCAGGACAATGCAAGATTAAATAATAAATGACCATCAATTCTGAAAACATTCATAAGGTGATAAACTGAGATACCTGGTGTGTTGGAGGAAAGGATATCAGAAACATTTTCTGAAATTAAAGAGAGTATCAGAATTAGCCATTTGAGTTGGAAAGCAGTGCGCAGACCTGGCCTGATGTCAGACCATTCAAAGCCAAAAAGGCAAAGTGTTTGAGTTACATGGGTGAAATTTGGTTATATTGCAACATATCTTAAGCTCATGTTTCCTTCTGTGATGTGGCAGAGGTAGAACCATTTAGTCCTCTCTTCATTCACGTGTTCAGGATGGAAGCTGAAAGACTGAGGAGAAAACTGAACTTGAGTTCCCCACATCTCTAGAGGTGCTGCAGTGACAGCTATTGCAGGGAGAAGAGGGACTTGCAACCTGTTTATTTGGACATGTGCTTTGGTTTTTGATGAATAACCCCTGGCCTTTTTTTTATTCCCCAGGAGAGTGCTCTAGTTGTAGAATTTCAGCATATACACGACTCCTTGCAAAGGAGATTTTGCCATCTAAAATTGAGAAAAGAAGTAATTAAAGTCTGTTTCTTTGAGAGTTTCCCTTTGGCTAGTTTTTGTGGCTTCCCTCTCAGTGTGCTGCATGTTGGTGGACCTTTTTTTTAAAATGCCACATACAGTGTGACACCCGAAGCTCCTCACTCTGTGTAGTGGTGGGAGTATCACACAGGGAGAGGAGCATCTGAGAGGCATCAGAGTGCATAGGAGGTGTTACAACATAAATGTAGTTGTACAGGTTTCTAGGTGTCTCGTCTTGAGGGGAAAAAATACAACTTTGTGAAAGGGTACTATTTAACAGAGCTACAGAGCTGGTATCTATGGAAACTTAAAAACTACTCTTGAGAGACAGTTAAGGAATAGCAGGATAATTAGCATTAAATACCTCTTAATGACAAATGTTCGAGTAGACGTGTCTCACAGGAGACTTGCAAACTTCAGAATTATAAATGAAAGAAATGCTTGATCATAAGGATACTCTTCCACACTGTCAGAATAGCACAGAAGTCTGTAACTTATCAGTCTACAAAGGATTCTCTGAAGCCATGGGCTGGCTGCATAGGAGGATGTCACCTAAGGAGGAGATAAAGATGATGTCAGAGGTGAAGGCCTGGAAAACTCAGCACATGATATGTGTAATATATGAAGGCTCAGCTCACAGTGTGGCTGGGAACCAGAGACTGGCACAGGATGACAACTAAAGAATGAGCTGTCAGATCATGAAGACTTCATTAACAGATGGTAACTGACAGCAGAATAATAGGGGATTTTAATGGGTAATAACATTTCTGCTAGGTACATCTGTAATAATAAAAATGCCTTTTTCTTGCTAACACCTGGTAATTATTGTCAGGGGGATTGTCTTGCCCTTAGATTTGCACTGTATTTTATAGTCATTGAACCAGCCTTCAGTGTCAGTTCAGGAATGGGAATTCCATCCCTTTTATCTTCCTTCAGCTGTTAATATTAGCATTTTGATATAACTTGTGATTTCATTTATACTTCCTTCCATGTTCCAAGTGACCTCATCCTGTTTATAAAAAAAATTCATGTTTTCTCCCTAAGCCTTTCCCTAAAGTTTTGACCTTTCAACCAAGAAATTCAAGGATTTCAATGTGTGTGTATTATTTCTGACTAATAAAAAAAAAGCTTCTGACATCGCTCTGCATTTTTGTAGCTTTCAAACTGTCACCACAACAACCCGTGTATGCTGTCAAAGAGAGTCAAAATCCAGATTTCAGTGGAATATTTGTTTGGTCCTGATCATGAAATATTTAAGAGATGGTCAGAAGAAGACACTGATCTGGGATTTATAGAAAGCAATGAGACTCTTCTGCAGTTTTTCATGCAGCTTCACATCCCAGTCTAAATTTTAAGTGAATTACATGTCTTTTCATTTGTTGCTCTGCTGGGGTATTGGTGTAAATTAACCAGATTCTGCTGAGTTTGTAAGGTAGTTGCCTCCCAGCGTTAATCAAGACACCAACGTTTGGGGTCTGTGCTTCCCAAAGACTATCCAGAGTGACCTTGGCTTTGAACACTGGAACTTGACTTAGATGCCTGAAGTTCCTGTGAATACTCATTCATGCATGTCTGTCTGATGGGACATAGTGTAGATTCATCAAATTAATTTTTCATCTTGCTTGTAAGAAGGAAAATAAAAAATCTGCTGTATTAAAATTTGATACTCATCCTTTGATGATGAGTTCAGTTTTATTATTTGTACAAAGAATATAATTGAAATGGAGTAGAAGCACGGGTGCTGCACTTCTAGCTAGGTGGTGAACTTGTCATCTCATCATAGAGATTAATGAGTTTTCTTCCACCAGATCAACCTTCAGATTTTCTCTGATGCAGCAATAGCTTTATTTATTCCATGGACAGGGTGAAGAATTTTTTTAAAATTTTAAGGTGAAAAGGGTATAACATTTCTCAAATACTCAAAGGTATTAGCCCCTACACTGATCATGACTGATCCATGCTGGTTTTTCTGAGAGGTGACACTATGGTAAATGACAAATGATAGTACAATTACTAATGATAGATATTTTTGGCATTTTTCTCTTCATCTGTGTAGGTTTTCAAGGGCTCCTTACAGTTAGAATCAAGCTCTGATGCATCTGTTCAGGCTGTGACCACCCTTTTGAGTCCAGCCCTAATGGGAACACTTAAACAATAAGAGGTTATTGGCTAAGAAGAATCTACTACATAAGAAAAAGCTCCCATTGCCTTCCTATGAAATACATCAATGTCTGTGGAAGTTGCTTGTGTGTCTCTTCAGGACCTTTTGGTTTGTTGGGTTTTGTTGGCTTTTTCCCTCCTAGGATTCTCTTCTTTAGTGACCATGCAGAGGTTGTGGCTGCACAGGAACTTTTCATAGAAGCAGAGATGCACAATGGATGGGATTCTTGGCAATCAGCAGGTCAGTGGTATAAAACCAACCAGAAGGTGTTATCTTAAAATGTTTTTCTACATAGTCATCTGTGACATGAAACTAAGAAAATAAGGGTTGTTTTGTTCTCTATGGCCATAGTCTTTGCTTTAACTAGCTATCACAATTTGATAAGCTGTTAGCAGCTTCATTTTCTTATTCAGAATCTTGTACAGACTTTGCTCCTCAGCCAGTGTCAGGAGGGATGCTCCCTGAACAGCCTGTGTTTTTCTCAGCTGCAGAGGCAGCAGAATAGGACATTCATCACCACATCCTGAGCAGTCTCCACTCCAGTTCCAGTTTGCTGACAAGACTACCTAAACCCAGCAGAGCTGCTGCCTGCTTCAAATGAACCAGCTGCCTTTTCCAGCTGCTGCTTCAGTAGGCTGTGTGTCTCCATCTGTTTTGGTTGCAACAAAACCTTCATGTTTTGAAGGATCTGCTTCTATCCCCAGATAACCATATGAGACCAGGATCCCAACAAACTATGCAAACAAATTATTTGGGCAAGGTTTCCTGTTTCTGAGCAGGAATTCTCAGTTACAGTTCATGGCTCTGCAGTAACTGTTAAGGGTGTTAAGCCTGCAACAAGGGCCATGCCAAGTAGCTGCTTTGGAGGGAGATGCTTTAGAAGAGAGCAGTGGTGCCAGGCTGAGCTTTCTTACCTTAGACTAAGATGATATGATATATGATATGATATGATGTTATTTGTATCCAGGGCCTCAGAAAGCTTAAATGAATAATATCATGAGTAAAGTATAAGAACATCCCATATATCTACGGTATTTAGGCTAACCTGATTTTACTAGAAGTCAGTCCCTTTTCTAGTCACAGGTAAAATATTTGCTGTACTTCCCCTTCTAGTACCTAGAAGAGGGGTTTTGTATCACTTGTGCATTTTTTGGGTGCAGCTATAATCTGCTCTATTACTGATTTCATGCTGTCTTTTCCTAGACTGAGTAAGGTTTCTCTGTGCATGTTTATATGCATAGGTACAGACACACCTCAGATACATTTTCTGTCCTCTCTTAAAACTCACTGCTTTGGCTGGGATTTCTGCTACTGTTTTGGTCTTTCAGCCCCTACTTTTATGCTTTATCTTTGAGTTTTGTCCTGGCTATGCAAGTTTCTGGAGGACGTTTTGGTTCTCATGCAGTACAACAGCTCAATGTAAGTGTGATTAACACTGAAAATAACCAGATTTGGTCCTGCCCTTTTATTAAGAGCTACTGGTTTTTATCATTCCCAAGTATGTATCAATTCTGGCAAGGAGTTGTGACAAGTTGTTTTTCCCAGGCTAATTGGACAAGTGATGAGTGCAGTAACTCCTTTCAATCTTTCCAGTGCAATATCTGGGACATTTCATTTTCACCTATTATATACTTTGAAAAGCCAGGCTGTGTGTTGGTATTAGCAGAGTTCTATAAAGAATAATGTTTGATGAACTCAAGGAAATTGCTACAGATCAGGATGGATGAGGCACATAGAAAGTAAATGTATGTAAACATGGGATATTCCTGTTTGGACCAGGTTTGTTTGATAGTTAGAGAAAACCACTTGCTGTTATCTTCCTGTTATCAGTAGCAGAGCTCTGAACAAAAACATTGTCTCTCCCTGCCCCTTGCTCAGCCTTATCTTCTCAGAGGTGAAAGATCTGGCTCAGTACCAGTGTTAACTCCTGGACAGCAACACCTTTTTGTGATATGGGGAATGAGGACTGTGCCATTTCTTGGCAGCTTTTGAGAGTAGTCTGTCTGCTGCCTTGTCAAAAGCAGGATCTCTCACTGGGCACATTTGTTAGAAGCATATTGATGATATTCCTGTGAAGGCTTTTCAGGTCGTCTGCTGTATTT
>NW_008239324.1:11912942-11920843 GCF_000691975.1 Corvus brachyrhynchos
ATGACTGATGTATTGTTGCCACTGACAACATGGGAACCTCTGCATTTTTGTACTTGGAATGGAGTTAATGAATGGAGGGAATCTGGGATGAAAAAGTCAGTGATGAGCACATGCCAGGGATGTGGTTACAAGTGCTGCAGAATGCTTGATACCAAGAGAAGGGTGTTAGTAAAAGATGCTTTTTATGAACAAGATTTGGAATAGTGGAGTTTTATCTGTCTAGCAGGAGGCTGCATATTTAGTATGTTACAGATGAGATAGGAGGTGAGTCAGCCTTTATTCATCAGCACTGTCATGAACACACAGAAATTGTTGTCATCCCCTGGGAATACCACCCACCTGAGCACATCCATGCTTCCATGTGACACCAGCTCCTGGAACAGGTGCTGAGTGTACCACAGCAATAGTGCCTGGGAGCTGTGGGAATTAGGCCACCCTCTACTGCCTATGCTTTAATGCAGCTTTAACTGGATTTTTATTGCTTGCTTCCCCCAAGCTTTGTTCCAGTAACAGGTGGGGTCACTGTCCTGCCATGTATGGGGCTGAGCTTTCTACCTCAGGAATACTCTTTGCTTTTAAGTTGCCCTTTATTTCAAACACCATGACAGGTATCCTATTCAGAGAACAAGGGTATCAGAGGAGGGAGTCTAAAAGGATGTAGTAAAAGAAAAAGCAATAAAATATAATTTTTTTTCTGTGTTGGAAAGCAAGGAGGGAAGCTGGCAAGGGAGAGAGCTCATTAGCAGCAGTCCCGTTTTAAGGACAATCTCTAGTTTGTGAAGAAGCTCGACCGTACAGACAGAGCAATGGATTCTCATCAGCACACAGTGCTTTGCTTTGCTCCCAACAAAAAGGTTTATCTAAAAAAAGAGCATAAAAACAACATTAAGAACTTGGAAATTATTTAATTTAATTTAATTTAATTTAATTTTGTTTTCTTTTTAGCTGGCCAAGATCCTTTTTCCATCTCAGTGGAATGTATTCTACATTATAGACAGTCTTCCAGGGTGGGGATATGTACAAAGGAAAGAAATGCAGTGGCTTCATATACTTTAAGATCTTTTTTTTTTAAAATAAATAGGGGTCTCATTTTGAAGGGTAAGATTTGCAGCTAATTAAAGGGCCACCAGAGAGGAAAATGGTTTGGATAAAATGAAAGGGTTTTTTTAAAGAGAAAAAGAATACTTTGTTTTACACTACTTAATAATTATTTTATTTATTTATTTGGGTATAATTTAAAGATAGTGTATATAGGTAGAAATGCATCTTTTCATTGTCATTTTTGAATTAAAGCATTTCACTAAATAACCAAAATATGTTTTTGAAGGAAAAAAAAAGCTGCTTTTTTGATACAAGCTGTTCTGTTAATTAAATAGATTGCAGTTGTTGGGGATCACTGGGTCACATATTCTATTGTTTTATAAACCACAGACCTTAGAATGTACCCCAGTACCTGCTGTACTGAACAGAAAACATGTATTTTGTCTGAAACTTTTTTTGTCCTGAAAGGCCTTCAATATGTTTTTATAATTCCCAAATATCTTAAGAATTCTGTTAGAACAAGAATTGGCTTTATCATGTAAGTGTGTGTGTAGTTAAATGTTGTGTCATTATTGGAGCATGTAATAAGATTATTGTGATCATGCACAAATTGCTAAGCAGATTGCAGAAAACCAAATCAACACCAGAAAAGCAAATCCACAAGTGTTGGAAAAAAGAAAAAAGTCCGTGGACTCCGGGGGGGGGAGAAATTGCTGACCCAGACAATATGGTTGATAAAAGCAAGCTCCGTTTATTAGCAATCCAAAGGCACTGATATAGTATACCAGCTTGTTAACTCTTAAGTGGCTTAAAACCTATCAAAGCAAATTTCTGCTTCTACCTAATTGGACTTACATTGGCAAGCTTCTACAGCTATGTTATGATTAAAAGAATTCAGAGTTCAGCCTTCCTTCTCTCCCGGTTAGCACATCTTATCAGCACAGCTGCATCGCTTCAAAACTCCCTCTTTGTTTCTCAGGCTTGTTTCTCACACAGGGATTTTTCTCATGCAGACAGTTTTTCTCACACAGGCCTTTTGCTTGCAGGCCTATTGCCTGTATAGTTCTTTTATTGATCCCATAATTCCCAACACACAAGTCCATTGTACTCTGCATTCCTTATTCTGGCTTCTGTTGCCCAGACTGAAGTGTCTGTCTCTGCTCTAACTGGCACTGGAGGGAGCACACTGAGATAGCTCCAACTTCCCAAACTGCCATCTGCTAAGACAATCATAAACCCACTGAGAAGTGTTTGTCAGAAATCACTTCAGGCTAATTTATCTCTTTTCTGACACACTTTAGTAGCTAATTTTTAAAACCTAAATCTGTCATTACTACACATTAGTTGTCATGATAACAACACAGCTGTCCTCTGGAAAAAAGCTGAAATACTTGAACTATCACAAAATTATAGGAGAATTGCTTTTAAATGGCCATGTTCAAAATTTTAACTGAGATGAAAGGAAGCACAGATTAAAACATATCCCATCTCCAACAGCTGCATTCTGTTGCATCATTAGTAAATTTAATTTTGTTTTGTTTACAATGAATGAAGAGGTGCAGTGATCATGCAAAATCACTAGTGCAAGTGATTTCCATTCTCTTCAACCATGCCTTCTTCCTAATTGTGCCTAACAGTTTATTGCATTCTGCATCTGGTGTTATCATGATTTCATCCTCACATTTAGTCACTGCATCTTAGCTATTCTTTCAAAGATACGGTCAGCAGCTCTAGAGCAGCAGAAAGTTAAGGGGCCAGTAATGGCAATGATACCAGTGAAAATTTTGACAGTAATAAAGCAAAACAAAGCATTCACTCTGTTATACAATGCTAAATTCCTGATATATGAAGCTCACAGCATTAGTCATAAAGCTGAAGCCTGTCTACAGTTTCTGGTTTTGCCCAAAGTATTTATTCCTGTCAATTCTTAATTTCAATTTTAACATCTGTTGGAAAAATCTGCCTGCCTATTGTCTATCTCCAAACAAAGAAAACGTTTTGTTGTGGGCTGTGTTCCTATTGTACCTCTGCAGTCAGTTGAGGAACACCTTGCATGAGGCTTGTTTTATGCCTCTGGTGCTCCTGAAAACTTTGAAGCATCTCAAAAAGAGCTTCCTGGCTCTTTTAAGGCATTTCTCCAGAGAGATGAGTACCTGAAGAAGGGATCTACCCAGTTCCTAGGGAACATGATTGATAGCTCTTCTGTTGTAAATGAGTCTTAGTCAAGCACTCGGCATGAACTTGAACTTTCCATCATAATGTAGAGTCCTTCTGTAAATCAATATCTAGATTGAAAGTTCTCTCAGATGAGAGCAAGGTTGAGTAGCTGTAGTATCAGCTACGTAGCTGAGTAGCTGATATGTCTCAATATATGTAAAATAAGGAAAGGAAAAAAAGAGGAAAAAAAAGGAATGCCTCACCTATATTAGATCAGTTCTCAGCTGCATCCAGTTCTACTGAAGCATTTTCACAGCATCACAGAATGGGTAAGGTTGGAAGGGACCACTGGAGGTCATTAATCCAATCTCCCTGCTCAAAGCAGGGTTTCCTAGAACATTACTTTGCCTGCTCTTCAGTGGATCTTGAAAACAGAACTGCAGTATCCCCTTCAGTGAGCAAAAGGGCTAAAATCTGTTTTACCACCTTCTTGATAAGAGGACACAAGATTCAGTTTGCAAGGTCAGTCAGCTGAAACTTGCATTTCTGAAAATTAAGTGGTTGGCAGTACTGGGTATGTTTGTGGTTAAGAAAAACTCAATGCCCAGCAGGGAACACAGTAAGAATTTTGGAAGCAGTTAAAGTGAATTGCAAGAGAAGAATGGTCTAGAAACATGAAAATCCAAATAAGCAATGTTGTTACTGGATTTTTTTTTAAAATATAAAGTGGCTGTTAGAACAGTCCTAAAGCCAGCCAGTATCTTCCTGAAAAGCCAATATTGAGAAGATGCTGAAAAAAATTGAGAACAGGTTTTCAAAATTCAATTGCTTTCCTAGTGAGAATCAATGCATTTAGGTTTACAATGGTTTAAGTTTATACTGCTACAAAAGAAAATATAAAGACTGAAGAGGTACCTGTCAAAGGACATCAGTTATCTAACCCAATGTGTAATAAGCCATCTAATTAACAACAATCTGCAGTTTTGTGACACCATCCACCCCCTGCCATAAAAGTGGTTTGCAAATGAATTACTGAAACATATGCAGTAAAAAATATTATCTGCATTTTATAGTGCAGAAATGGAGGCCTAGAAAGACTACAATGATTGCCATGGCAACAAAGAAAATGTGTGCCAAAACGAGGAGAATACACAGGAATGTTTTACTGTCGCACATAGCAATCTCTTTCTGGATTTTTTTCTTTTGTGCATACTTGTTTCTTTCCCATCACTATCACATCTCTGCTGGTTTGTCTCAGCTGTTTATTCCACATATTTCATAGATATTTTCTGATTTGCAAGCCTTATATTAACGAACAATTTTTTTCATTGCATGTAATTAAATAATTTGATCTTTGAATTTGATTTGTAATTTAAGGTTGCCTTGTAATGAGACATGGTTAAGAAGACACTATTTTAAGACATCTTAAAGCAGAAATAGTCTGTGCTCTCGAATGATATATATGTATGTCCACAAAAGAGAGCTAGTAGAAGCAGCAAATTAGAATAAAGAGATTTTTTTTATTTTGGGTAAGAACACTGCCTAAAACACTCTACTGTTTTTCTTCAGGTTTTTAACTCTGGATCAAATTTTCAGTGGGCATGAACAGACATTGCTCCAGTGAAATCAGTGGCACAATGAAGTTCTGGTTGAGAGTGACCAGGTGAGTTTGTTCTCCTATGTACACTCCTGCAGATGAATGGATTTTTTCATAAGCACACATACAGAAGGCAGGGATGTCCTGGCCCTGTTGGCTGCATGCTCTTACCTATAATAACTGGAGCCACCACACACCTGCCCTGTGGACAGCTGAGGCTCCTCTTACCCAGGGGGGTGTGCTACCACCAGGCTTTGAGCTGCCACAGCCTCACTGATGCCTTTGTGGCACCTGCATTGGAACTACTGTGATTTGACTGCTCGTGATGTGTCTGGGACACCCAGATGAGCCAAATCCCACATGTGGGATCTGTTTTACCATTGTGTTTCTTCAGTTAAAATTACTGAAATACCAAAAGACCATTATCTTTCAGTAGTAAGACACTAGTTCCTCTCTGCATTTCCTTAGATTTATGTAGCGGCTCTTGCACTAATTTCTGTAAAGCAGTGAATGACCTTTTGTGATTTTCAACTCTATTTGCTGTGTCAAGTTTTGAAGTGAAGGCCTGTTTCAGATTTCAAAAGACAGACTTCTGCATATGAGCACTCCTCACTGTTTTAATATTTCAAGGGAAACAGCAGGTGAAAAAATCTATTTGGGGCCTAAGATAAGGCTGGGGGTTTTAGAAGCATCTCAGTGACTCATTCACAGGAGCAACAGCAGTCAGATTTCATTCAAAAGTGTGAGAGCTGAGAAGAGAATGTGAGGGCAGCCACTTTCTCTCCATCCTCTCAAACTTGAGTGTCAATGTTCCATGTAGAATATTGCCAGTCCTCTGCACTGCACAAAGACCTGGTCAGTCTTATACAAGAAAAAAACTAAGCATGGGAAAAAGTGCAAAATAGAGCAGCTGAGGTAAATGGAAAGCGTGCTGTGCAAAAGGAGACAGACTGTGACTTGCCCAATGAGGTTCAGGAAAGTACTAATTCATGCTCAGTAATAAATTGGATCAATAAACATTGTAGGGAGAAAAATAACTGTTTGAGCTCAAGAAAATAACTGATGGTTTGTGCTCTGCATGCACATGCAAGCTGGAAAGTGGAAGGTTTCCAACAATAAGAGGACTGTTTCTATTTCCAGTATGAGGGGAAGCAAACCAACTGCAGTGGAGGTTTTTGACCAAATGGAGCTTGATATGTCCATGACACTTGCAGCAGCAATCACTGCCAGGGCTGTGTTTGTTTGAAGTAAAAGAGCTCTTTTACAGGGATTGGGGATAGTTAACCGAATGGTGTGTAAGTCTTACAAAATGGAACACAGTCTGCTGCCAGTTATTCTGTAAACAAAAGAGATAGGGGTAAATGGGTTGTCCTGATCACAGTGTTGTGCCAGTGTTTCACCTTGGTTTGGAAGAACTCATCTTCCCATTGTAAGCCCTGAGGAGTCCCTGAATTCATTGTACTTATTTAGAGAAAAAAAATCCTAAACATCTAAATAATATGGAAACCTCCATACCCATAACTTTATGGTTATATAGTTACTCATCCACCAACACCCCCAAGTCTTTCTCCCTAGGAATAGTCTCAGTCCATTCTCTGTCCAGCCTGTACCTGTGCTCGGGATTGCCCCAACCCAGGTGCAGAACCTTACTTGGCTTCATAGAACTGCATGAATTTCGCCAAGAGCCCCCTTTCAGCCTGTGAAAATCCCACTGGATGGCATCCCTTCCCTCCATTTAATCAAGTTAAAATGTGCCAATTTAAAGACACTTTATTTACAAACACGCTGCACTGAAAGCCTGAGCTTGCCAAAAAATAAGCTTTTGCTTAGGTGTTTAACTGTAATTTTGTAACTAATTTTGATAGAACAAAACTACAAGTGGATGGTTAAACACCCATGCCCACTATCATGGTTAAAGTCTGACAGCGTATGACAGAAAAGTCTTGGGGACTAAGCCATTCTCTTCCTGGGGTTATGATGGGCAAGGGTTGGTTTCAGTGGACCTACGGCAGTTCCAACTCCGGTAATGTCGGGATGATTTGTGTAATAAATGAATTTGTTTCAGGGCGTTGATTGTTACTGTTCATGACAAGTAAAAGAGGGGAGTTGATAGTTAAATAGATGAACATGTTAATTGAGGATATTGCGAAACTGTACGGGTGTAATATCAAAGTGTGAACACTAGGTGGGAGGTAATTGAGGTGTGATGATGTGATAGACTAGAAGATTACCTCATGCAGGTGATGTCAACAGCTTAGACCGCTACTGGATGAAGAATCATCCAATCTTCGACGCCCTCAAGAAATGATTGGACAAAAATGGGTATTGATAAAGAGCAGTAGAAGCCCTGGAAATGAGCCAATCAAAGGAAAAATCCAAAACACACCAATCATGAACTGACAGAGGGCATAAGAATTGTCCTGGGACTCTGTCCCGGGTCCTCCTGTGGAACTTAAGTGTCCAAGGGAGTACCCCGTGGGTCACAGTTTTTTGAGTGTTGTTTGACTGTGGCTTGTCACGCGGAGCCTGGGCTTGGGTCCCCGCTCTCAGTTGTTAATAAATAAACGGGCTGGCTTTTCTTTCCAAAAAGTCTCAGCCTCGTTTACAACAATTTGGGCTGTTGGCGTACTCCGAACGTGAGATGCTGCGGTCACGGTGCTGCTGCTGCAGAACAAGCGATATTTGGATAGTGAACACAAGCGGCTCTGACGTGGGAGCTGCTCCATCGCCTTGTCAGAAATCCAAGGCAGCCCTCTCGTGGCCACGGCTGTTTCGGAGCAATTGCTTTGGCTTTAATCCCTATCGGTGCTTGTGGTCACAGCTCGAAACACACGGGGTGGTGTCAGGAGAAGGGCTGGGGCATGAAACAGACCCGTGCTTTACGTTTTGATCAGGTGCTTTTTGTGTACGAACCGGCCAGGGCTGAAAGCAAAGCGGGGCTACCCGGCGCTCCGGAGAATTCCGTTCCTTTTGTCGTGGGTTGGGGTCTTAGTTCGTTTATTTGGTGTTGAATTTTGGTGGTTTTTTTAAATTTTATTGTTTGTCTTGTTTGCTTTTTTTGAGGGTGCTGATTATTGGGTGCTTTTACATTTTTTGCGGCTTGTCT
>NW_008239324.1:11921275-11941553 GCF_000691975.1 Corvus brachyrhynchos
GGGACCGCGCCGAGCAGGCCGAGAGAGGTATGGGCTGCGTGTGCCCGCGGGCGAGGAGGGCCGCGGGCAGCCGGGAGGGCCGCGGGCAGCCTGCGCCCCGCGCTCGGGCGGTGCCCGAGGGATGCAGCTGGATGGTGTGGAGGGGAGGAGCGGCCAGGTCAGGCTGTGCTGTCCGGGCTGCTCCGGCTGGGGTTCGGATCCACCACGGGCCGCCCCCTGGGCAGGGTAACGCCTGCTTGGCTGAACGTCCCTCGTACCCGGCCGGCCCCGCAGCCGCCCCCCGGCTCGGCCTGCGCCCCGCGCTCGGGCGGTGCCCGAGGGATGCAGCTGGATGGTGTGGAGGGGAGGAGCGGCCAGGTCAGGCTGTGCTGTCCGGGCTGCTCCGGCTGGGGTTCGGATCCACCACGGGCCGCCCCCTGGGCAGGGTAACGCCTGCTTGGCTGAACGTCCCTCGTACCCGGCCGGCCCCGCAGCCGCCCCCCGGCTCGGGGCGTGGGCACCGGCCTGGAAACGAGGGAGCGCACGTAGGGATGGCTCTGGAAATCAACACTAAAATGTGGTGGGGTTTCTTTCCTTTTGATCGTAAAGTTCTGGTATGTTTGTCAGTGCCTACTACGGGCGCTGAAATGGGCGTCGAGGAATGTGTATGGGTTTGAAACGCTTCATCAAGGATAATTTTAAGACGTGCCGTAGAAAGCAGGTTCGTGATAGGCCTTGGGCTGAACAGGAGTTCTCTGGGAATAGACCAGTGAGTGGCTGAACTGACAGCTCGTGGGGTTTGCTTTACTCCCGCTCCTCTTTCCAGATCTGCACCGGGAAGATGCTGAGAGTGATTCGAGTGCTGACTCCTGGAGTGACTATGGCAGTCGTGACAAACCAGGGACTACTTTAGGAAGAACAGTGCCAGACGGGAACGTGCTTTTTCCAGATATTTTTCACACCGATCATCTTTTGTTTTACGAGCGATTCAGAGCTTACCAGGATTACATCTTGGGTAAGTAATTTTTTCATAGGCAAATAAGGTGGTGTCAGTTTTCTTGTAGTGACTTTAAACGATCTAGTTTAAATGGAGTCACTTGTATATTAAGGTGCGAGATGCCTTTAATAATGGGGGCTGGAAAATATACAGTGTCCTGTCATCACTTATGCTGTAACCTCAGCTGCTCTAGCTGGTGGACCAGGAGGCAGTAATTTTAATATAAGTAAATAAAATCTGAGTGATGGAAAGGCAGAGGTGTTAATAGTGGATTCTGTGCCTTCTTTTACCTGGTCTTCCTAGAATTTTTTTGTGTATTGTAAACCTGTTTAAGATAAGGCAGAAGTTATGTGCTTAATACGATTGGCACTGAAACCTTCAGTGACTGGAATGTTGAGTCCTGGATGTCTTTCAGAGGAGCACAAACCAGATGGTCTCCAGCTCTCTCAATACTAAGAAAACTAGCAAAAATGCTTATGGTTATCACGAGCAAAACAAAATGAAGTCCAACATGACAGGTGGTAGAGGAACATTTCAATTGTGTTGACTTTCATTTTCCAGTGATGCGGAGGACTTTTCATCCATTCCTTGCATAAATGTATGTCTTCAATTTCTTTTTAGCTGACTGCAAAGCTTCTGAGGTGAAGCAGTTCATAGCCGAATACCTGGGGAAGGTCCTTGAGCCCTCTGGCTGGCAGGCAATCTGGCGCACTGATGTGTTTGAGGTCCTTGTTGGGGTGAGTGGATCGCTGCTGCTCAGGCATTTGTCTCCAGTTTACATAATTTACCTCTGCAACAGACTTTTCTAGGTCTCTCAATGTCCAGGTCATACATCCCTGTTGCAAACCTTGGATGTTCAAACTTGCAGTTTTATCACATGGTTGAGGAGGGAAAAACTCTGTAGCCTCTCAGCTCTTCTGTCCAGTTAGTGACAAAAATGGCTGTCACTGGCCCAGACTAAGAAGAAACTTGGATTGTTTGTATCCTGTGGGCACTTTGAAAAATGAGCCTCAAAGGGGTCCCAAAGAGCTGTGAAGTATTGGTTTGTTTGAGTCTGAGGATACTGCTTTTGCCATTTTTTTAAAACAGCAAAACAAAACAAAAAAAAAAAAAAGAGAGCAACTTACTGGCCTTGCTATGAGCATTATGAGGCATTTGAATGAAGTTTTGGATGTGGGAAAGGCTCTCTAGCATTGTGGATGTGAGAAGCTTAACTCCGGGTCATCATTCAGCTGTCGAGATGGCCTTGGCTGTACTGTGCCATTTGTGTTGGTTTGTGTGGGTCAGTTGGGACCCAGAATGGCCATGACTGAGGCACATCATGTTCCCCTCCCTCAGCTGGATCTGCAGTTCTGAGGGAATCTGCAGAGCTGTTTGTTCCCACAGGTGGTTGGTGTGAATTTCTTGGCTCTGAAGGCAGTTGTGCAGCTCAGTGAGCCGTTCCTGTGCGAGTCCCAGGATGGCAGCTTTACCCTGGAATGCATGCAGGAGCTCCTGGAGCTGAAGGAACATCAGATCCTGCTGCAGGAGCTGTGGGTTGTGTATGATGAGTCAGGAGAGTTTGACCAGACAGCACTAGCCATAGAGCATGTCAGGTAGGACAATTACGCCCTGCTAGTACCCCGTGCGTCCTGTCCTGAATTCTTGGGCCATGCTGGCAGCTCCACAAGCCAAGTTTTCCAAAGTAAATCTGATGACTGGTACTCTGAGGAGACTGCTTTCCCTCTCTTTTTCACCCCAGAGTGACTGTGTCACTTGCAGCCTAATACACTATTCTTTCTCTTTAATAACATTTTGGTGGATTTTTAATTTTTTTGGTCCTGTTCTTCTTTCTGCATTTTGCCTCCTCCCCTAAATTTGCTCTTTATTCTTTAGGTGTCTCTTTACATATTCTGTATATTTTTTCTTCTTTTCCATCTTCCTTTCTTTCAGGCACTACATGCTGTTTGAAATCTCTATACAAAATTGGCTGTTAGGAGTGGACAAAGAAGCTAAAATAGGAGGAATGACCTACATTGTCAGAAAGAAAGCTTAGCTGAAGGGCGATTGGCCGAAACCAAACAACCAAAAAGCCTCAGAATATGAAGAGTGTCAGTCTTGCTTTTCAAATCCAGCTTTTAGCTGTTCACTCTCTTTTGAGGAAGTAGGAAATTATTATGAATTTTAAACTTAGAGACAAAGTAAAACTCTTTATGCAGGTAAGCAACAGGAGAGGTGACTTCTGTGTGTACTGAGCAGCTTAGGGGACAGTAGCATGAATTTAGAGAAAGGTGATGCTTTGAGGTGAATTCTCACATTGGTTACATTGGTGTTTCCAGTGGTCTTGACTCTGCTCTCCTCTGTATGATTTCACACTTGGCTTCCAAAGGTTCTTCTACCAGTGCATCTGGAGGACGTGGGACGAGGAGGAGGAGGATGAGTTTGATTACTTCGTTCGATGTGTTGAGCCTCGACTGAGACTGTGAGTGCAACACCTTTGCTGTTCTTAGGGCAGAACCACTGGAATGTGCCATGTGGGAATAGTGACTCAAAATTAGGTGTAAAAAAACCCTGTTGACTCGTAAACCAAAGCAAGTTTGTTGTAACAGCATTCACTGTCAGCTGGTCAAAATTTTGTATGGAAAGAGAGCACAACTGAGGCTGCCACTTGATTTCTGAGCCCTCAGTTTTTCCCTGTAGTCTTTGGCATTCCATCAGATGGTGCCCTAAATTCAGCAATAGTCACCCTCACACTGGTACAAGTTGTAATCTTAATAAAGGCTGGCATAGGATACTCCATTCTTTACCTCTGGGCATAAAATAAAAACCAGAATGGAGCTGAATGTAAACAAAAACTTGTAAATCGGTCATTCTGCAGGAAGAATGTGTGTGAATCTTTCTTAGTTTTTCTAATAAAGGCTTAGATATTACCTTCTAAATTGTTACCCTTTTTTTATGGCTGTGCTTATGCCTTTATTTTAGAGTGAGTTTCTGATAGTTGTATACAATCTTTCAAGGCGGATGGGCAGCTATTTAGAAAGTAAAATGTTCTGATTTTCTCGTTTTGCTGCTTGCAAATAAAGTGGAGCAGTGTTGATGCAGACTGCAGAGAACTTTGACTTAGGCACTGATGCAGAACTCCTCAGGTTCTCTCCAGTCTCATGTTTGGTCTTTGAGGATTGTGAATGTGCTGACCCCTTGCTCTGAATTGCAGGCACTATGATGTCCTGGAACACCGGGTGCCTTCTGGGCTGGTAGCTGATTATCAGAACTTGTTGGCTAAATGTGAAGAACTTTATGAGAAGTTTTTAAATGTGAGGAACAGCATATCAAGCAATGATTCGGACTCAGAAGCAGAAAATGTTTCCATGGTGGAAGGACTAAAATTGTATGACAAAGTGGAGCACTTAAAACAAAAGCTAAAACTAATTGAGAATCCTCTGCTGAGGTAATTGGTAGGTTTGTGCGGGGAGGAGGCTCCTAAGGGCAATCACATAACTTAGAGGAGGTGTTTACTGAAGGAAGAGCTGTTGGCTGTGTTGCTCTTGTTGCAGGTACGTGTTTGGTTACCAGAAGTATGGCAGCCTCCAGGCTAAAGGACTGAGACCAACGGGTGCCAAGGTCACTCATGTTGTGCCCTGGACCATGACAGCAAGTCTGCTTCATCTGTTGGCAAGGGATAAACTTTGCCAAGAATCTTGTGAAGGCCTAGAAATACAGGTGCAGTGACAGGAATTGTCTGCTAATAGTTTTTCCTCTCAAGAAACGATGTGGAAGAATAAGTTAATTTACCATGTGCAAGATACGAAGATACTACATTTGCAACATACTACACTACAGGGCTGGGATTTTTTTGTCAGTTCAAAACAAAAAAGTCACTGTAATTTAAACAATAAGTGGTAAAACTGGATGATACAAATAATTTCTTTTTATTCATTTGTGCCTATTGAGTACTCTATACAAGCAACTTACTTCCTGTGTGTAGGAAATGAGATGAACCTGTAATAATTCTACAGTGAAACATGGTAAGGTGTAACACTTGAATTTAGGTTTGAAATGCCCATGTCTCTTGATGCTGCTGATCATGATCTAGAGTTTGAAGGAAGAAATGTCATTTTCTTGCTTCGGTACTGTGTAGGAAATAATTTATTTCAGGAGCAGCTATGTTTAGTTTCAGTGAACTCAGACAAGACTTGCTACTTCAGCAGTTAAGAACAGGCTGAATTCCTTGCACCCAGATGAAATGGTTTGCTGTATTCTGATCATGTTCATGAATTACACTTTGCCAAGATGGAGCCATGGGGAAGGTCCTGGAATAACTTCCAGGCTATAAATCTGATTTTCTGACTTGGCAACTGAAAAAATGCTCTTATTATGTTTACCTTGGAATTTGCTGGGATGCAATAAAGGTGTAGTTTTTCTGTGCTGTCATCCTTCAGTATAGAATTCCTCAGTAATGTTTGTGAAGGATATCAGCCTGCCCTCTTTATCAAGGAAAAGGACCATGTGGACACTATTTACCACTGTGGTATTGGAACTGTGTTTGGGGGTGACTCATACCACGAGCAAACACAGGAGTATTCAGACCAGCTCTGATCTACTTGCTGAATTGTTTGGTTTTTATTTTCTTTACCTTCTGTCATCCATTTCTTTGTGGTAAATTCATGGCAAATCACTTAGGCTCAATTGAAGTGTTGGCTCCAGGCGGTGGTGAAGTTTGCTTTGGGGTGAATGTGTTGCTTGATCTGTGTGTCCACAGTTTTCTCTTGGGGGAATGGGCATGACACAAACATCAAAGGCATGTGTTAATGCTGGTTTTGTCCACAGAGGGCTACAATTCTTGAATTCAAAGTAGAAATTTTGTATTATTGGTACCATTAAAAGGGTTTCTTTTAAGCAAAAGCAGCAGCACTTAATTGAAAGCAAGCTCTAAGGGCATAAAAGCATCCATTTTTACAGCATTCTTTGGGATCTGATTGTATTTTTTTGTCTATTGCAGTTTCACTGTGATCCACTGGCAGCTGTAAATGCCTGTTATGAAGGAGACAGAGTCATCATCTGTCCTGGTCATTATGTTGTCGATGGCGTCTTCTGCATTGCTGATTCCGTTGAGATAGAAGGTAGAAGGTTTGCTAGTCTAAAGGTCCTTAAACAAGTAAATGGAATGCCTTAAACTAGCTCTGTGTAAGGATTTACTCTCTGCAGAGTTTGCCAGGAGCATTTGCTTTTTTCTGCAAAGTATTCCTGTTTGTGCTGCAGAGCTGTGCCTAATGCAGGGTGGAGTGAGCTGTTTTGTTAGCCATAGTGCAGATAAACTGCAGATTTTGTTAATTGGTAGAAACTCATAATTTCCTCCTCTTTGTCTGCATAAGTGGTGATTATGCAGGTAATAGACAGGATTCAACAGAAACCTAAGGGACTTACTTGTTGTAATAGTGGAAACAGAGAAGTTATTCTGAGAGGCTTCTACTAACTTAAGAGTACTTGAGAAATGTCTTTGTGGTTCTTTGCATGTCTGAATGGGCCTCGGGCAGCCTCTGGGCCCCACTGCTGCTACAGCCCCAGTGAGAGCAGGAGGAAGGAGCCAGGAGGTGCTCTTAGGATTTAGTGATGGCACTTGGAGCATGTCAGTGATGGGGAGCAGGGGCTGCCAACCTGACTGCACTTGTGGGAGGCACGCAGGTGGAGGAGGAAGCTTTTGATTAACACATTTTTTCTGTAGAAACAGACACAACAGATGTGATTTTAGAATTTTTCTTGCAAAATATTTGTGTTTTAAATACTTCTGCTTTGCCTAGGATATGTTGCTGTCTCACCACTCTTGATTTCTCAGTGTATTCCTGTGCTTTAGGCAGGCGCACTCTGTTGCAGTGTTACAGTCTGTTTATCACTGGGGGTTCTGCAGCTGTTCATACACTTATTTAGTTGCATTTTTGTCTTGTCAAAGCTTCTTAATGAGAAGAAGGCTGAGAGTTTAATTTCCTGATGTTCTGGACTTTTATTTTTCTCGCCCTTCTTGTTTTATGAGTGTCATTTTCTTTCTTGCCCATCTCCTGTGTGTGTTTGATTTATAAAGATACACATTGTGATAACCAGTGCACCTGCAGGACAAGGGACCTCGATAAAGTGCTTTATTTATCTCAAGAATGACATTGTTCTAAAATGTGTGTGGTGCTATTTATTGCTTTTCTAGCTTTGAGGAAACTGAAATACAAATAGTGCAGTACCACACATTAAAGGATGAGCTGCTCTATTTTAAGGAGCAAGGCACATAAATATGTATTTTTAGTACAAACCATGCTCTGAATAACAAGTACTTGTCAGGTATTTAATCTTCTTATATGGACTCCTGTTAGATAAGGTATTATAGCAGTAGGAGCAGCCAGGAACGTTTGAAGTAGGAGCATCAAGACAAACTTTGCTGGCACTAATCTGAGCAGCTGGCTGCTTTGGTGGCTTTTTTGGGATGAAGGGGTGACTCATGGAAGATATGTGACTTTGCTTCATAGAGCTTTTATTTTTTCCCAGCCTCTGTGCAAGTCAGTACCAGGGTTGAAAGTATGAAGATTAGTAAGTCAGGGATAAATAAAAACTTTCAGGAACTAAATAAGGCTAAAGCAGTAGCTGTTGCAGGAAGTCATGGTAAAGATAACTTCCATGCTGGACAAAAAGGTGTTGCAAAGGCACCTGAGAACTTCCCTTCTCCTTGTGCCATAGTTGTTCAAGCTGGCTGGGAACCTGCAGCATCAGCCCTTCTCTGTCTGTGCTCGTGTCAGTGGATGACAGTGGCCTTGGGCTGCCTGTGGAGCCCCTCAGCCTCAGGCAGGGGCACAGCCCTGCTGGGGAGTGAACACCCCTGGGCAGCAGGTGAACCTTCCTTTGTTCTAGGGCTGCTGCTTCAGAGGTGAAGTGTAAAGCAAGCTAAAGGCACAGTCAGAAAACTGCAGGCACTCTGTAGGACAATCATTCCTAAACTCCTGCTTTGGATAATAACCTCGTTCTGTAGTGGTGAGAAGTTAAGCTGCATCTGACTTTTGCTGTCCTGTGGTGTTTTCCATGCTGGAACTGTCCCATGCCCCCTCCTTTCCAGGGGTGACCCTAAATCTACATAGCAGTGGGAAAAGGTTTCTGGGTAATACCATGTGTTGAAATATCAATCACTTAACTTTGCATTAAATTGCCTGTCTTTAAAACTTTCTGCCGACTCTTGTTCAAAGGTTGGTTGTTTGGGTTTTGGTTTTTGTGTCGCACTGACTGCTCGCTCCTCTGCTCGGCTACTCCCTGTGGTGTGTGACAGGAGTGGGGAGCAACCAGAGGCTCTCGGCTTTAAAGCTGCTCCTCTGGAGTTCAGCTCTGCCCAGGGGAGCTGAAGCTCCAGGCACAGCAGCCCAGACGAGGGAGAGGATAAAAAGTAGTGAGGAGGCTTGCCACAGGAGGTAATCCAACTTTATTGGAGGGTCTCCGGATCAGAGCTGAACAATTTATAAAGGGAGGCGTTAAAATGGGGATGAATTGTCAGGGGACCAATAGGGATCTCTAAGGGAGGGATATGGACAGGGATAGACGTTCACATAAACCAACAGTCTTGAGGGGTGGAGGGAAAGGGGTCACAGGCCCCAATGGGGGCGTCGTGGTTCAGGGAATTTCCAAGAGGGGAGGTATCTGAGGGGGCAGGATCTCGGGGGATTGACGGGGACCATATTTGGGTAATTAGGGGGGGCTCTGGTGACAGGCACAGAACTTTCGGGAATAACGGGAGGGGTTTGGGTGATTGATGCGGAACAAGGGGAGGAGAACAACAATATAGGGAACACCGGGGGAGCGGCTTGGGTCTGGGGCAAGCCAACTGGGAATAGAAGTGGGGAAGGTAGGGATGAACCATCGGGGTACAGAGAACATATGAAAATACAGTAAAAGTATCGCATCACCACAGGTTTTTGGGTGTTTTTTTTGTTTTTTTGGGGTTTTTTTGTTTGTTTTTAACCTTTCTACTTGCACGTGGCAGTATTTATTAATTTATGTACTTGGTTAAAAGCTGGCATTCTGCTTGGGCCCTTCTTATCTTGTGTGTGCTTTCAGAAAATGATAGGACTCATGCTGCTTTAATGGATGTTGCATTATTGCTTTCCTTATCATGATTCTTGTCAGTGACAAGCAATAAAAGCTTTACATGCTCATAAATTTTCCTGTAAGTGCTTAAATGCTGACAACTGTGGATGGCTTAGTAAATCAATGTTGGCATGTGCTTGTGAAAGCTTCTTTTTAAACCGAATTAATTGGGGAGCCTGTGCAACACAGGAACGCTGAATTTCTCCCCAAATTCCAGGCAAATAGGGAAGTTGAGTGAGGCATACTAACAGTATCAAGCCCTTTCCACTTTTTTTTCTGGTGTTGTGGTGTGGCTGCTGTTCCCCGCTGTGTTCTTTGGAAGCTTTGCATGTTCTAGTGAACTTCTGTCCTTGGAGAGCAGACTGGAGGTGCCTGTGTGTCCTCAATTCCTGCATCCCCCGTTCTCTGTTGTAACTTTTGGGAGTGAGAACTTCGGCCTTGGCAAATGTGAGCTCAGTTACCCATTTGTTCAACTTTCTCAAATAACCTTGCATTTTGTTGTGTGCCATTCAAGTAAGGTAACTTTTTGGAGTGCCCATACCTTGGCACAGAGGGGGTGTAACGTGTAGCCTGGCCACTTGGTGAAAATCCTATTCAGGGTATTAAAACATCAAGCTTTAAACTTCTTTCATTAATTTAAGAGTCTGTTACGTACTGAACACCTCATTGTCACCAGATATTCTCCAAACTTGCATCTTTCACCTCTGCCCTTAGGCTATGGCCTGCCAGATGATGTCGTGATAGAAAAACAAGGTAAAGGAGACAACTTCTTTGACTGTACAGGAGCCAATATAAAGATCTCCAATTTGAAGTTAGTACAACATGATGCTGTGGAGGGGATTTTAAGTAAGTGTAAAAGCATCTTGACCTTTTTGTGACTCTTCTATAAATAGTGTTAGAATTAAAGCAGGGGACCCAGTGTTGCAGTTTGACAAAATATTGTAGAGAGGAGCCCTACAGGTATAAGTATCAAGTCTTCCCCCTCTTTTTTTTAACTTGCTCATAATGTGGACATCAAAATAACCTCTGTTTGTACTTTCAAGCTATTGTGGCTCTTACACTTTATTCTTATACTGGGATAAGATCTTTTGACTTGATCTGCTGTGTCTCTGAGTGCTGTGCAGCCTGTGTCAGGCTGAGTGGAAAAGGAAAAAATTCCACTTTCCATAGAAAAGCCTCCATGGCAATATGCAGCTGCAGCTGACCTCAGCCAGTGCTCCACTGAGGAACAGCATGTGCTGTAGGAGTCCTGTAGGGCTTTGTTTCCAGCACCTTCAAACTGACACTCAACTAAGTCTAAATTGTATCCAATGAGTTTATTGGGCATGGCCTTGTCTTTGCAGAAGATGCTAATTAATATTTTGCCTCAACAGAAATTTGGGTTTTAAACATGTTAAAAAGTTTATTAACACTTGTATGCATGTATTTAATATCTTTTGAGTCCAGAAGTCTCTTAGGAATGTAATGAAAAGAATTACTGCTGTCATAAAAAAAAAAGACAAAAAAACTTTAAGACAAATCTTCAACCAGTTTGTCCCTGCTTAGACCACAAAAACAGCATGAGTTCAAACCACACATGAACAAATCAGTGAATTGAATCTGAAGTGGATGAAATGAAAATATCACACTGCAAAGCTGCTCTAAGGCTGTGTGTTGGAGGCGTTTGTCTTTGCAGAACTGGTTCATCCAGCAATAACTGTTTCTGTGTATGTAGATGTCCATCATGGGAAAACCACGCTGGAGAATTGTGTGTTACAGTGTGAAACCACAGGAATAACAGTGAGGACATCAGCTGAGCTACTGATGAAAAACTCAGATCTTTATGGGGCCAAGGTACACACTCATTCTTAACTTGGACTTATTGCCTAATTGAAAATAAAGGTTTCTCTTTCGAAATAGTGCAGTCAGTTACAGAGTGGCTTCTGTCGCTCTGGAGAGAACTTTACAAATTCATTTTGGACAGCTACATGTTACTGAATCAAGATTGGTCCCAGGGGTCTTGTAGCCTCTAGTGAAACGTGTCAGGCTGGTCTGTGTGTGATGATAGCAAAGTGATGCAGTAACAGGGGACATCTGTGAAATAATCATTGCTTGCATTGCTGATTCATGTCCTGCAGTACTTTTAAAGTGATTTCCTGGTTTCTCTGCCCATAACTAGTTTTCTCATTTCCATTTGTTATGCAAGTGAAATGCCCTTTTTGGCACCTTTGGTTCTTACAGAGGGATGATAAACACAAAAATGGACTCTGATTTGGATATTTTGTAGAATGATGGGGCTTGAGGTATTGAGAGGGATGACTGAAAAACAAGCAAGTAATTCAAAGCTGTGCATCTACTCTTCAGCAGGCCTTCATGGACTGGTGCCAGTAATACTGGGGGGCCTCAGCCTTGAGTAATGCTGCTTGAGCTGGGTAGCAAAGCTGTGAAGCTGGAGGGGTAACAAGAGTTTTGCATTGTGCAAACTGGTAGATGAACACAAAGATCTGCCATGGAGTGGTCAAGTTCCATTGTAAATGTGCCTGAACTGTTTGTGAACTGCTACCAACTGTATCTTGTAGGGTGCTGGTGTGGAAATCTATCCAGGAAGTGCGTGCACCCTGCTGCACAATGGGATCCACCACTGCAAGGAGGGAATACTGGTCAAGGTCAGTCCCAGCCACAAGGTACTGGTTTGCCAAAAGCTTATCACTGCATCCATTAGTGCCAGTAGGTTTGGGTTGGCTTAAAACCTGCTGTGCTGGAACTTGTACACGTCACACATGATGACAATGGGACTTGCTTGCTTTGGCCTGACCACCAAAGCAGTCACCTGGTTTTATTTCTTATCTGCCAGAAGGAGAAAATACCTTTTGCAATGCTGCTTGTGTAGGCAAATAATTGTGCTCTAGCCAATGCAGAGAACTGATTCTACCTAAAACTGGAAGGTTTTTTATCCCTTTAGCTGGACGTGACATGTTGGATTTCTGTTTTGTTCTGTAGAACTTCTTAGATGAGGATTATGAGGCTCCCAAGATAACCATGGTTAATAATATGATCCATAATAATGAAGGATATGGTGTGGTCCTGGTTAGACCAGTGATGGCCTCTGAAATGAAGGATGCTTCAGCACAGGGAACTAAAGGTATTTTTCTTTTCCTTGAAGAAACTCGTAAAACTAGTAAGTCTAGTATACCCAGGTTTTTGGATTGCATAATTCATAACTTCTATTTGAAATTTGTGGCTGTCATGAAGTGCTTAACCAAAGAGTGAGTGGGATGAGGTGACAATGCTAAGATTGAAGAAAATTAATTCCAGGATTTCTTAATGATGTGGCTGTTTTGCATGACTGTTGGTGACATTGACTCTTTCCTGCCTTAGGGAATACACAACCTACCCAGGCAGGTGATGAGACAGCCTGTGCCGAGGGCTCCAGACAAGAGCAACCTGGATGTGTAACTGATGAGTTGGAGCTTTATAAGCGAGCTGGGACTTCTGAACAAACTGAAAACAACTCTGAAATTGCAAATGTACTTGGGGCTACTTCTGCGAAGAAGTGCCAGATGCACAAGAAAAGACTGAGTGAACTGGGCTTTACAGAAGCTGATGACAACTTAATGTCACAGAAAATGTTTGTCTCTGTTGAGGGCAATCAGTTCAAATGGAATGGGAAAGGAAGCTTTGGTATCTTTCTTTTCTGACTGTCCTGACTCCTGCTGGCATTGCAGTAGGATTTGTACAGTTACTGGTCAGATCACATGCCAGGAGTTGTGCTATGTTGTTACACTTTTATTTCCCAAGTGTAATCCTTATTAAAGGACTGGGGCTAAAAACTCACTTGGTTCTTTTGTCTCATGTTTTCCAAACCTTAAATCTCCTTGGTGAGCTGCCTTTGTGATGCTCACATAGCACTTCTTTCCCTTGCACTTCATTTTAAGCCTGGCTTATCTCTTGATAATGTATTGTTTTTAAAATCAGCTTTGTTATCAAATGGCAGAATGGGTCAGGTTGGAAGGGAACACAGTGGGTCGTCTGGTCCCACCTCCCTGCTCAGGCAGGGCCATACCAGAGCTCACTGCACAGGATTGCATCCAGACTACTGTGGAATGTCCCCAGTGAGGGAGGCTCCACACCCTCTCTGGGCAGCCTGTTCAGTGCTTGGTCACTGCACAGCAAATAAATCCTCATGTTCAGGTGGAACTTCCTGGGGCATC
This sequence comes from Corvus brachyrhynchos, assembly GCF_000691975.1. Taxonomy (NCBI): domain Eukaryota; kingdom Metazoa; phylum Chordata; class Aves; order Passeriformes; family Corvidae; genus Corvus; species Corvus brachyrhynchos. The sequence goes on from NW_008239324.1 coordinate 11,934,530, forward strand.
AGTTCCTGCCTATAGCCTCTTGTCCCACTGCTGGGCTCCACGGAGCAGAGCCTGGTCCCTGCTCTGACACCTCCCTTTGGACACTGACAGACAAGGATGAGGTCCCCTCTCAGTCATCTCTTCTCGAGGCTGAGCAAGCCCAGCTCCCTCAGCCTTTCCTGATCAGAGAGATGCTCCAGTCCCTTCAATATCTTTGTCACCCTCTGCTGGCCCCGCTCCAGGAGTCCTGTGTCTTTCCTGCGCTGAGGATCTGAGAGCTGGACACAGCATTCCAGGTGATCCTCCCCAGGGCTGAGTAGAGGGGCAGGGTCACCTCCCTGACCTGCTCCAATGCTCTTCCTAAAGGCCCCCACGATCCCATTGGCCTTATGGTCACAAGGACACGGTGCTGGCTCATGGACAGCCTGGCTGTCACCAGGACCCCCAGGCCCTTCTCCTCAGAGCTGTTCCAGGTCACCCCCAGCTCGTGCAGGTGCTGGGGTTGTTCCTCCCAGGTGCAGGACCCTGCACTGCCTTCGAACTTAATCAAGTTCTTCCCTGCCATCCTGTCAGCCTGTTGAGGCCCTTCTGAAGGGCTGCACAGCACTCAGGGGCATTGGCTGCTCCTCCCAGCTTTGTGTCTTCAGTGAACTTGTTGATGAGGCCTCTGCTCCCTCATCCATGCCATTGATGAGTAAGTTAAACAATAGCATGTCCAGTATTGAGCCCTGGAGGACACACTGGTTAAAAATAAATAGTGGAAAGAAAGGAGGATGAGGAAGGCAAGTTAAATAAAACATTGCATCACCACAACAATGGAAGTGGAGTGGATGGAAATGGAAACTAATATATGTGTTTAGTAGGTATTTCAATGCAGCTTCTACCATCGCTGCCCAAATATTTGTAATATTACAAATGCCTGGGAAGACAAAGCTCCCATCACTGAAATGTGTAACAGGCCAATCTTGACAGACACTGAGGCCACTCAATAATGCATGTTTTGATGTGCGTGTGAAGGGTGCAGGTCAGACCTCCGTGAGAGCTTGGCTTTCTGAAAAGCTCCTCAACTCGGGGTTCCTCCTTAGGCCCACAGACAAGCAGATTTCTTAGCTTACTTCGTGAATGATCATCCAGTTCTAGCAGAAATAGTTGCCCTTTCCTCCTTTTTACAAATGCTTTCATTCCAGTGGCTCATACAGAAACTATTCCAGCTGCTTTATTGTGCCTGTTAGTAGTTGATCGTGCCTGACTGCTGTGGTTGGGTCCTGCTCTGGGTAGGTCCACCCGCGTGTTTTGTGCTCTGCAGACTGCACTTGAGTCATTCCCACAGTAGGATGCACTGGTGTAATTGTTGGTAAATCACTGGGTGGTCTTAACCCACTCTAATAAGGCCTTAATCTCTCAGCAGAAAATTAAAACATGGAAGCAGCAGTGTAACCAAGTACCGTGTTACTTGAGAGTCCTCAAAGCGTCTTTCAGAGCTTTTCTTCAAATGCATTTTAAAATGTGCCCTTTTGTTCAAATGCTTTTCTCCAGGTTTGGTGTGCTTGTTTAATGGTGTGAATGTTTAGTAGTGTGAAGCATGGTTTTCACAGGTATTTTTCACATTAGCACATTCTTAGTCCTCACAAAGTCACCTGTAAGGACTTACAAGGAAGTGCTATTCATTGATGTGCTACTGCAGTTTGGGAGAGAAATACTACAGGTTAAAGCTGGTGTTTGCCTGGCAGACCACCTTTGAAATGGCTGATGCTCAGTGCCTCCAAGGCTTTCCAACCGTTTTATTGCTCTGAAACTGAAATGAGGTCACAAATGCAATATTGGTTCCATAATGATATTTAAACTATCAATAGTGTTTTGTGACTTGAGGGAAGTATTTCCAATACCTGACCCTATTTTGCTCCTATCCATGTCTCTGTAGATTTGTGCATAGCTGTGTTTGTCAAGCTGTTAAGACACTTTGCAGCCTGCAAATACCTTTCCTTTTTACTCCATGATGCTACACCACCACATTGGAGTGTTGTTGCCTTGTTCAAAGGTGTCTTTCAGTTTGTCCTATTTTCTACACTTTATAACAGTAGCAGACAATAATTCTTAGTGTCATTAGGGCCTTGTATAAATGGAGAAATCAGTATCTGAAAGTGCAATGCACTCACTTGTAAAACATGCTTGATACACTTTTTTTTTTTCTCTTGTGAGGTACAAAGTGTTGCAGCATCTTCCCTTTTCCTGTGGTTATCATTCCCCTATCTACAAGCTTCTGGATTTTTGGACTTCCTTAGTTTGATACAAGTCCTTTTAGAGATACTTTCTAAGATGAGATTTGGGTTCTGTTTTCAGGAAGTCTCAAACACATTATTTAAATCTGAACCCAACTGCAATTAATGTTTGTACCTGGTGAATATTCTATATGGGACAAAAGGCATCTTCTTGCATCACTTAGATTTGTCTGTGTTTATAGAGAGAGGAAGGTAACAGGGAAATGTGGGTGATTTACTTAAAGGTATGATGGTGATATATGACTTGCTTCTTGTTTAAGCTCTCTGAGGGTCTGTACCAGTGCTTTTAATGCTATTCCCAGGTCTTGGTACTCGTTTGCAAACTCATGTTCATTGCTGGGATTCCTGACCACCTCACACCTACAGCTTTTGGACTATGCTACTCTTTTCTTCTTTGAATTCCAAAAGTCTGCTTTATGCTAATGATGACACAGAAGGCAAGATAAGGCATGCCAGAAAGAATAAGGTTTTGCAAGATTAGATCTTGATTTACAAAGCAGCCTGGGAGGGTGTGCCATCCTTACCCTGCTGCTGGGTGTTGGTGTTTTGAGGGCAGACAGAACTCCAGATTACTTTTGTCTTTTTAAATACAGAAGAATCTCTTCCTTTTTCGACTTGTTTGAAATATAGGAAGAAACAGCAGAAACTTTTTAGCCTTAAGATGGGATGACAGGAGGCGTGAAAGCCTTTGTCTTGCTGGCATCTCACCACTTTTCGAGTCTTTGAAGTCATTCCCTTCTGCACCCTGATTTAGTGGAAACATACCATAAACCATGACTGCCTCGAATATTCACTGTTCAGATATATCTGTCTTGTGTTCCATTTCCATTCTTGGGGGAGGTTTCATAGGTTATCATATTTTTCTTTTTGGCATTGTATCCTGTAGTAATAGATTGCTTTTCAGATGGGAAGCTTTGCATTTCCTTTTGGACATGAAAATGCAAGCCTGTAATTGTCTCATGGCAGATAGATGCTTGATGATTTTAATTAGAATAATTAAGTTCAGAGCAAGCAGCTGAATTAGCCAGATTTGTTATTTCAGTGTATCCATTTATGCATGGACATTTCATTGTGGTAAGTTCTATTCTGCCTTTTTGGCCATATATACCAGGCTTACTCTTGCTGTTTGCTGAATAGTAAAGTGACACAATAAATTAATCTCTTGGACTTTTAAAATTGCAATTTCTTTCAAGTCAATAAAGAAATTGCCAAAACCTCCACACAGATGAACATTGATTTTGTTTTTTCCATTAGGTATATGAGGTACTTGTATTTTTACTCCTAATGAAAAATCAATTTAATAATTTCAATGTAAGGTAACTTTGATCATTCCTACTGTTTGAGGATGCTACTCTGCATTTTCAATTTAAACATCATCTGTGTTTATGTTCCTTCCCTGACTGAGAGTAATTTGAACAAACCAATAATTATTTAGTTAGTGCTGTTTTAGAATTTTCTTTGACTCTATTGCTATATTAGTGGGAAAACTTGTCTGAGACTTCTCTAATGTTATGGGGAAATTATAGTAAAGGCACAGAAGAAATTCTCACTCTGATAAATGTATATTGTAGCTTATAAAAAGCTGTGATAGGAACCTCGATGAGACTAATAATATGTATATGACCCCTTTGTTATGGTGAAATCCACCATTTCTGTTCCCAGCCTAATGCCAGGACTAGTTAATGTGGAAAGCAGTTTCAGAATGCATCTTGAATTGTGTTTCATGTGATCTTTGGATACTTCTTAGATTATAATTCTGTTATGGGTTGGATAGCCAGCCTAATTTCAGTTGTATCTTACAGTAACATACTGTCTTACTTTTGCAGCTGCAGTAATGCTGTTTCTACAAAACTTTGTATAAAATTGCTAATTCTGCTTTCCTCTCTTGTTTGCTATTGATCATCATCAGAAGCAGCAGTCTGGCCTTATCACATTGCTTTTTGAAGATGTGGTTGCAATAGAATTAACTATCTGAATTATTTAAGAACACAGGTATTGGATGACACCAGTAGAATGTTTTAGAAGCTACATCTGAAATACAGAATGAATGATTGTTTTATTTCTACAACAACTCTACAAATAATGGGGAAAAACTCATTCAGTGATATAAAGAAAAAAGGATCATTAATAGCCAGTAACTTCTACCCTGGGTAAGTGTGTCAGCAAGTGAGGAAAAAAAGAACAGTGGAATAAAAGACTTAGAATCCAGTTATGCCAAATGTGCAGAGAGTTAAAATAGCAGGGAGAACTTTCTTGAAGACAAAATGTTTTAAAGGGGACTTATCTGACTTTGCAGTACAAGAGTTTGATTTAAATTTATACTAAATCCATTACTGTAATGTCAGATTATGTGGAGAGTTAAAAATAAAGCTTAGCCTGCTATGAATAATTCACTGTTCTAAATTCTGAAATGCTTCAGCCAAAAGTAGGAAGAAATGAACACAGAATAACAGACATATGTCACCCAAATGCTGTACAGGCTTTTACTTTGTGCTACTCACGCCTTTCTTTTGGGAGAACTTATTTTCAAATGAGTTCATAAGGGATTTAGAGTTAACACAGACAAACATCATAACTTCTCTTGCTTCAGTGTTTTCAAATTGGTAAGAAAATAGTATTTTGGGCTGTACTAATCACATCCTAGGGGTAAAGGGGTGAAATGCTGTGCTTTTCTGTAAGCTCTCTGTAAGGCTCTCGTTAGATGTGCTACTTTGTAACATGCAATGTTTTAAATCTGTTATAAATGCTGAAAAGAGGTTCATGCTGCGTTTCAGGTGTAGTGAAGTATGTGTAACTTTCCTATTTTGCATCTTCTTAGACTTTAACAGGAAGGTCTAGAGCTTTTGAGTATATTCCTTTTTACGAGCAATTCAACATTTTTGAAGGGGAAACAAAATATCTGTAGGGGGCTTCAACTTTCAAATTATCTCCACAGACAAAACAGTTACAGCTGACTGACTATTATATATTCTGAGGACATTCCTAAGGTTTCAATCCAGATTGTAGATGTACTTCGAATAAGGCTTTTATTTTCTCTAAACTCTCTGATTATATAAAAATATTTGTAATTTTGGAAAATATTTACTGTATAAGAGAAACAACACTTAGATATTTTACAAGTGAATTTAGTGCTGTCTGATATGCTTGACTGACAGCCCTAAGGACAGAATGCTCCATTTCACGTCCGAGAACAGACACATCATAGAGTAACAACGTGCCAGAACTGTTAAAAATTCAGAGTGAAAATTCAGTCTCTTGCTGTATTCATGGTGGTGCCATGTATTCCATCTGTTCTGCTAAGGCAGGCAGTGAAGCACACATCTCTCCTGTGATACAGTGACTTTATTAAAGCAGAGATCTGTCTGCATGTAAAATATGATTACATAAACAATTCATATAGACTAGGTTTAGGATTTCTGCCAAGCACTTACTGCAGCTGGTTACTATAGAAACAGACAAAGGAGGCTGGTTTAAATTTGTTACTTCACTCTGTGTGTGTGGCTTTCTATTTTCTTGTATTTTGCTTGAGATGGGAAACATGCCAATGTAATGTCTCTGCACAAACAGTTTAAAGCTTGTGTAAGCCAGTCCCATGGGGCACACAGCCCTTTTCCCTTGTGTAAATCACTTGTTTGTGGGAGTGCTCTGCCTGAGTCCTCTCAGTTTCCTCAGTCATTTTTGTGTGTAAGGGTGTATTGTCAGAAGCATTGGTACTGCATATGTGCTTCTTCTCTCCTGGAACACATCTATTTGTTTTTGTAAAAAAACCCCTGCACTAAATCAAGGTGAACACACCAGGAAAAGTGGGTGTACATAAAAAGTGCCTGTAAAGCTTGATAGTTTCATATATCAAGACACAGGGCTTACAAATTGGGACACTGAGGAGAAAGCCACAGCAGCTTCATTGACTGAAATAACACTGCCAGTGAGGAAGGTAGTGAGTAAAGGGTAGGGCAATTGTCAGTGGAGAAAAAGGATGAACATGAGCGAAGGACAATTGTGCTTTTACGCTGAGCCTTCTTCCTTGGGAGTTATTTAGCTACTGAAAAACACTAGTTCCCAGCAAGAGAAGGAACTTCACAAATCACTTTGCAAAGCTGCTCTGGACTTTCCACCAAAGCAGTGGTGCTTTTGGACAGGTAAAGTGGTCAGTCTTTGTAGCCTGAACAGCTGCTACAAAATATGGAGAGCACAATGAGTGCAGGTGTCCTTGTCGCGGGTGAGCTTGGCACAAGCTGAAACCAACCACATCCCTGTGGCCCAGGGACCTCATGGCTCTGTTTGGGAAAGGATTTACTGTAACTGACCCAGCCATTCCTTCTTTATTCTATGTGATTCTGCTCCTCACCTGCTAGAAGTGAGCATCTCAGAAAAACCCTGATAGACACTGCCAAAAATGGTAATTCATTTAGATATCTTACCTGTGTACAATGCCATGCAAAGTAGTTTACTGTTATGTAATTAAAAGCTACATTTATTGCACATCAAGTCATATCTGATGTTTCTGATATGCCAAGGTTCTGTGGAAAGTTGCAATTTCTTGCCAACTCTAGTAAGTCCCTCCTGTACGTACAACAGGGAGCAGATGCTGCAGAAGCCTTGAGGTGTGTATGGTCTTACCTTAATTTTCTCCTTCATTTAATCATAGTATTTAATCATAGTACATTAGTTTGATTTAAACTTATTATAGCTATCTGGTTAGAAAACAAAATTCATAATGATAATACAGAATGTTAACCCAAAGAAGATTATTCTGCAGTATTTGT
>NW_008239324.1:11941565-11949293 GCF_000691975.1 Corvus brachyrhynchos
GTTTCTCTTCGATAAGTGCTGCAATCAGGATAAAGAATAGGGAGTTATATGGATTTTGTGCTGAAATGTGCATGGAAAGCTTTTCCATTTTATTGAAAAAAAAAAAAGGTCTGTGGGTTTAAAATATCCAGCTCTACCCTGTGATTCAGCAGGTGAAAGCTGCCTCCTGATGACCTTACTCATTCAGAAAAAGAACAGGAGTAATTTTCTTCTTCAATAGAAAATCTAACATATGCCTAAAATTCATCTTGTGATTATGATTGAAAGGAATGGGACTTGTCTTTACAAACAAGCTGTGGGCCTGCTGGAAGATAAAACTAGTACTGAGAGATAAAAGAAACAACGGGAAGGATTCCACTGTTTGATGAATGGAAAGGAAGAGATTTGTCTTTACAAATAAACTATAGGTCTACTGACAAATTAAATTGGATATTGAGAGGTGAAAGAAACAATGGGAAGAACCATAAATTCCATAGGAATTAAAATGAAGGGGGGATTATACATTAGAAGGGAGTCTTAGGCATTCCGGGAAGTCTGTACCTCTCAAGTACCTTGGCCAATGGGGAAAGAGAGAGGGAAATGTGGTTGGGAAATTAGAATAAATAGGAGGCTATGCCCTCCAAAAATTTGAGAGACCCCAGGGGAAATGCCCCATGGCCTCTCCCTTTATTTGAATAAAGTAACAGGACTCCTCTGTCTCCTTTTTGGATATAAACCTCTGGTGTTTGTGGATGAATTTTCCTGACATAATAAATTAGCAGTACTTACATGAACACTTCCTTTGTTCTGGAGATAGGGTGCATAAATCTGTGGGAGCTGGGAGAGTGCAGTTCAGGAACAGAGCTGCCCCCAGCCATGGCAATCACAGGAACCCTGGCAGAGGCTCTTCAGCAGCAGTGGCATAACTCCATGGCTCTGCTCTGGAGGAACACACACGACAATTCTCCCAACAATTATTTTGTGTGCAGGACACAATCTACCTAACAAAACCACCAATCTGTGCCTCTGGATGTTGCTTACCATCTCTATTCCAGATCATCCAGTCAGTTTTGTTTTGGTGGGTTTTTTGAACAAGCTGGCCAGATAGAAAATTTTCTTATTTTCTGTCAAATTGCTGAGAAAAGTTCTGTACAGAATCTCAAGGCATTACTGTTACTCTTTAGCCATACTGACAGTAAACCAATTATTACTTCTTTAATTTCTATGCCCTGGTCAGTTTTGTAGTTTTGAGCAAGTATTTTGCTTCTTATCATATCTTTATTTGGGTTTCCTAGCAGACTCCTGTGAAAAATTCTGTCACAGGCCTTTTGTGAGCATGAACAGGTCCTGCTAGCTGGTTTTTGTGTGGTTACTCTGATAAAGTTCACGTGCCTGATGGTGGCCTGCAGGGAGCATGGCTCATCCTTGCTGCTTGTGTCTGTCAGAAAACTGTCATCGTAATTTTGGTTTTTGTTATTAAACTATTTTATTGGATACTAGACAAGTTTGAAAAAGTGTTTCCTTCCAGTTCAGCATGAGCAGGTACTATATTTCTGGTGTATGGCTGTCCTGGTTGTGCTGTCATACTGATATGAGTCCAGATAAATTTAACCATGATATTTATTTTGATGCATTGTCAACTCTGTACCAGTCAAATTCAATACCTGCAGTATTAGTCATCAAAGATTCTTTTTATTTGGCAAGTAGTGGTTGCAAAGCAATTTTTAAGACATAATTTTGTTTAGTTCTAAAAGCTAATAGATTTCTCAGATAATAATTCCTCAGATACTGAAGTGTTGAAAGAATGAAATTATTTGGGAGTGAAAATCTTTCCCAAAACTGGGCCAAATCTCCATGTAGAATTGGATGATAGATAAACAAGTGCATTTCTTAAGGAAGAACTGACAAACATTCCACTGCTTAGTTTTGCTTGAATAACCCTTCTGTTTTGTTTTGGTAATTCCTGAGTATTCATGTCTGGCAACATTAAGAATCAAAACATGCTCCTTTTCCCCTAGCCTTGGATTCATTCATGCCTTTCATGCTTGTATCCAGGAATGTCTTTGGAGGGTTTAAATAGCTGTAGTCTAAGCTCTGTGAGTCACTGGAGGAGAAAGGGAGATGAGCAAATGAATACTTAAAAAAAACTTGTAGTAGCAAGGATTTTTAAACTGCATACATTTCACAGGCATTGATTGCTGTGCTGTCAACAGCTGCTGAGATACTCATCAACCTGTTCTGTAAGGACTAATCACAATGGAGCAAGGTTGCTATTTATTTCACTTACAGTATCCTAGGAATCAGTCCTTTGCATCCATCTGCTTTTTATGGGCACAGTTTATCTTATAGAAAACTTGTTGGCTTTTATATAGTAAGTTGTACAAATTCTATTAATCTGCCTCCTTTTGCTGGAAATTTTTTCCTTGACCATGACTTTTCATCAGAACAGAGTAAAACCCTTTTTCAAAATTAAGAAACGTATTTTGAAAGTCCTGTGGTTTAATAATGTACGTGTACTCGCACTTTGTGGGGTTTTTTTCTTAGAATGTAGTGAAAAATATTATGCTCTAATATGAGAGTTTGTTATGTTTTCATTCTCATATTACACATCTCTTTCATTTTATGTATTTGGATATGTTTAGAAAATTAAGATTGAACAGTAGTTAAGAAATTTCAAATTTGTGGCTCTGTGTACAGCCAAACTTTTCAGTAGCTACAACTGTAGTCATTCTTAGACAGAAGGACACCCAAGGATTACTTCTTGCTGTAGTCTGAACCACCATTCAATGAGACAGCACACATGAAATGCGTGAGAGAGAGTAAAAACATGGGTCTTTTAGCACAGAAGTGTATTTTTAGTTGCTCATTTTTATTATATTGTCAAACAGCACAATGCGTTAAATGATGACAGTGACACATGGTGATGCCACTGCTAATGTTTAATATGAGGTTTTTCTTGCACTGGATACTTAAAGCCTCTTTCCGTGGACAGTTAATCTGCATTAGCTGTGCTTAAGAAAAGAGGATCTGTCAAAGAACTGTCTATTTTAATTGTAATCAATTTAGGAAAGCTTGGGGCACCATATGGGGGAGGGTTCCGTCATAATTTGAGCTGCACATGTACAAAGGAAAGATGAGCTAACACCAAAAAATCAGAGAAAACTGACCTTTTCTGCAGAAGGATGTGAAGTAAACATGATTTAGAATGAACAAACTTGGGTTAAAAGCTCTGATATGCAGCCAGGCACAACGGATGACCAGGAGATTTATTGGAGGCTGACACTGCCCAGTGTCTCTTGCATATTTTGGTCCTTCAGCACAGTGACAGTGGCAAACATTCTCACCGCTGGAGCTGCTGTGGTTTGGTTACAGCCACCGAGAGGACCCGCACCCCTTTCTGATCCTAGGAATCAGTCCTTTGCATCCATCTGCTTTTTATGGGCACAGTTTATCTTATAGAAAACTTGTTGGCTTTTATATAGTAAGTTGTAAAATTCTATTAATCTGCCTCCTTTTGCTGGAAATTTTTTCCTTGACCATGACTTTTCATCAGAACAGAGTAAAACTCTTTTTCAAAATTAAGAAACGTATTTTGAAAGTCCTGTGGTTTAATAATGTACGTGTACTCGCACTTTGTGGGGTTTTTTTCTTAGAATGTAGTGAAAAATATTATGCTCTAATATGAGAGAGTTTGTTGTTTTCATTCTCATATTACACATCTCTTTCATTTTATGTATTTGGATATGTTTAGAAAATTAAGATTGAACAGTAGTTAAATTTCAAATTTGTGGCTCTGTGTACAGCTAAACTTTTCAGTAGCTACAACTGTAGTCAGACAGAAGGACACCCAAGGATTACTTCTTGCTGGAAATTTCAAATTTGTGGCTCTGTGTACAGCCAAACTTTTCAGTAGCTACAACTGTAGTCATTCTTAGACAGAAGGACACCCAAGGATTACTTCTTGCTGTAGTCTGAACCACCATTCAATGAGACAGCACACATGAAATGCGTGAGAGAGAGTAAAAACATGGGTCTTTTAGCACAGAAGTGTATTTTTAGTTGCTCATTTTTATTATATTGTCAAACAGCACAATGCATTAAATGATGACAGTGACACATGGTGATGCCACTGCTAATGTTTAATATGAGGTTTTTCTTGCACTGGATACTTAAAGCCTCTTTCCGTGGACAGTTAATCTGCATTAGCTGTGCTTAAGAAAAGAGGATCTGTCAAAGAACTGTCTATTTTAATTGTAATCAATTTAGGAAAGCTTGGGGCACCATATGGGGGAGGGTTCCGTCATAATTTGAGCTGCACATGTACAAAGGAAAGATGAGCTAACACCAAAAAATCAGAGAAAACTGACCTTTTCTGCAGAAGGATGTGAAGTAAACATGATTTAGAATGAACAAACTTGGGTTAAAAGCTCTGATATGCAGCCAGGCACAACGGATGACCAGGAGATTTATTGGAGGCTGACACTGCCCAGTGTCTCTTGCATATTTTGGTCCTTCAGCACAGTGACAGTGGCAAACATTCTCACCGCTGGAGCTGCTGTGGTTTGGTTACAGCCACTGAGAGTACCTGCACACTTCTCTGGATGGGCTCTGTAATGTGCCAGTGATGGCACAGGAGGAGTTTGTGCCACTGTAACACCACAGAGAGTAGGTTACAGTGGCAGTGGCACAGATTCCTTCTCAGCCTCCTACTGCCTTGGACTCTTGGAAGATACTTTCCCTTTCCTTAACAGAGAAACACATGTGCATCCTCGTCATGCTGGTTTATGCTGACAAGTGGATCTCTGCTCCTTCAAGGTGTGCTGTGTGAAAGAGAGAAAATGCTTTGATTCTCTCCTCTGAGCCAAAGTGCTGATTCCTGGGCTCCATTGCACCTCCAGTTCCTGGCCCAGCACCAGCAACTCCCACAGTTACAAACATTTTGGTAGCTGCTATTTCCAGCTGAGAACTGTAAGAATGCTGGATAAGGTAGCAACTCAGTGCCAGGAATGTCTGGGGTGAAATGATTTTGCACGCACATTCTTTTCTGTTCCTTGTGAAACCATCTCAGTCCTGGAAAACAGAAATACAGAGGCTGACCCACTGGTTATAAGTTTGAACTGGAAGAACATTTTTTTTTTTTAATATAACACACTCCAATTCAGCAGGTAATTTCTATTTGTCTTATGTATTTTTGTGCCCAGGCTACTCTATTATTACCTTTTACTTATACTATTTTTCTTACTGCTGAACATAACCATGAGCCTCTGTTAAAGGTACTACAACCATTTTCTTCAGTTAGCAAAGGACATAATTGTCTCCAGTAAGATTTAAGCTTGTTCTTTAAAGCTTAAGTGTTCTACTAAACTGCCGTCTGCCTGATAGCAATCAGAAATGGATATTCATTCCACCGATTCACTACCTTCAGAAGGATGAGCTTTCTCTTGTTTCAGAGGAAGACTATTTATGAAGCAATTTAATGAAAGATATAGATAAAGAGCAAAACCGTAAAGCTGGGATTTCTTCAGTTACTTTGGTAAAGCAGCCAACATTACATTCTTTCCATTTTAACAGATCTAAAACATTTCCATCTGTACTGGTGTAAAAAATGCACTTACTACTCAGTCAAGAATTTTTGGAGAGTCCTCTCAGCTGTAGCAATGCTTTTCTTCTTCACTTAAGCTCTGAAAAAGCAGGATTTATTTGTGCTAACAAAGTGTTTGTCAAATCCGTGCTCTGTCTCATTGAAACTTTCCCACTTGATTAAATGCTGTTTATATTTCCATAATTCTAGATATGCATTTTTAATGATTTTTTAAAATGTTGTATACTATTTAATTGCTTCCTTCAGTAAAAGCCAACCCAGTCTCTTCTTGTTGTCTTTGACGGGACCCTTCTTGTTAATCAGGACATTCAGCTGGAAATACTACCCACATGCATTGGGCATATGAATAGCTTTGCTAGAATTTTCCAGAACCATAAAGCACCCTTTGAGAAAGCCACTGATGTCTGAAAGTCCATTTCTTGATTTCCAAGTGCTCAAGATTTCAGTTGCCTGTGGCTGCTGGTGTCTCTGTACCAACAGACATAGCTTAGCTGCTTTTATGTGTGGTTTGCTGCACTTCGGGCAGTTGAACACTCCAGCAGCAGGACAGAGTAGAGTGAAGATGCAGCGAAAGTTCCATATGCATTTGAAACAAATCAGAAAGGAAACATCTTTAGAAAACATGCTTGGATTTGAAATGAAGTGTTCCTAAAATACCAGCACACTCTTCAAGCTTTCTAATTGCTGCCAAAGTGCAATCTGTCACAATACACCTATTACAATAGGTATTACAAATATATTGGGAGAAAGAGGAGAAGCTGAAACAGTATTAGAGAATTATTCTTGTACTATTGATGTGTTGAGTCGAGTCATAGTATGGAAAATTCACCTTGTTATCATTCCCCCACCTAGAAGGAATATATAACCACCAGCACATAGACTATTGGGGGGGAGTAAGAGGGAATTTTCTTCATGAGCAGAATGGTTTGGAGAGAATTGCAGCTGTGGTCATGTATTAGAAATTTCTCTGGTTTTGTACACTAATCAAAGATAACCTGAAATCATTAAGTATAGTCATATACACAGAACTGCATATATCAGAAAGGGGTGCAGGAATGTTTATGTACTGGACACCTCTTGCATTTATGAATTCACAGAAATTACCACTGGAGGAGAGAGGAGTAGCTGTGAAGAAGGTGTGGGTTTACAGAAACAGTTCAGCTCCAGCAAGAAGAGATGTTGCTGTGATCCAGGCCTGTCCACACAACTGTTGCCAAAGTAGAAGATGGCAGATGACCTCACCTGGCTTCTCTTTCCATGCAGGTATGCTGAGCCAGACTGCAACTGGGAAAATGTCTTTGGAGAAGACTGTACTTTGTTTCTGATGCTTCATTTGGGATACTGTGTTCTGCCATCTTTGCAGTCCTGAAAAGCAGACTGGAGGCAGGTCCACAAGGCTTGCTTTGCCATAGGGTAGGCTGCCTGATCCATTCCTGATGCCAAGGGGAGAGCATTTACCTTTGTCAGTTTAGCTGTCTGACAGCTGTTAAGAATCTACATATGCAGTTAACCAGTTAATGTGACTCTGGTTAAAAGTCTTCATTGAGTCTCAGTGACATTAATAGGATGCTAAGGGTATAGTTTATATATGATTCCCCTTTCCATAGTGTTTCACTTTGCATGTGTGCAATGTGGCCTCACTGGTGTAAAATGAATAATTCTGTGACTGTGCAGGTGAGAGAGGCAGCGACTCCTTCGAGAGGGGCTCTGTGCAAAGGCTGTGTTGTGCTGCTTGAATGTGGGGAACAAAGCACACAGGTGATTTATCACAGCCAGGGTGAGGTGACATGGCCCCTGCACTGTTGGGCAGGCACAGTTTGGCACACCTGGGGAGCTGGGGGGAAATCCCACAGCATCCCTCACTGTCTGGGTTCACCAGGCACTGAATCCTGCTCACAGCAGAGATTCCAACAGGTCAGTGCTGCCACAGAGAACAAACTGAGTGGAGCTTCTGTATCCCAGCTGTGAGGGAACACCTGTGCCACCCCAGCCCCACCCAGGGCATGGAGCTCCTGTATCCCAATCCCGAGGACACACCTGTGCCACCCCAGCCCCACCCAGGGCATGGAGCTCCTGTATCCCAATCCCGAGGACACACCTGTGCCACCCCCGCCCCACCCAGGGCATGGGGCTCCTGTATCCCAATC
>NW_008239324.1:11949428-11967488 GCF_000691975.1 Corvus brachyrhynchos
CCCCACCCCCGAGGGCCCCCCTGGGCCGCCTCAGCCCCCCCCAGGGTGAAGGAGCTCCTGTATCCCAATCCCGAGGGCACACCTGTGCCGCCTCAGCCCCACCCAGGGTGAAGGAACTCCTGTATCCCAATCCCGAGGGCACACCTGTGCCGCCTCAGCCCCACCCAGAGCGGAGCTGCGCCTCCAGCGCTGCCGCTGCTCCCGGGCCTTTAAGTGGGGTCGGTGGAGCCCGCAGGTCCCAGAAGGATCCTGGGCCCCGGTCCGAGCCGGGATTGCTGTTTTGGATCCCATCTTCCAGCCGTGGGATGCCCGAGGTAGGCCCGGGAGGTTCAGATAACCCTGCCTTGGGAAGGGAGGAATGTCTGTGCTGAGGGTGAGCAGCCCCACAGGGCTCCTTCCCTCAGGTGCTGAGGGGGACCCGGCAGTGGTTGCCCCACAGCAGAAAGAAAAGCTGCCTCATTTTCTATTTTTTATCTATATTTTTTCCTAATAAATGATTGTCTCAGAGGTCACCCGAGGGCTTTCCAGTAGCACTGGTACTTCAGCTAGTGTCTAAAGTTGGCAGATTTTGTCTGCACAAACAATTCCCTAAATTACTAGAGATTTTTGTTGTGTTTTTCAACAAATGTAAATAAATTAAACACAGCATAATGGGAGAGAAATAGATCCTCTGGTATAAAGCTGTCATAATTGAGAGGTCTGCATTGGGGATTATGGGAGCAGCAGCATTTACTTTTGGGTTTAAATAAGGTAATTAAGAAGGATGTGTGTGCTAATGTGGTTGGCAGTCACAGAAGTGAGTTGGAATTTAAGGTTTGTTTATTTTTTGTCTATAGAATTTTGTAATCAGCTTTGACTACTTTTACTAGTGGACCCTAAATTAGAATGAAGCCTACCCCGTACATTTTCTGTAACCATAAAGCTTCTCTTCTGAGGTGCATTTGAAACATTCGAATAAATTCAGCAGCAGTTTGGTGCATAATCAGCATGTTTTGTTGTTCCTTGGAAATGGTATTGTTTCCTATGGCTTTTGGACAGTGGTTTGCAATGTTTCCAGAAAAGGCAAAGATATTTGAAGAAGTGACTCCAATGTGGTGTAGTGCTGCTGACACAGCTCAGAGGTTAACTGAAGATGCACAAATTTCCCTCACCAGTAGTTTCCACTTCTTCCTTTAACGCTTTAAGTTAGAGAGTTGTTCCAAGGCCTGCTGCCATTAGTGAAAGTACATTAAACACAGCAGCTACACCTGCAGTGCAAATATAAAAATGCAAACTTTCTGCAAAACACTTTACAGATCAGGTTGATGGGCTGAGAAAAATGCAATGGTTCCTGAACAGTCTGACCATTTCTTTTTCACCTTTTCAGACAGTTTTACGTCTTAGGGAATTTCCAGTTGAGACGACACTGAATTTTTTTTTGGTATCCAAGTGTAAACTTCTATGTCTTTTATAGCTCAATATTATGTAAATGTGTGGCTGGTACAGTTAAAAGTCTTCCTAATGAATACTGCTCTTAGAGTTATTAAATGAAATTAACTCACAGTATTGCTAATTGTCCTACCTGGCATAAACCTGCAATTCGGGTTAAGTGTATTCCCAAAGCTGAACACTCTATTTTAGTATCTGTTATTTTCTTGCTTATTTGTTTGGTAAGTAATACCCTTTTATTGCTGAATTATGTTTCTATTTTTATAAACAGCTTTACCATGGAAAACTGTGGGTGTGACATGCAGCAAATATTTCCCATAAGACATCTATAAAAACACTTTCGTGATTTCATTTAGTGAATAATTATTTGGCAAGTGTTAGGATTTCTGTTCGGAGCTGAGGTTTGAGCTCCGTAACCACTAGAAGGCACTCTGGTCTAAAACTTCCTTCAGCTGCCTACAAACACCGCTGTACGTAAGGACAAAACATAAACACGAGTGGCTTTAAGCGATTTCTCTCTAAAGAGAGTTGCGCTGGCTCTGATTTGGGGCGATAACCTTGAGAATATCGTTCCTCCAGCTCACCGCGTGTGCGGGGTAAGCCGTGTGCGGTGCTGCTGCCTCGAAGCAGCAGGGGGCTGGCTGCCTCACGGTCAGTGGTCTCTACAGGTGTACCAAACACACTCCTGGCATTGCTGCCAGGGGGATTTTTCACCCACCACACTCTGCTTCCAGCACGGGATCTCTCCGAGCGCGCTGTGACTCCAGCGCCGTGGATTTGAGTGGAACTGCACTCGCGCAGGGCTGAGGTTCACAGTTTGACACACAAGTCTAGAAATGGGAATGTGTTGCTATAGTAACACTAAGTTGTTTCGTGTGGAGCGTGCTGGCACTTGGAAATTGCTTCTGTTTAGTCAGGTTATGAGGTGTTTCCAGTTTAGTGAGTAGTTTGGAAGACAGTCGTTTTCAAGTTAAAACATTGTTAAAATACATAACTTCTTCTCTTCTCTTTACTTCATCTGTAGTACTGATTTTCTGATTTAATAATTTCAGTGTTGCATATTGGGTTAAAACACCCCAGACCTCTGGAATTCAATATTGGAACAATTTCAGTCTCAACGTTTTTGAAAGGTGTTCTGTGACATTATATTTAGCACCTTTGATACTTGCCAGTAGTTACTGAATAGATATGCAGGACTATATAGCCTGATCAGAAAAGGCAGTTCTGCTGGGAGAAATCACCGAAGTTGTGAAATTCAGTATATGTCAGCATGAAAACTGATAGTCATTATAGCTAAACGTTGAAGGTCAAATTCTAAAACATCAGAAATGTTTTTAACCTCATTTAAATATTATATTATTTTGAATAATATGCTTATTCTTCTTAATTTTGTTAAAAGTTTGCATTTTGACAAACAAAACACATAATTAGGAAAATGTTAGGAAAATGTAAAAAATCAGGAGATCTTGAGCTTTTTGTAACTTCATTAATTCCGACTTTCTTCTTTTTCCTCATATGTGATCTTTCCTGATGATTAGTTTTTTTTCTTTGCTCTACACCCTCACCTTCCCCTTCCTGAGTCTCACTAAAGCGCTGTCTGGGAGGACAGAGGGAAAAATCTCTTCCAAGAGATTTATTATTTATATTACTTTTTCTTACTACTTCTACCAAGTATCTGAATCATGATCAGTTGTTGAGGCTGGTCCATCGGTCCTTCTGAGGTTATGCTTTCCTAGACCTATGCTGAGAGATAAACCTCACTGCTGTCAATTTCAATAACATAATTTTGCATATTAGGAGTCTTTAAAAATGTTAATTATATGCTAATTTTTAAAATTTTATGCAGACTAGTTTCAGAAAAAGTTAATATCTCTGCTCTGGAGGAATATGTCACATTTCATTGCTTTTTGATATAAATTTTTCCCAGTTGTAGGAAAAGAGATTTGCAAAGATATGCCATAAGGTGCTCTTTATATAAGTGAATCTGGAAAGGCCGAACTCTCTGTGTGGACATCAATTAATTATACATAATACTAGTTTATGTAGTCTGGTTCCAAATACATTATTAACAACCAATTCTGTTGCTGTCATTTCCATTTGATTCCTAGGAACACTTAGTGAGATGGAAAAAAGTTGAAATCAATGCTTTTGTGGAAATGTAGAACTGTTTAGAACGTACTAACAGTTCAAATTAAAACCTCACAGGATATGCTTTTTTTTCAAAAATCTGAAGTGCAGAATATGGTTGGCATTAAATTCAAAGAATAAAATAGTTTAGTCTTTGACAAGAGATAAAACAAATGCTTTTATGCCAGCTTGAAAATCAAAGTGATGAATTCTTGGGAAAGTCCTTTCTGGCTTTTATTTTTCATCAGTGATCCAAGGCAGGCTGCTGAGCACCTGTTGGAGCCTGGCACTCATGCATTTGATGGTTTTCCTGCATAAGAGCAGCTACAGAGATGAGGTAACTTTGTCAAGTCAGCTTGCTGGAATGGGGGGGCTGGGGCCTTGCATGTTTGAACTTTGTTAAAGCAGTTATTTTCTTGCCCTAAGAACCAGTGAGTTCTACCTGGGAGGGGTCACAGTTCTGCCATTTAGTGCAGAGAGGTAAATCTTTGTAATGTGATCATTTGTGACTAAATCAAATCTAGAGGAACGCTACACATGGTGCTTTTTTTTTTTTTATCCCAAAAACCTATTGATTCTCAGGAATTTGCATGTCAGCTCAGACTATCACCTGATGACTGTTCATGTCACTCCAGGACTTTTCAGCCAAGCAGATGTGAAGATGCTTTGCTTGCCCTGAAACTCTGGAACTCTGCCCCCCTTCCCCAAGGAGAAAGGCAGGAATTGTTACCTTCTATTACCAGTAGCAAATTATAGGAATATCTCCAGATTAAAAGGAAACGATTTAGGTCCATACATTGCATTTTCTTTTTTCCTTTTTTGTTTCTTCCACCTCTTCACTTCATGTATTCCACAGAAGCAGCAAGTTCTAAGTTGCTTTAGGAATATGGTACTCTTTTTTTTTTTTTGTTTAAGTTTTTTTACCCCCAAATTTAAGCAAACAAATATTCTTTTCTTCCAATTCCTGAATTGCTACTTTCCATAGAGAATTTTGTCAGCCATTCAAAATAAGGCATGATTTTGAGACTTAATCCTTTTGAGCCATGCTTATTTCTGATCAGTAACTTGAAACAGCAAAGAATCTTTCTACTGCCTCCTAAACCTGTTGTGTTTGTGTGCTCTGCCAGCTAGAGGAGCAGATATTTGTTAAGAGTTTCTGGGCAGTAAGAGCTGCAGTTCTGTTAAGCCTCAAAGCCAGACCATACAATCTACTTGATTTGCCAGTTGTCCAAGCATAACCATCCTGCTGCTCTGGCAGTTTATATTTCACCTCCTGAGAAATACATGATAGCTGATCTCTAGAAATAAATGTAACAGGTCTGTAGTTAAAATGCAGCTGGCATTGGTGAAAATACCAGGGCTTTCAACTTTCAGAAAATGGGATCTTTATACAGGTACACTGATATTATTGCAATTTGTGCCTGAATGTCTTCATCTCTCTGGCCCATAGTTACACGGATACTGAAGTGTGATGTTTTATAAGGAATGTTCATAATCTGTAAATTTGGAAATGTTTGCCTGTGAGGAATAGATCTCCCTGCTGTAACTATATAAAATAATTTATATAAATACTGTCACCATGTATTAATTTGCATAAATATCCTTTGAATCTTTCTGTATCTAATTTTGTGTGGAAAGCTCCAGCCAAAGGTTCTGGTAAAATGCTTGGCCTTACCCTGGGTACAAAAGTAGCCCAAATCCTGGCTCTTACTATGGCTTTGCACAATTCCCTGATATCTTTAGAAAAACCTAATCTTTCCCATCTCCTGTAAGTATCATACTACAAGTGCTTCTCCTGTTGTTTTTTGAGTGTTTTTCTGACACCAGAAAAAAAAAGCCCCAACCAGCCTTAAAAAGGCAAACTCTTGTTGCGATTAAAATCTTGGGAAGGAATATAACAATCCTTCAATTTTGAAGACAAAGCTTGAGTTACTGTGATTAAGGTAAAGACACAATCTTTTTATAAATCAGCATGTCCTTAAATTTTGTAATGGATGCTGATATATGATGAGTAACTGGAAGTAGGAATACATACTTGCTTCTATTCATTGTTTCTGTGAATTAATGATCATACACATTTTTCTACTTAGGTTAGGCCACAGGGTTTTTTTCAAACTCTTTTATTTTTAGAGGGATGTTGCATGATCTTCAGCATAATACACTGATGACAGAGACTTACTTTTTATATATCTAGTAATTTTAATTCAGATCTACTGACTGTCATGGACAATCTGAAATGTGAATGCATAGTAAAGAAGTGATATTTGGTTCTGTCATGGTAGAGCAGCTGTTCTACACCCACTTGGATACTGTTCTCTGAATGCTTCAAATAAATTTTCTTCAAGGTAATTCATGTGTAGGTTTGCAAGGCTGCATTGCTCTTTCACTTGAATCAGATAATTTTTATGTCTGTGTTTTCATTTAGAAGTATATTGAATGCCCTCATACTACAGTAAGTGTATTGAAATTCCTCAGGAAGACATTTAAAACTCTTAGCAGGCTGATAATCACAGAGAGCATTCCCTGATTAAGTGGTAACTGTAATAAGTTAAATAAGTTTAGGAACTGGTAGCAGGAGTTAGACTAGAGAGAACAGAGACATGAAACGGCAGCACATGTGAAGCTGCCCGTACAGCTCACTTGGTCTGTAGCACGTTCCCTGGGATTTTAGTTTTGGACCTTTTCTAAGCACAGATGGTGCCAGACTTCATGGTGACCAGGTGCAAGTCCTGTTTCCATTCTCTTCTGTCATGGCTATTATTTTTTAAGGTAATGATTATTTTATTTTTAAAAGCTGTCTACACAGCAGGATAACCACATTCTCTTCTTCTTTGTCCATACTTCTTTTTTCCTGCTAAGAGGTCAAGCCTTGCAGAAGAAAAATTGACACATGAAGCATCCCATTGACCTTTACACCAAACTAAACTCCCTCATACACTTAATCTGTTATATTGATGGACAGTCATGGTTGCAAGTAGAAGATGCCCATCATTTCTTGTGCTTCCTGACAGAGAGAATGAATCATGTTGCTGGGATAATGAACCATTTAATGACTTGTGTGTTGATTTATCAGATGGTGCTGGAGAGGCCAGTTTAAGAATATAATGCTATAAGTCACAGTGTTGCTGCATATGGCCCATAGAGGCTGCTCGTCTCCCTTACTGTGAATTGCTGTGTTAATCAAGCAGTCATAAGGGTGTGAAAGCAGTGAAGTGCCTCCTTTTCATTCTGGTGTGTCATTTATTCAAAATAAGAATCTATTTTTTTTTCAGGTTTTGAAATAGTTTAACGTGATAAATCAGCATTTTTGCCTTTCGTAGTGAGGAAGTTTCATCCTGGGCTAAAGAAATATATTAACAGTGGGCACAGGGATAGCCTGTACCACATAAAAATTGATCTCTGAAACTGGCAGTACACTGACTTGGCTCCTCAGTGCAAGAGTGGTAATGTTTTGTGCCCTAGCTTCTGTACTTTAGTAAGAAATACATACATTTAATTAGTAAAGATGATACCAATGCCCAGTGTAAGTAAGAAAGGACTGCATGGAGTTCCTCACTAAGATGAGCTTTTTCATTACTTCTTTTTACAGAGTTATCTATTTTATTTCTTCATTTTAAAGATAATTTTGAGCTGATCTCTGGCAAAAGCTGAGAGAAATGTAGCCTGGAGCACTGCTTTTGCTTACTAACTGTTGTAATGTGGCTTACACTGCCTTAACCTCCTTCCACAGAACACAGATCAATTTCTTGAATCTTTCCAGTTAGTCTGGAAAGTTGTGTTTCTCTGTGGTATCTCCATCTCAGGGCAGAGTTTCCCATTAGGGACATCATTAGTGTGAATAGAATGGAAATATTCCCTGTCTGCCCTTCACACTTGGTTGTGTTGCCTTTCGTCCAACAGCATTGCTCTGTTAACCTTGTTCAGCTTGTGGTAACTCAGAGTCTAAGCCTAAGCAAGCCTTACCAGTCTTGCTAATTAACCACCTTCTTTCTGTATTAGTCACTGTTGGATATTCCTGTTTTTACATCAGCCCTTGAGCTTAGCAATATTTATTTCCTATAGAGACCATTTTTAATGTTTTTTACTCTCATTCTGAATTCTAAACCTGTTTTACAGCATGGCTGTGGTCACTAACTTTGTATCCAGGTGCATCTTTGGCTAAGAGAAGTCTCTATTCCATCACCCAGGTGATTCCCAAAATTACTGACAGACCTTGGTGAAACCTTCCTGGTGTGTTCTGGACAGGGAATAATGAATAACTGGTCTCGGAATGAGATTGTTTAACCATTTTGTCTCTTATCACACAGTAGTTTCATCTTCATCTCATTTCCAAGCTTGCTTTGGACTGTCACATGAAATACTATTAAAAAAACCTCGTACAGACAAGTAACAGGAAACCTGGTATCTAGACATTTGTGCACTGTTACAGAGGAAAATTAAGTTTAACTTGGTTTGTTCTGGAAAAAAAAATCAATGTTGCCTGCTATATAATTGTGTTTTATTTTCAGGAGCTTATTGATTGCATGAGGGTGTTTTGTTTGTTTCACCATTGGTGCTGATGGTTTTTTGTTCTGTTTTGGTTTTTGTTTTGAGTTTTGGTAGAGCT
Organism: Corvus brachyrhynchos; assembly: GCF_000691975.1. Taxonomy (NCBI): domain Eukaryota; kingdom Metazoa; phylum Chordata; class Aves; order Passeriformes; family Corvidae; genus Corvus; species Corvus brachyrhynchos. The sequence continues at coordinate 11,957,590 of NW_008239324.1, forward strand.
CAAATAAGCTGTTTAATGATTTCCCCAAGTTTCCTCTTGGAAGATCAGTTCCTTGTTTCCCATTTTTTCCAGTGTTCTGGCACTACCTTTGTCTTCCTTGGATTCTCAGAGCTTACAACTTGATTTCTTGGCAAATGAAATATTTTCGGATGAAATCCATTTGAACTAAGTCATTTAAAAACATGAAACAAGCCCATGTACTATAACCTTGTCTGTTCTTACTATCTGACTTTTTTCTCTGAAGATTTCCATGAAATAAATGCTTCAGCTGAGTTTCTGAAAACGTTGATCAGATTCTGTTCAGACTTAGAATTTCTACATCACAGCTGTTTCACTCTGCAGAATATTTTGCAAAAATAGGTGAACTCTTAGCCTGTCTGCAAAACTCTTCAGCACTTCTGAATAAACTCTTATGCTTGCCAAGGGAAGTAATTCCATGTATTTCCTTTTGTCCTTGCACTGTTTGCCTATTGGTAAGGAAAAATGTACTGTGGGGTTCAAAGCCCCTCCCATGCCTCCAGTCCTGAGGTTCTTTCCTGAGTTTTGCCTGCTGGCAGGCTGTATCTTTCCCAGAATTTTGTCGAATTATCTCACTGATGTGAGCAAATTATGCTCAGGAAATGATATTAGTCATGATCAGACCCCTTTATCTGAAAAGCAGGGAGAGCTGTGGGATCCAAAATGAGGTGCAGGATTTCTTTTCTTTTTTAAAATTTTGGCTAAAGTAAGAAGGATTCTTTTTCAATTATTATTTTTTTAATCTAAAAGAACTTGAGGGGCCATTGCTATGGCCCAGTCAGTTTACTGTCATATTTTGGTGTTTCTCAGAAGATATTTCTGTGCTACAGATCACAGTGAACTTGGGGAAAAACAGAGGGTGTCAACATAGAATATGTTCATGCTTTGATATTCATGACACTTTAAGTATTAGCTTTGATGATTGAAAAATGCCTTTTTGTGTAGGGATGGTTCAAATGCACAGAATTGCTGAAATGGAGAGGTATGTACTAAATTTAAAATACACCAGAAAATGATACATGTTCCATAGTACAAACACTGCAGCATCTGTGGTCTGAAATGTACACACAGTTGGATGAAATGATCCTGAGTCAGGCCTGAAAATCTATTCTTTTCTGCCATGCAGTGTGTAATTATTTACATGCATATTAGATTATTATCAGGATATACTGTTCTTTCTAGTGCCAGTTTTTACTGCCTTTTCCCCACCTTGTAACATGCTAAAATAGCTGTGGATCAGATAAAACAGCAAGGAGAACTGCATAAGGGGGTGTTGTTAAATAAATGGAAACGACAGTAAGGGAGAGATTCTTTTCCTGTCCTGATTTGGGAGCCTCTAGAGATCAGTATTAGTGAACATTTCAGATACACTAAACACACAGACCCTGCCTAAGCTGTAGAACAAAATCAATAGGCAGCAGATGAAAATTATTGTGTTTGTTTCCATAAAAATAACTACTGGCTGTTTCAGAGTGTTGGTGATGGCTGTTATTATCTGGCAGATAAAACTACTTCAGAAAAGGGGCTTTCAGAGAGATTTTGTAAGAGTGAGACATGTTTACTGGCATTTTTCTCTGGGTGTGATTATGTTGATTTTCAGTAATTAGTTCCTGCACCCTGCTGGTGTGGCCAGCCAATTCCAGCCTATTCTGCAAATGCTTAAATCTATGTATTTACTCACCAAATGCACTCAGGGTAATACACAATACTGCCAGACCTGTGCAGGGAAATCCCTCAGCTGAATTTTGTTCTTTGATACTCACACAAGTCCTGCACTGTGTAATCTCATGCTTTTTTTGAATAACTAATGGTTTGTTTTCTCTGTGCTTCATTGATTTAGTTTGCCTCTCCAGTTCTTGAACTGAGAGTTAGAGGATGGCCATAGCTAATTTCCTAACTCAGCAACCTTTATCCAGGTATTGTACAGCTATAAATTAAGTGTAATTGTCTCTAGCAAGAGTTTCTTCAAGTGGAAGCTGAAAAATAATTTGTCAAAATTAACAAGTGATAATGATTTAGAGTAAGCCAAAAGTGATAAGGTCTGGTTGCACGAAATTGCTCCTTTAATTCAGCTGACTCCCAGTTTTCACTCATCACTGATATTTCCTGGATTTTGCAGGGGCATTCCAAGTAAAGTGTGTTTGTTCAAAGTGAATCTTGGGTGTTTTCCTGTTATCTTTGTCAACATTTCAGTTCATTGTGCTGTATTATTTTCAGCAGATTTGCCTTGTTTGAAAACTGCATGCTATGAATTTTCATTTAACTTCTACTGACAAAGAATGTGGGTTTTGCTTTTTTTTTTTTCTGTGTCTGTGCTAAATTTGTGCTATTTACCAGAACCTTGGAGATGTGCTCTTCGTTCACAAAGGAAAGGAATTTTGTAGCCACCATGGGCCCAAGAGTCTAGACAAGAGTATATACATAGAATATTGCCTTTGGCTATACATTAAAAACAACCTAACAAAGAAAACCAACACAATAAACAAAAAAACCCCAACAACAACAAAGGAGGAACAACTGCCAGAATGAGTTCTGTGAAAGGAAAATTCACTTAAATTAGTAGCACAGGACTGCCTTCTAGTTACATGGATCTCAGAACTATGACTGTAATGGCAGTTTAAATTGAAGGGATTTTGATTTTGAAGGGGTAAGTAGCAGTGATGAGTGATATTTTCCAGAAGGAGAACAGAAACTTGTATTCATTTTTCCTAAATTTCAGTAAGCTCCTGGATTTTCCATTCAATATGCAAAAGACAACAATGTACAGCAGTGCTCAGAGTTATTTACTGCACAGTATAAACAACTTGTAGCACCTTTTATGTTACCTGATAAAAGCTGTGAATATTTCATTCCATTAGAGAGGCAGTATGGCACCTTTCCCCAAAACTCTATTTCTTCTCAGCTGCTTTGGGTGCAGAGAACATACTGGTGAGAATACAGATGGACTCAGCACCAGTGCCTGCATGCACAGTAGCACAAGGCATGAGCATATGCGTGTTTTTCTATTCCTTGCTCACTGTAAATAGTGTACAAAGAACATAATCCATCAGATATGGTTGCTGATAACTGTTCAGCCTGTTTGGCACAACCACACTGCACTAGATTTCTTGTCTGAGGACAGATTAAAGGTATTAATAACAACCTGATTGCAGAGGATTTGTAGCAAGCAGCTTTGAAATCAAATGATATAAAGGGTACTGCCTATGACAAACCGTAGATGTGCTATGAATCCCAACATGCAGCTCATAAAGAAGCTGTTGAAATTCTAAAGTGGGCAGACTCCCACACAGACAAGAGCTTGCAGCATCCAATCAGTTTAAGAAGTAATGCACAAATACATTATTCTTCAGGTTGAAAGACTGGGTCTAATACAAACTGTAAGGGTTTTTAGATGCAGTGTTTTACAAGGTTCCAGTAATGAAATGGCTCATTTTCTTCTTAACCAAGGAACTGCCAGCCTTCATAACAACACAATATTCCTAAAAAGTGCTCAACAGTCTGATGAGAACAGCTCCTATTTGAGCAGTGCTGATGTTACGTTCCAAGGAATAGTCACAGTGTCTTGATCTATAAAGCACAAACTTTTGAAGCTCAAAGTGATAAATGAGACTCACTTGCCTTCCTTCATTCTAGAAATGCATCTGAAAGTTTAACCTACATCTGTAGCAGGTCAAAAATGTTGAGGATTAAATGGTTATGGACAATCTCTGGCATAGGCTAAAATGTGTTTGGGAGCATGTCAACTGTTAGAAATAAATGTGGTACAGAAAGAATGACAACAGGTTTTGATTTGAGGACTCTTAATGTAAGATGTGCCACTTTGAGACAGGTTTTATTTCAATGGAGTACCTCAGAAATTAAAAGACTTTTGGGGGGTTAGATCAGGTTTAATATTTCAATCTCAGGTCAAAATCTTAGCCCTTTCAGCCTTATTTTGTGCACATTACTTTAATGAATGAAAATTCAGAAGCACCCTTGAAGATGCTTGGTTTGACTGCAATAAATACAAGAACAGGCTATTATTTAACTGAACCTTGTTTTTGTGCAGCTAGTGCTGCTTTTTTCAGGCCCTGAAAATATATTGCTTCTGTCAGTGTTGGGATACATGCTGTGCATAGATCCTGTGGGGTTGCTGGATTTTTTTTTTCTTTTTTTTCTGCCCTGCTGTCTCAGTTCATCTCAGAATGACAGAGCACACAATTCACTAAACCAGCATGATTGTTTGAAAAGGGTATGTTTAAAAAAGCAGTAGCAGTCCTTTGAAACTCAGGGAGAAAGTTCTATTCAATGGGATAATGTTAAAGAATAATTTCTGTCAAATTTTAGAAATAGATGCCATTATTCTACTAAAGGTTTATTCCTTCTGGTGTTAAGTTTTCTGTGACACATCCAAGATGTCAAATTTTCACTAGAGCCAATTGGACTTTTGCATATGGAGTAAATATTCATTATTTAAGTTACATATCATGTGCCAGATAATTTTCACTCATTAATGTTATATGTTTGAAAGGGAGCATTCACAAAACCCCAAAACGAAGCATCAGAAAATCCCCTCTGAGTGTTGTTTGTTCATGGATACCATAATTAGATTGTTGAAAGCTGGGACATCAGTGGCACAGATTTCTGATCAGAAATCCTCATGGGAAGTGAGCCCTCCTGTAACATGTGGGTGATGAAAGAATATTGACTCACAGATAAGGGCAGCCTTGGCCCCTTGTGAATTAAATGGAAATTAATTGTCAATGATTGCAGAAAGTACCCTGGTTATGGATCACTGAACTGTCTCTAATTAAAGACTGGCAGGCTCTGGATTGTAGAGCTACCTCTCAGCTGGCAGCAGAAAGTAAATGCACTTTGGTACCTGATGTTTGGAAGCTTAGAACAGCTTTAGGTGTTTAAGCAATACTTGTGATTTTTTTTTTTTTTTTTTTTTTGTTTGTCTACTTTGTCTTTGGTCTGCACAAATTTCCAATTGTTTTGAATTTCAAAATATTTCTGGCTGTAAAGGCTGTGCAAGTGCAGCTAGGAAGGTGCAGAATGGGTTATTCTACCCTTACTTCCAAGCAGGAATTCCAATATTAAATTTAATACTTTGCTATAGGTCAAATGAAAGAATAGCCCCAAAATGTACTTTGCTGTTTATAAATTAATGCATGTGCGTAAAATGGGACTGGGGAGTGGATCTGTCTGTGAGGTTGGGGCAGCTGGGAGATGCCTAAGCTCTCAGCAGCTGGTCATAAGACTTTTTCAGTGTTTCTGGTCATTTCCTTGAATAATACTGTTTTGTTGACATCAGAAGAGTACAAGTTCCATCAGGAGTTACGGGAATCTATGATGTGTAAGCCAAAAGTCACGTGTAAGATTTTGAAAAAGTTTAATAAAGATATCCTGTTTCTATAAAGCATCACATGCATTTTGAAATATGATCAGAATTCTGATGCTCAGCATACCTGGTAACATCTTCCATTTTTAAGTATTTTGGAAGTTGAGAATAGACAGTTGGTCTTTTTTTCCCTTATGCCGCCAGTTGATCTGAAGGTCCAGGGGTTTGTGTTTTCTGTATCACATGAAAAAATTAATCCTGTTCCTTCCATTTCTACCTCCATCTATAGGAGGAGCGTTGCATTCAGTGATTTGCATCTCTTCTCCTTCCTGCTTACCACCAGTCCTCTGAATTACAGTAAGTCCCATGTTAGCATTTTGCAAAATGAGAATTATGCATTTCTTATTTTGGTGTGGTGTTTCTTAAAGCAAATAGTGACACTTCTCCCAGTGATGTCCAAAGGTGTTAACTGCAGTGAAAAAAGTGGGAAGCAGGATTGTCATAGCAGTATTATACCTCTTAAATGACAAACCCGTAAGTTCTGTACAAAAAAATATTATTCCCTAAGTGTATGTTACAACTTAGTTTCAAACTGCAGAGTTCTTGCAGAAATTGGTTTCTGCTCTGAATAATGCCTGGGATAGATGCTCGTTGTTCTAATCAGTTCTGTGCTCCTTCTGAAGGGAAAACCCCATTCTGTTTTTAAGAAAAGGCTGGCTGGAAAGCTGAATGTTAAACCACAGTTTAATCAGTATTTAAAAATGAAAACTCTGAGTAAAAAATATTGTCAAAGACTTACCCTGCTTTGCCATACTGGAGATACAGCAGTTCTGTGTTCACAGGAAAATATTGCAACCAAATAGAATAATATAAAAAGCACCAATTTAGTCAAAACTGGAAGCTTTAGCAGAGGCATCCGTGACAATGAAAAATTAATGAAATAAACATTTTACTTTGAAGATGGAAAAATCTGAAAATTTGCCTCACCAGAATGTTAGAAAAGGCTTTAATTTGAAAAATAAACTTCCAAAATGGCCTTAAAAGGTCACGAACTACCGACTTCTTTTGGAGTTAAAAGTGCTGACCTAGTGTGAGAAGACCCAAATGTTGAAGTTTGATTTTAAATGCAGAGGTGTTCACATTGGCCTTTCATGTCCTGTGAGGTCTAAACTATTAGAATGTGGATGGCTTCTCCTTGTGGCTTCTCTTTATCTCCCACAGTGGTGCATGGAAATGGTTTCAGCTGGGATAAATGAGTTGGATGAGAGAGAGGGGCTGAGTTCATATCCTGGTTCTCTCCCTTGCCCTGTTATTTTAAAAATTAAATTATATTTGTTCCGGGTCTCACTAAGTTGACTCTAGTCACTAGATGATGATGATGAGTACCTTAAACATGGGCCAGGTGTCTGAGGTTTTGAGATTTCCTTTGGGTCAGTTGCCTGTTAATTATATAACCATTTGTAGTTGAAAAAGTGTAGATCAGCAGTAGATAGCATATTTGGTGTAAAATCCTGATCCAGCAGAGCTCTACGAAAGCTGGGAAGTTGAAAAAGAAAAAAGCAGTGCAAGCTTTAGCATCTGCTGTCTGGGACACTCGTAAGAGAGAAATTTTACTTGCTGTGAAGTTTCAGAAGCACTTCCTTTGATTTGCATCCTACCTGCCCGTGGCAGTGCATTCCATCAAATGTTAGGTAGATGTGTCAGGCCTGAAAAGAAATTAAAAAGTGGTGAAGTGTTGGTGAATAAAATAATAATCTTTAATGTATTTGGCCTTGTGAACAAATAAGACCCTAAGTACTATTTGAAATGCATAGTGAATTATTGGCTACATGAATGCTTAAGAAGTGAAATAAATATTTCAAGTACAATAAATTTAGAGAAGAGATTTAAAAAAAATGGCATAAATTGTTTATGTACCTTTTAAATACAGTTGATGGTTGAACAGGGAATACAACTTTCATGTAATTCAGTCCTTTAAACACCTGTTCCTTGAAAATACCCAATATAATGTAGATTAAGGCAAGGCTAATAAATGCTTTTAAATTTTCCAAATATCTAAGGATTTTTATGTCTTCTGAAACATTAACATCACCACTGGGTAAATGGGATAGGTGTTCCTTTTTTGTCAAGGTAAAACTATATCACTATAAGAGACAGACAAATGGTAGAAAATGTGCTCAATCCCCATTTTCAGTATGTTAAAGTGCTGTTGTTGCCTCAACACAAATACTGGTACTGAAATAAATGCATGTGGAAATACCATGTTTTTCAGCAGGGTGGTGTGATGTGGCAATCGAGCTGTTCTTGGTGAATGTGAATTAGCGGTGTCTAGATGTGTTGTTGTAGAGTAGTAAGCAAATAACTTCCTTTTCATAATTGGTTTGCTTCTGCCCTTGAAGATATGTGAGCCTTAAGGACTGAAAACTAACGACAGAAAGAGGTATGAATACCCAGGGAGCTAAGGGTAACATAGCAGCCTGATATAAAATTTTAATGAGCTTTCTTTTGACACTGTGATTTGTTTTAGCAAATTTTTCTAGTGAGCAAGGCCAGGAGCCACATGTAAATGAGTTTTTCTTGAGATTGTGCTTGCCAGACAGCTGCAGGGAGTGTTAGGGTGATGAAATGATGCTGCACATAATGGGGCTAATGAAGATTACAAGTTACTTCCTTCAGGGAAGTGTACTCTGTTCATTTTTTTCTTCTGTTTTAAGCAAGCTTATCCTGAAAGTCAGAAGTTTAAGTGTTTAAAATGTTGTGAAATCTAAGTGGAGTTTGAGGCAATGCACCACAAATTGCAGGTAGCTAATTAGCAATTGTGATCTCATGTGAGTGGTTGTACTTCTCTATGTGTGTATTTTTCACTTCAGAAGAGCTGTGGGGCTTCTCTCTAGGCCTGTGCATACCTTTGCAATAGTTAAATACAACACTTAGAAAAGACAGTACCAAAAACCGTTGAGCTGTTATTTAGGTATGGAAAGAATTCTGCAAATACAATGATTTGAGTATTTAGATTAATAAACAGCTGTAGAAAAAAACAGCTTGTGATATGTTTATTTTTTCAGGAAAGGAGTAGACAGACTTCAGAAATGCCTGTTTTGATCTAAAGGTAAGTTGCCAGAAGTTAGTACACTTCATTTACTTCCTATCAGAGAAGAATTAAAAAAGCTGTTACCTCATGAAAATGAAATTTTTTAGATACTCCTCTGTCATGCAATAAAGTTAGATTTTGAGAAGAGCCAAAGGCAGAAATCTTCAGTGCTTTGTAGAAATTTTAAAGGAAAACTAGGAGGCAGTGGCATATGTCTTTTTGCCACACTGGGAGAACTGTGCCCTGGATTTTCAGTTATGAGTCCTTGAGTCCAGATAATTTTAAATTTTATTTAATGTATCAGGGAAGGGGAAGAACTGCCTGGTTATTTTGCAGAAAAATGTATCCCAGTCTGTTATTGTCAAGTGCAGTGCTCGACTGGCTTCAGAGAGACACTATAAAAAAAACTGTTCCTGTTTTCCTTTTCAGCTGCATTAAATCACTTCGGTGTAAAATTTCCTTTAGTCCTGTCTTTTCCTGTCTGATTCTCCTCTTGATAAATGAAAGTATTTGAAGACAGTTATCAAGTGCTAATGTTGGCGACCTTGTCTGTTCCCAGTCAAAGAAGGAAGGTTAGAACGGCATTTGGAATAATTACTTTTCCTTTAAGTTAACAAACTCATTATGTGTCTGGTTTTATCTTTATTAAGCAAAAATTCCAGCAGATGCTCCAAAGAGGAGGCTTCTCCTACCAATATCTTTGAGGCTTTTGTTCACTTGGGGGTTTATGCCTCACATATTGCAGTATTTGAAAAGATGGTGCTCAAGGAGCAAGGTTATTTTTTAATGTTGTTTATAGATATTTTTATTGTGTGGAAAAGATTATACTGAAGTGACCACTTAAAGCAAATCAAATATGACTGCTTGTGTTTGCCTGTTGCAGCTTGTTTAAAATTGTTCTTAAATTATTTTCTAAGGCATTTCATAAAAATCCCTTAGTGCTGTGCTCATGTATGTGGTTTTGGGAAACAGATGACATAGGCTGTAGTACTTAACAAATTAAAATAGAGCTGGGATGAATAGAGAAAGTGTTTGTTTACTTTTAAATGAAGCACAGTCTATGAAATGACTTAGCACAGTGACAGGATAGACAAACGTACATGGTTTGTAGTCAGCGGCCTCAGAACAAGAGCAGTTAGCAATGCCCAAATGAAACAAGAGAATTACTTGACTCGACCTTTGTTGCTCAAGATAGAGAATACTTCTAATCATTCCTGACAAAGACTAGCAAAATGGTTTACTTCTAAAACAAAGACATGTTCCGAGGCACTCAGTGCATAACCTCACAAGCTGGATCACAAAAGAGACAGGAAAAACCCCAAGTACATAAACTGTGACTCCCACACTGTGTTTACTGGAAAGGTACATTTCACTCTGGATGAAGTCCTGAGCTCAAGTCTCAGAAACAATTAAAAGAGAAGAAGAGGTGAATAACCAATTAATTCCAAGAGCAAAGTGAGTTTCTTC
>NW_008239324.1:11967542-11981005 GCF_000691975.1 Corvus brachyrhynchos
TCTGCTGAGACCTTGCTGGAAGAAGAAATTCGTCCTATCTTACCTGGCAGTGGGGTTGTGCTGGGTTTTGGTGTGGTCACTTGGGGCATTCACAGTGTTACCACAGGTTACCAAGTTTGGGGCAAAGGACTGACAGGAACCTCACAAAGTTCAACAAAGGGAAGTGCAAAGCCCTGTGTATGAGGAGGAGTAACTCCATTTGTTGGTACAGCCTGGGAGCTGACAGCTGGGAAGCATCTCTGCCAAAAACCATGTGGATCTCCTGGTGGGCAAAAAGTTGAACAAGAGTCTGCAATACACCCTTGCAGCAAAAAAAGAGCCAACAGCATCTTGGGGTGCATTTGGAAGAGCTGTCTGCAGGTTGAAGGAGGTGATAATTTGGATGTCTAAGCAAGGTTTTATTCTTAAGACTATTTAGTTTCAATCTGTCTCTTATTGCAGCATGTTTCATTTGCAAATCTGTGCTTTTCTGCTGCCTTGAGCCACATTTTCTCTGTTCTGCTCTCTCAGCCTGTTTTTAATTTCATTCTTCCCTTACTTATCTGCTTTTCTGCTCCATTTCATAATTTACCTTGTTCATCCTTATCATAAGTCAAATTTAGCTATTGGCAGCAAAAGTATTCTGACCCTTTCTTTCAACTGGGTCATCCAATGGGTGGTTGTTCTTTCTGTTAGAGAAAGAAAGAGAGGTTGAGTATTTCTAATACAGTTCAGTTTATTTATAAAAAAATTTTAGAAAAGCAGGAGTCTTAGAGCACAGAAATCAAACTGATTATAATGTCAAGTTTTCACTTGAGGCAAAAATGTGCCTTTTTCTTGGGTGCTGAAAGTGCTTGTTCAAGTTGCTTCTTTCTCTTTGCTACTTCTTTGTTGCCTCTTCAGCAGAAGGGCACACTTCCACAAATACCTGTTGAAACCCCACTGTGTACGTATCTGTGTGGTAATCCATGTCTGTGTTGCTAGTTTAGTGTTACTCTTCCTTTCAAAAAGTATATTTTTTAATTATAATTCTAGAAATTGGAATAATTTTACGGAATAGTCTATGATGCATAAATATTTAGTCGTTCTCCAATCCATGCTGGATATCATTCTGTGAGTGTGAGGGAAAGAAATTTCTAACTGGCACATACAACTATTTCAGAATGTCAGTTGACTGTTATTATGCCCGACTAGGCAGAAAAGATAAGAAATATAGTTTACTGGGACTGTTGCCTCTTAGTATATTTGTACAAAAATGATATATTTTGTATTATGAAATGTAAAATTTAGTCCCAAGAAATCTTCTGCTTTATCAAATTGAACTTTATTGCTGTCTTCTAGTTTGACGGAACACAATAATATGTTTTATTATGTATACTTGTAATCCTCTGATTGAAAGAAACCTGTATTCCAAACTCATACATTTTAGTGTCATGTGAAGATGATTTTGGTTAGAGTACATTATTATTTTGTGCTGTTGGCTTTTCTCTCTTGTTTTCCTATTGCATTGAAGACTGTTTTGTGAAAAGTATTCTTGATGGATGCCAAGATTTGAGAGGTGTGTTCAAATGAGGACCTAAGACTTTCTGTAAAGAGAATAATAAATACAATCCCATGTTTATCTAACCTAGCTGCATTATTGATATGAGCCAGCTTGGAAAGGATTCTGTGCTAGTATTTGTTTCTGTAGTGTAATGAACCTGCATGAAATTTCATCATCACATTTTCTTACCTTTTTTAATGCTTTTTATAAAACCATAGAATATGACCTACTCAGAGCAGCAGAGAATATTAACTTACCTCATCTTCCACAAGGGTTTAGTGCATTTAACATTGCATTTGCCAAAAAATATCAAACACAAACTTTTAATTACTGTGAGGACCAGCTCTGCATTTTTGATAAATTTGTCATGCTTATGAAGAACTTCCACCTTTGTGTGGAAAAGATTAATGGTTTTTCATATGTGAGAAACTGAGGAATGTGGATGTGCTGCTGTGCACTGTTTATAGTCATATAGAAAGTCTGGTGCAGACAGAATTTGAAACTTTAATCACAGCCTTGTGCCTTGGTGACTGTATAATTTCTCTGACTTTACTGTGGGGGAAAGTTACTTAACTGCCTCTACTATTCCTGTCTTGCACTCTATTTCTTGATATAATTCTTGGTAGTTGTACATAGTTTAATGTAGTTCCCTTCACACTTAAACAGTTTGTACTATCATAGTATTTACTGATGGCATCAATTCTAAGTTTTCACGTAGATAACCTGTTTCTGCACTTTGCAAAAGTGAGACAGGTAATTTTTCTGAGTCAAGAGAATTTGATTACGTGTTGGAGATCCTATATGCCTTGTGGGGCTGCTTTCTGGTCCTATACATTGTGACTGGCAAGAGTTGAATATCAATAAACTTTGAACTGTAAGAGACTTCCCCACCTTTCCCATGGGATTGAAGTTGCACTCTTCTTCTACCAGTTGATTCTAGAAACTAGAAAGATTTCGTGTTAACTATTGTGTACTGTATAGAAATTTTCATTTTAGTCTGTAGACTGTGTAATGGTAAGGAAGAAAACCATAGATGATTCTTTGATATAGAAGAGGAAAATATTATAAATATTATTATACATAGTTTAATTTAAAGTGACAGCATAAGGATAATACACATATTTAATTTTGTTTCGAATACCATATTTACACTCCATATTTACAAAAAAACCCCACTTCTCATTTAGGTTAAATGAGAAGTTTAATTCATTTAAAAATTGCAATATTCTGTAGAACACATCTAGGAAATGACCTTTCTTCACTTGAAATGCTCTAAAATTAACTTTTCATAGACTGTAAGTAGCACTCCAGAGACAGATTCTTTAATGTACTGGTTATTGCTTTCAAAGTACTCTTAATTGCCTAAATTAATAATGACTTTTTTTTTTCCTTTGGTTCTTATAAGGGACAAATGAATTTGAATCACTCTCTAAAGAATTGAATTACTGGCCATTCTCTGATTACTTTTTACATTCATTATGAAATTTAAAGAAGAAAAAAAAAAAAGAACAGCAAGGTCACCTTCAGAGTGTTTTCTGTTTGTGAGAAAAGCAAAGGAAAGTGACACAAACTCAACCGATCTTAGGAAAGAACAGAGACTGCAAAAATGGGGGAACTTATGTCAGCTCTGAATGGTACAAGTGTCTGCAAAAGGCAGCATGGTAGCTTCTGATTTGTTTAATGAAAGATATATTTTTATTCAACTCACAATATTGGTGTAATAACACTGTTGTAAAAACAGAAGCCAATACAAAAAGATTTCTGACCTGATTTGAAAACTAGAGGAAAGGGTAAGCCTGTTTTGTGAGACCTGTTTATATCTTTTAGGAATGGTAAAGTAAAGCAGATGTAAAATCTTCCCTAGTTTATTTTTTTCCTAGCTGTAAGCTTTATTCATTAATATGAAAATCTGCATTATAGGATGTACATGGGTTTTCTGTACTCCATCTGGCAGCTCAGAAGAGAGACAGAAAATTAGTCAGGAACTTTATTAATCACTTGGGAATCAGCTGAGTATGTAATTAGCCCAGAACAGCTTTTTAAAATGTTGCCTATAAGGTATGGTAAATCAATTCTAGCTCAATAAATCAGGCTTGTTTGTAAACTTGAACTTCCAAAAGTAGCACATTTGGAATGCTGATATACCAGCAATTCGATAAAAAGCTCTTTACTGCTGGGTATCTGTGACTTGGGTCCTTAGTGGCAGCACTCAAAAATGGGAAATGTGGAAAATGAAAAGATGGAGAAATTGTAGTTTGGGCAGCCTCAAGTCTGCCTGTGAGGAATGGGGTATTCGGGGTTGTGCCTGTGACTTGGGCTCTCATGGTACACGGATGTGCCTTTTCAGACAGTACCTGCTAATGATGGAAATGTATGAAAATATCTGCTGTCATGTTTTAATTATGGCTATGGGAATAATGACAGTGAAACAAATGGAGCAGGTGGAAGCCAAGTAAATAACTATGGTCACTTCATGGAATGGTTTCTTTAAGAGTTTTTACCCTCTATTGCATTATAGCTGCTGCTTTAATGTTAATGTTAAATACTATTCTTAAACCAGATGTATCCTTTAATTATTAACTCCAGGAAAATTAACTGAGGTGGGAAGACTGAGTAGAATCTGGTGACCTGTTTCAGTTCTTAAAATTTCCCATGTAAAGAAGCTTAAAATAGGTCTAAGTTGTTTTTTTTCTGTTTCCATTTATTAAAAAAATACAAATATATAATATACTGTGAAAGTGATAGCTTTGGTCTGCTTTTATTGTTTTGAGGGGAATTCAGCTTCATTTTATGTGGGGTTTTCCCTGGAAGAATGCATGCTTGATATTTTAATGCTAATGTTCTTCTCATAGTATTTTTTTTTTTTTTTTTTTTTTAAATCCTGGCTGGCAGTTTCAGCAATCCCAATGCAGTGTATTTTCATGAGACAGGGATGCAGTGGTTTGGTCTGCAGACTTATGATTTCCTGTTAGGAGCCATTTACTAGTCCTACTTTCAGCTGATCCATGGCAGGAATACTACATGGAATTATGGCAAACAGCTGCTGTAGGAGTGCTCAAGGTACTCCAGCTTTGCAGCCAAGAGAAGCCTGAATTTTGCAAAGACTTAGTGAATTTATTAATGAACAAAAGTAATATTACAAGATTATTATGTATAAAGTAGAGAGTTACCTTTTAATTCCTTAAATTTTAACATGGTGGATTTCAGGCTACCTTGAAATGCCTGGGTAACTGGAAGTGAAAATTCTATTAGCATGACAGAGTATGTATTACACTCCCTCCAAACTTCCTCTCTAAATGTTTAGGATTTCTACAAGTAGAAGAGAAATCTTATTCTTAAAGATGATACAATTAGACATAGCTGGGTCTTGTGTGAGCTTTCAGTGCTGTGCATGATTTGCCATGGTTTTAATCTACATGTATGTACTGGGCTCTTTCTTTGCAAGCTATGAGCTGGTGAAAAGAAAAAGTTTTATTACACGTAGAACCAAAATTCTAGGAAATAACAAACTTTTTTGTGTCAATGTCCTATAAAACTGAGGAGATGGATGAATATTGCATATTGCAATACTTGGCATAGCACAGTAGGTCAGAGACAATTTCAGTTCCCTTCTTCCTATTATTTGGTCTCATTGGGCCATAGTTCAAATGGCTGTCTGCAATTGGAGAATGTAGAGCCCAAAGTGCCACTTCTTCTCTGATCATTACCGAATCTAAATTAATTTTAATGTGAGTAGATATTTCCTAGAGCAAGATTTTTGACATGCTATAGAAGATTAATCTCACTTTCAATAGAAATATACGTCTGCTATCTTAAAGAAACATGCTGCCACTGCTGGGACTCTTTGTAATACCTCAGTGTTTGCTTAATTGCTTAGTGTTGGTTTCGTAATTGAGACTCGTTAATTTGTTACATATTGATAGTGGGGATGGACCCTGAAAAAGGCTTGCAATCCTCTGTAGTTCTGAATCACAGCATGGTTTGGGCTGGAAGGGACTTTAAAGCTCATCCAGTCCCACCCCTGCCATGGGCAGGGACACCTTCCACAATCCCAGGTTGCTCCAAGCCCAACCTGGCCTTGGACACTTCCAGGGATCCAGGGGCAGCCACAGCTGCTCTGGGCAACCTGTGCCAGGGCTTCCCTACCCTCACAGCTAAGAATTTCTTCCTAAAATCTAAATCTACCATCTTTCAGTTTAAAGCCATTACCCCCCTGTCCCATCAGTGAATACTCATAGGAAGGTGTTAATCTTCCACAGTTACTGCAAAAGCAGTAGAGAGCAGTGGAAAAGTGATGGGTATGGAGTGCTGGAGTTGGACTCACAGAGTGCAGGTGTAGTTTTATACTGTTCAGTCGGCAGCAGATAGGTCAGAGAGCTTCATTGCTTTTGATGGTGTTTGGTAATCTTTT
Source organism: Corvus brachyrhynchos (assembly GCF_000691975.1). Taxonomy (NCBI): domain Eukaryota; kingdom Metazoa; phylum Chordata; class Aves; order Passeriformes; family Corvidae; genus Corvus; species Corvus brachyrhynchos. The sequence continues at coordinate 11,973,476 of NW_008239324.1, forward strand.
ATAAAAAGAGATAGATCACCAGCAATTATAACATGATGTGTTAGAAATCTCTTCATATAAAAGTTAGGTTGTGCAACAATTTAACTGGGAACATTTGGGTCCAAAAGATATTCACAATCTTAAGAACACATTAAAGAGATCTTCAGATATTGTGGTCATGTACTTCTGGGTTAACTTTTTAGTTTTCTGAATGTCTGTCAGAAAAATAGCACCTGCTGGAATGATCAAGGGGATCTCAGGGAGAAAAAAATGTTTGAAGATCTATAAAGGCTGTTCTCTGTACTCCTGTAGACTGTACAAATATACTAAAGCTGACAGTAATTGTGTCTGCACTTTCTGCGCATCTCACATACATAAACGACAATTTACCAGGAGCTCTGGGATTGATTTCAGTCAATAACAGTTTGGGATCAAGACTTGAACTGGAACATAGTGCATCTTTTCCTTTTTGAAAAAACAATAGCTATGGTAGAAGGGATTTTTTAGAATTACGTTTAAAAACCAACCGCATACAGGCAGCATCAACAAAGCCACTCCCTGGGGATTTTTCCTTTTTAACAAGCTTTCTTCAAAATTACAGTAATTGATGCATCCATAGATTTTAACGGTCTTTTCAGCATTCTAAAATATTGAACAGATCCTAGAATGGAACATCTAGGAACGTGGTTTTCATCAACTCTGTTGGAGAGAACTGATTTTCCACATACACGTTTTTCCTTGTTTTGCTGCAATTGCTCTGGACTATGTGAACTTGTGGCATAGCTGGAAAGGACATTACAGGTGAACATGAAGAAACACTTTTGGCATGGTGTCTGTGACACTATCCTTTACTTGTCTCTGCAACTCTGAGGAATTTAGCAAGCAGCTGATCTGCCCCAAGGTTCCAAATATAAGTTAGTGGGTCGAAACTGGAAAGATTTTAAGTAGGACAATAATTCAGATAAATGTGTGGGCTATTTGTACATACCACCATCTTTTTTTTTTCTTAAGACATTGTCCTATGATGTGTGTTTGGTGTTGAGTGTACTATTACAAAGGTAGGAAAATTAGCTGGTTTTGTTATCTTGTAAGATGCAAAAGCAAAACACCTGGTATTAGAAGGAAACTTTGGGCCTGCTGGAAAAGGACCCTTCTAGGTCTGTTGAGTGCATTGCAGGGTTTAGCAAATGGGATCTGTAGAACAGCTGCTGCTTGTGGAAACCAAACAATCACAAGCCACTTTGTGGTTCATTAGCAGTTAGAGAACATTTTGAAGGGAGGTATGCAATATACAATATTTGCTCAGAACCCTATCAAACAAAAAAAAGGAAATCTGATTAAAACAGTATCAGAGGAAGCCCCGGGATGTTCTGTTATAACTTGAAATCCCGTTAGACTATAGCAAGTTGAAGGCCAGGCAAATTTTATGCTTCAGCAACTTGTAAGGGTCTCTTTTACATTTTCAACCATAAATAATTAGTTCATGGTGATGACAATTTACCTTCTCTTTCAGCACAGTATTTTGAAGCAGAACAATCTGTTGGATGCAGATAAGCATTTACTGAAAGTCATTATAAGGTAATAGGAAATTGTTCAGAGACCTCCACTAAAGCTGAAGTTGAATAACCCCAGGAGCAAAACCTACATACTAACGGTCCAATTACACTCACACCTTACACTTAATTGTTATTTAATAATTTATAACTAAGAAATATATTCTGTTACATTATATTATATTCTGTTCTATTATTTCACTGCTGAATTACAGATCTGAAGTAAACTGTGTGTAAATTGAGGAGTACATTGTTTTTCCAAACAGGCATGGCAAGTGGCATTATCTTCTGCTCAGTGTGGCAGCATGTTTGCTTGGGTTATTTAGGTTTATTTGATTTAGTGACAAATGCAATAAATGTTACTGATATTTTTATTTCTGCTGGCACAAGACAAGAAATTGCCTTGCTTTCTTGAAATGTTGATAAGGTTATTTGTGTAGGCTGTTTGCTAGTCAAACACCAGTGTTGTTTTTCCTGTTTTAAAACTGAAGTGGTTGTGGTCATAGAGCAAATGGACTTACTGGAGTGCAATGGATACAAAAGGAAAATAACTTCCAAACAGTTGATAAATGATGTAAAATCAGAAGACTTTTCTGGTAAAAAGTAGGTGATATAGAGATAAAAAGCTTTATCTGTTGCTTGGGAGAAAATTATGCCTTTTGAAAGGAGGGGAGACATGAAATGAAGTTAATACTAGGAATAAAAATATATTGAAAAGGGATCTAAGTGAGATCTGGGAAAATATTTAGAAAGAAAAATTTGAAAAAAAAGCATTATTATATCTATGTGCATAATGTAGAGTGATAGAAATAGTTGACAGAGGTCAAAATTCAAATTAAAAAAATACGGAAGAAAAGCATTAGAGAATGTATGTGTTTCCCCTCATGTAGAATTATGGCTGGCTTAACAGAAATACTTGTAAAATAGAAAAATTAACCAAGTTGAAGACAAGTATTTCTAGTATTCAATTTAGAAGTTGTGCTTATTTTTTATTATATGTTCTTCTCCAGCCTGTCTAAACCCAGTAGAAAATGGTGAGCATTTATAGGATGTTTTGGATAATCCAAACAACATTGAGGAATTAGGTTGATGTTGAAACAGGTCAAATGATGCTTTAAAAAATGTTAACATAACTAATAATCTGTTATGAGCATTTAATTAATGTAGGCTGAATTCTAAGGTTTTCTTTATGGCTGTATTTGACAATTATAAGGTAAAATTTTACTATAAGATTAATGTTATTTTTAAGATGATATATTTACAGGCATTATTACAAACCATGAAGGCAGCTGAGATACAATCTGTAGAATTAGTTTGAATTGATTAATCATAATTCTTTTCCTCCCCCTAATTTTTCTCATTAAAAACCCAAGGTTAACTTTTAATGACCAGTTTTGTTTGACCCACCAATGTATAAACACAAAAGGCAACATAACAATACTCAGTATTACTCCATTAACCTTCTAGAGCTGGTGTTCCCTAGACCCAAGATTATATTAGCAAATAAATTTCATTACAGACTAATGCTGTTTTGTGTAATACTCCTCTAACATATCCTTAATTTATGGCATTAATCATCAATGACAAAAATTTTAACCTTTTATGGCCTCCCTACAATTAATGAAAATTAAGCTTCACAGCATGTCAAATTAAGTAGATTATTGCCATTGATGGCCAGTCTGCCAAACAAATGACGGTGACTTTATGTTCCTTTCGTGAGGTAAGTTCTGTAAGAATTAGGATCGTAATATATTTCCTACCCTAATCTATGGTAAATTCTTCAAATGAAATTCTCCATGGGAACTAAATGCTGGAATTTTCAATCACATCTCTGAAGTAAAACCTTGTTCGTTGTCTTGTGTTCTCCAAAGAGATGCTGTTAAATGGTGTGCTCTCAAAATTGAGTTACTTAATTTACTTACATTACTTTAAAGGACAAAATGAAATAGATATAGCAAAATCAAAAAATCCTTTTCATGTCCTACTAGATTTATTAGGAGGCTCTCTGGATGTGATTATAATTGTCCCAATGTCATAAATGTTTTGTTGTGGTTTCTGCAATGCTGTTATTAAGTACCTTACAAAAAAAAAGTTCACTCCTTTTACATAAGTGGCCTATCTTGACTGGGTGGGAAATTTCAGACACTCTTTGACTAGTTACAGTAATAAAAATTGAGAAAAGTGTGTGTGTGGAGGGTGATGGAGATGATATATTCTGTATATACTGGAAATAAACTCATAAAAATATGAGTATTCCTAGAGGGGCAGAGTTATTTAAAAGACAGATGGGATGGAAAAACTTTGTGGCACTTTTGAGCAGCAATAAATTATGTGCTTGAAACTGCTTAGATTTGAATTTTCTTTGTTCTGTAATTAAAATACTTAATTCCTGTGCTCTCTGGAGAGCAGAATGTCACAAATTCATTGTTCATCTTGACTGACGAATCAATTCTTTTTTACATCTCTTTTATTTATATTTATTTACTTATCCACATGCTCTTTTTCAGTATCATTGGCACAATCTGCACACTGCATGTCTGAGTGAAAACGGGTGGCCTCCCAACTCCTGCTACCTCATTATTTGTGAACCAGCCACTTTTGCTTCTTCGTACTTCTTAAAATACACACATAGCCCAGGATAAAGCACAAGCCTGGAGATACAAAACTGGATGCTGTGTTAGATAGTAGCCTAACTAAAAGAAAATTGGCTTGCAGGAGGAAATTCTGTTTTCCTGCTGGTCTGTGAGACTTCCCATGGTATGTCATTGTCCCCTAATTTGAAATGAGATATTGCAGTAGGGTTCACAATCCAATCTGTGTGCATGGGGCAGGATTGGCACTGCCTGGGTCATACCCATGAGACTTTGTGCTAGAAATTTCATGAACTATGAATATGCTTAACTGGTACATTACTTAGGTGGTGCTCCCTGATTCAGTCACTGTTTGTGGGTATTGTGCAGTCCTGACCAGCATGTGGACACAGGCTGTGTCCTGTAGGGTAAACAAATGATGAGCATGTCTGCTTTTCTGCAAATATGAAAATATGAAATAGATGAATATGGGACTTGGAACTGATACTGCTTCACTTTGAAATATCTGTGTAGCTTTAGCTTAGGCTGGCAGCAGGCATGCAGCTCTAATGAGAGTACCTTTTAGAATGTTATTTTCTGGAAAAAGCCCTCCATGTACTCCTGTAGTTGGGTTTTTAGGCCTTGCACTAATTGTAATTTCAGTATGTGCCCCTTTTTGGAGTTGCTATCTGTAAACTTCTGGGGCATCCTGAGAAAGAACAGTGTCTTGGTAGCTAACCCTGGGCATATTTCTTGGTGCATGACTGTGTAGGATAACCTTGAAATGACTGAACAATTTTCCTTAGGTCTGTGACTGAAATTGAGTCTCTTTTTGAAGTTAATTTCTGTGCTTCCACCAGTATTAAGCCTTTACATGCTGACATTGCATGTAGATTGAGTGGGAAAGGCTGGAAGGAAACTTTTAATGCTCAGTGTGATGTGTGGGGGTCTGTTTGACTTGTTCATAATGCTTCAGGATTAATGCTTTGGGGCCCGAGTCATGGCATCCTTTGTAACAAAACAGTGCCAGGAAAACAAAGTGCAGGGGCTTCTTTTCCATAATAAATTTATGATCAGAGGAAATATTCTATTTTTCACTGTAGCTGAGTTGGTCAATTAAGTGCATGTAAAGGTCATTCCTACCAAATGCTGAATGTATGAAGTATGTTCTTTGACAGAGGCAAGGTCACCTGCTCCATATGTTTGCTTTCATTGTTAATAATGTGCACATTTTTTCTGAACCTTAAGCTAAATTAACATAATCATGTGTGACAGGTAGTTTTCTGAGTGATAGGGAAGCCTTTAGGGAGTAGATTTTTAATAAAATGAAGGATCGTATATAAGTTGAAAATTGCAGCCGGGTAAATAGGTTTGTATTGGTGAGGAGAGCTCACAAAACAAGTCAGCTGAAGGAGCAAATTAATAATTTAGGTACTGAGATGTGAGAATATATTAAAAAATAGTTTAGGGTCCTGGAGGAAATGGCAACAGCTACTTTGGGTTTGTCGTCTTTTTCTAAAGGGAGAATAATTCACAAGTAGAGGTCAGCTATTATTAGAGAAAATGCACAACAAACCAGGTTGGCTTTTTAACTTTTCAGTGTCAGCCCTTAAGGACACAGGATAGGATTTTCAAGGCTCTATAATACATTTGTTACTGAAATTATTGGGGTTCTGTCACTGAAAGTGTCTGAAAAACGATCTTATTCTAGGAAGCGTCAGCAAGCAGTTGTGTCAGATCTGGCTAAAAAATGTTTAGGCATCTAAAGTAACCCAACTGAAAACAAGAAAAAATACACAGTTTTTTTCCCAAAGTCTGGTGAGCCATACAATTGAATACAACGAGGAAGTAATCACACCATGCCTTGCCTTAAATAGCTTCAGTAATGGTGTCATAAGTTGGCAGTTTATTCTGCCAGCTTTTATTGTCCTGGGAAGAACAAAGTGTTTCCTGGTTCTCACATTTGCTTCAGCTCCCAATAAGAGGCTAGGAAGTTTTTCTGTCTCAATTTTTTTGTTCATCTTCCACAAACTTCTCTAAGGGGAGGCATGATTGCCCTATGTTTATTCATCAGAAATCAATTAATATTTTTAGTATTAATGAACAATTTACCATTTAGAAAATAAGAAAAAAAAATTGCCAACTCTTCTATGTGCTGACGGATGTGCTTTGTCAATGCCTGGCTGAAAGAATGACTGTTATGTGGTCACTGAGATGTTTGCTGGACTGCATGTAAACAAGCATGACAGCTTTCATAGATATAGCAAAGAAATCTGTCAACGTATTTGACAAAGATGTCCTAGTTAAACACAGCAGAGAAGCTGGTACTTTTCATTTGACAATTTGGAGGCCACCTCATGATAATTCTTGAAGAAAAATAATTGATGCATAGGTTACAGTAGCTCAGATATGAAGAGGAAATGGGTGGTTTATTTGAAGTATTCCAGTACTTTAGATGTTGGCCAGTCCTTTGCTGAGAGAGAGGGAAAGTTTACAGTGATAATTTAATTTTATTTTTGATGCACAGTTCTGCAGTGTATCCTAGAGTTGGAGTGAAAACAAAATTTCAGTTATCTGCTAGCTCCGGTTTAGCTATGGGAATGAGATGCAGATTTCATCATCTGATAGAAGTCTGGCTCTATAAATATATATTTGTGTGTATATATATGAGTATATATTTCAGTGGTATTTCTAAGCCTTGGAATATCAATGGTATGTCTTGTAGTCATGTTGTGATGACAGCACATTTTGTTTTTATAGCATGGGCTGATATTTTATTTATGTTTTATGCAAAATAATGTAGCCAACATAATTAGACAGTAATTTGTGACTTCCAGTGTAAACATTTTAGGAGCTGTGTAGTCAGAAGCGGTTGCTAATTAGAGAGCTGTTAGCTAAACATATATAATTGGGAACAGACTGACAGACTATTCCAAACAGCAGGCTATTTATAACTCCATGCTGTTCTTAAATTATATTTTGTTTAATGGACTTTGGACAGTGCATAAAAGGAGGGTTTTGTGACTTGATCTGCACTTTAATTTCTTTAAATAAAATGAAGCCTTGCAAATGTGAATGCCACACAGGCTAGCTGTGATAATTAAAAGCTATTATTAACTAGATGACTTTCTGGCTGAGCCATTTTCTAATTTCTTTAGGAGTGTGGACTCCCTGAAGAGAGTTATAAATTCAAGTATTACTTAATTATGCTTTTAACAATAAAGGGCACTTTAATCAGCAACCTCTCAAAAACCCTTCTCCTGTAGTCATTTATTCAAACAATGAAAAAGTCAAGAGACACTTATAATATAAAGTCTTCTAAAAGTACAATGTACCTATTCACAGGCCTAATTTATGTTATATTGGTTCCTATCAATGCTTACCTTCTAATATCAAAAGAAAAGTATTGTTTCAACTGCTTTTGCCTA
>NW_008239324.1:11981055-12045925 GCF_000691975.1 Corvus brachyrhynchos
GGAATGATTTTACTACAAAGATTTTTGTTCTTTTTAAAGAAAAGCTTAGATGATACCTGGATCTCGTGGTCATGCTCATGGATAGGGGTGAATAATATGAACTCTAATAATTGTCCACTAAGGGATGTGTTATGTTTCAGAAACTGGGAAAACTAAATATACCCTGCAGACAATTTTAACATTGAATAGGGGTTTTATCTTCAATTTTGAGGGAGAAGTCTGATAGTTTCTCTTTAGGACAGTTGTCTTTGGAAGCTGGGAGAAGGACTCAGAGTGCTGGAAGGGGTGTGCGAGCCTGGTACTTGCGTGTGTTGGGAATTGTCACCCCACCTGCAGGCCCAGCTCAGACACCAGCAGGGGTCCTGAGGATGAGGTAGCTTGTAACGGTCTTTAAAAGTTGAAAGGGATTCTCCATGTATAGGGGAAACCCACTTGTACAGGGAAGAGTACTTTGCAAGACCGCAGGGAAGAGAGAATTCCTGTTCCACAGCCATCTGCAGTGCTGCTGTTCCAAGGCAGTGCTGTTGCAGGAGTGTACTGCCTGCACTGTAGCAAACAAATGACTTTCAGGGCTGATGCTTGCTGCCCTACGGGTTCTCTGTGCTCATTTTGAAAATACACACATGCCCTGAATAACACTGGCCTTGCTTAATTCTCTTCTGGTTGGTAAGTTAAACTGTGATAAAAATGGCTACAAATATGCTTGTGACTCTTCAGCTGTGACTCTCAGCATACAGCTTCTGGTATTTGTTTTGTTTTCCTTTCTTTTATAGTTCTCCATGTGCTGTTTAACCCCTTGATACTCAATGTCTGTAATTTTTTTTTGTTCTAGAAAAATTAAAGGAACAAAGTGGAGAAAAGAACTTACCACGCAAACCCCCAATTAAGGAATGTTTTTGATGAAATGAGAAAGGCCTTCCTTTCTTGTAAGTGTGACTTCTTATATTTAAATTAATCTCCTAGATATTTTTATTCAACCCTAATCTATATTTTGGCTTGTTAAAAGGGCATGAATCCAGTTTAACTGCATACAACAGATAAATTGTTTGGATTTACATCGTTGTTGCTCAGAGAAACTATTGGAACCAGAAGGTCTAATGGTCCTTGTAGTCCTGAACTGGTCAAAAGGTTAATGAACATTTATTCTACTGTAACATCTAAATGTTTATCTTCAGTGTCCTCACTATATATCTGTGAGTATTGTTTTGCCCTAAGAACATGAACTTTCTCTTTTGTGGTTTTATAAATAGTGATTTTGGTTCCTAGGCAAAAAATACTACTACTTTTTTTTTTTTTTTTTTGGAACACTGGGTACTGAGTTCATAGTCTAGAATTTTGTCAGTTAGTGCCTTGTATTGTATTCATCCCTGAAACTGAAGAGCAGGCATGATATAGTTGTAACTGGTCATCTTTAAGCTGATATTAAATACTAGGGACTTAAAGAAAGGATGCTGTATATTTCTGTATGTATCTTTTTTGTTTTTGTTTTCCCTTCTCATTAAAGAGAATCAGGATTTCTAAATGAATCTCCTGCCAAGCCTTTTATAATCCCTGGGAATTTATGAAAACTGAGAATTAAGTATTATTAAATATACACGAGAGCACTAAGTTATAAAGAAACATTTCCATTGATATATTTCAGCTATGGGGCAATTTGCATAAATCTAAAAGTCACATCAACAATAAAGAAAAGCAACAGAAGCTTACTACTACTCATGCTGTAAAGAATTGTGTGGCGTATCTTACCTTTTGAGGATGTGATAGGTGGCTACAAGTGCTCTTCTTAGGTTTAAAAGAGCTCCTAAATCATGGCATATATACAGAGGTAAAACTGAAGACCAAATGAGATCAAGAGAAAAAAAATATTATCTTTAGTTTTCACATTTTTTGCTTCAATGCATGAATGTGCTCTGCAGACATGGAAAATAAAATTCATATGAAATTAAGACTTAATGATGAAACAGGGTAGGTTTCATTCAAATAACATTGCTCTCTATTTGGGTAAGTTTCTTTCAAAAGTCAAATAAATAATGGTAAAGTCTTTTTTTCTTATATTCATCATAATTGCTGGTTCCATTGCATGTGAAATAGAGGTGTGTTGGTGTGCACAGTAAGAAATGAACCATCCTGACGTAGCAGCCAAGGGCAGAAACAGCAGATTTAAACCACAGTGCTGTCAGATTTCTCACAGTGTTGGTGTGATGTGATCACACGTCCAGATGATTGTGCAGGTACAACGTGAAGAGCATGACACAGTTCTTGTGGCAACGTCACCTCTGCCAGCAGCTGCCAAGACTATTTATGTGTAAACTGGAACTGTAGTCAAAGAGCAGCATTCCTTTAGTTTTGGCTTTTCTGATAGAAGAGAGCTAGTTCCAGTAAAATGTAAACCCTGAAGAGATTTGTTTGCATTTAGGTTTGGCTAAAACTGAAAACCAAAAAACTTTCATATTTTAAGCATTCTAAAACTAAAAATGAAATTCTATCACCTACTTGGAGAACATACCTTGCTGTAAAGCCTGATTCAGTTCCTGCTAAAGCTAGGAGGAAGTTGGTCAAACTGTAGGAAGACATGAGAGACCTCACAAACCACACAGCAGCACTGCAGAATGAGGTAACATTTAAAGGCTCCTTTTTGTTGTCTGACTAAAACTGCAGGCAGCATAAAAATGCTTCATTGAGAACATGTCAATCAAGTGGTGCCTTGAGAGGTGTCATGTGAGACTGGTTTGGTAGTTCTGGGTCCTACATCACTGTGCAGTCTCACCATGGTAACTGTGCAGGATAAAAAATTATAGATGATGTACAAAGAGATTCTCTTAGAATCTTTTAATTTGTGATTCTATGAAAAGATGAATGGTAAATTTATGGGGCTGCTTTTATCAAGCTGCATACTGATGTTAATTTTCAATCTATGCTGCATAAATTGGAAATGGGAAAAGGCTGAGATTTCATAACATTTTACTGAAAATATTCTCTCGCATTTTTTAAGTTGCTTTCTGTCTTTTGGATATCTAAAGTAGTTTTGACCATAACTGTAGCTTTCCTCACTGAAGTTACACAGATTTTTGAAAGTAACATTTGAGTACAAAGTGGTCTAATATTGAATAAGTGGCTTCTAATTAAAAATCTAGGAAAAGAAAATAAGGGGGAAAGTTAACTCTTCTTCTTGTCTGTTTTGACAATTTATTTTCTCTTTGACAGTCTCAATTCTCTCATTAAAGGCCTGTAGATTAATTGAGGTTTTCTTATTTCTATGACTTATCCAAAGGTTTGGTGATTCCTTTTAAGGTATCTTGTTTTTTGTAATGATTAAAAACCACCTTGGATATGATAGTTTGTAATTTACCATTGCTAATTAACGAAGTTTTAATGTGCTAACAACAAACACTATGGCTAAATCATCAACAGAATTGTTTTTAAAAGGCAATTTCCATTTCTTAGACAGTGTTAGTGTTCTGACATTTCTGTGCTACACTGCATTACATTTCTGTAAACCTTATTAACTTTTTCACAAGCAATTAATTATGAAAGCAGTGGGAGTAATAAGACTTGATTTTCAATTCATGGTTGGACCCTTATCTAAAAAGGCAAATCAGCAAATTCTGATTAAAGTTTTTCCTTTGGTGGGGATGTTCATAACCCTCTCTCTGGTGTATAATGAGAGCTGGGTTCATATTGCAGCCTTTAATAAAACTTCTAAGAATGTAACTCCATGGACTCAGCTGTCAGGAGCACAGGTGAGCAGGTGGGCGTGATGAAGAAATGCTCTCAGAATTTCTGAGGTGTGGTTTTACTTGGTCTCAGGCTAAAGACACATCAAGGGGCAGGCAAAAGGCAACAAGCAGGAATTGCACTGAGCAGTTTTCTGCTGAGTGAAGAAGTACTGAAGTTCCTATTCTAAATGAGGATGCACACAGTTTTCAAATTAGACTTGTCTCACAAGTTCCTGCAGGAGGACTGTTCTGGGGTCACTGGGTATGGCTACTAAACTGAGAAAATTTCCACAGAACCTCCTGCAAAACCTTGGTTTCAATAACTTGAGTTTGTGATGAGAAAAGGATCTCCAGTCTCTAAAAGTGGATCCAAATGGGTCTGTTTGAACCAGGAAGGCGCTTCTGGCCATCTGAATGATGACTGGATTATTAAAAAAAATAACTACAAAAAGCACAATTCCAATTCTGCTTCCAAATAAGGATATGATAAAGGGAGGGGCTGTGATTACTAATGAAAGGGCAGCTTTGCCATGTGGGTCTGGAGTCAGCTGGCAACATCTGTTCTTTCTTCAGATACTTATTTCTTTTTTTTTATCACCTGTCTTCATTCTTGATTTTTTGATACATATTTTATCTTCATCTCTCCATTAACATTTCCCTCTTCACCCATTAAGCACAATTTTGTGGATGTATTCTTGGAATTCTACCTGAGATGGCCTATTAGGCATTGTAATTAGTCATGAGTTCATTAATAAGTCTGAACAAGCCAATTACGATGTATCTGTGAAACAGTGATTAGTTCTAGAAAGGCAGCTATTAGAAACAAAATATATTAAACATTTTACAGATTTTTTTGTTGTTGTTGTTGTTCTATTATTGGAAAAGTTTATAGCTTATTTTCAGTTGCAGTCTGCTCATTATTTTGAGCCTGCTCCAGGTGGACTCAGGAGAATTTCTCTCAAGTACCTTTGTTGCTTGCTTATTATTGCATTTGTACATGCTAGAAGAGCATGCTGAAGTGACAAATTTGTATCAAAATCTTAGCTGATGACAGCTGTTTAAAAAATTCAGATCAACTTTCTTATTCTGAAAAGTTTTTGTAAATGGAATTTAGGTATTTCCAGCTAATAAAAATGACTCAATTATTGTCAGTCCTGTTTTTAGAACTATTTTCAGCTGTTTGGAAAAGTTAAGTGTTTGCAGGTGCTTTGAAATAATTTTGAAAAATATTGCAAACAAGTATGTGAAATTATATATTCTGGTAAGCAGGAATTTGTCTCAAGATATTTCTAATATCTGTGTGCTATTTAATCAAATTTATCCAGGAATCATTTTTAGTCAAGAAGGCATCCTCTCTACTTGCAATGGGTTAATGTACGTTAAGATTTTGTAGATTTGGCTTTAGAACCATCAGAAATAAGTCAAAAAATTCTAGGATAAATACAATTTTATTTTCCTCAGACACCAAGCAATCAAAGGCTCAGCTAAGGAGTTCCTTGAATTATTGAGGGACCCATGTTTATAACTAAGGGATCTCTGTGTGTAGTTTGATGACAGAAGAGCTTGATATTGGGAGACCTTAGATCAGTTCTATACTTTATAATTCACGAAAGTAAGAGAAAATCATAGTCTGGAGAGAGATGTGTATTTTATTTGGGAAGATGATGAGATTTGATTCCTGTACAGGGCAGGTAAATGTTTAGAAGGGCAGAGGTCACAGACTCAGTGTAGCTCTTAGAGCGCAAAATGGCAGTAGGTGCCCCTAAAAATCTACCCAGTAAACTTTCTCACCATGGAAATCTCCAGATCTTTGGACAGTCCAGTATTCATGAGCTGGGTTTTTGTACTCTTAATATTATGATTGCTTTCCAGTTGCTACTGAGATTTGACAGTTTCTGCTAAGTAGTGATTTGAGGGTGTTGCTTGTGAGACTTTGACCAGAATACTGGAGCTGGGAATAGAAAAGGGGTGTGTGGAGTAGTGACCTCTGAAATAAAATCTAAAGACAGTTGAATAAAACAGGCAATTATGCAAAATAAGTTGATATTCAATATAATTTTTACATGGAGGAACTAAGTATGTTCATTTGATATTTTTAAAACGATGAAAGCTGTTGAGGAGTTTTTGACAAATGTGCATAAATGAAGTACTGTTCAGTCAGGGATGCAAGGAAATTTTGGAACAATAATTAACTTAAAATGTGGTGTTAGAACTTAGCATTATTTTACTCTGTCTAGTATAACACATGCTATAGGGACATTGCAAAATGACTGTATTTCCTATAAATTTGAGTAATTAAGGTTAGAAGGGGGGGTGTTCTGTGGTTTTAGGAAGGAAAACTGGCTTTTTAATTAATTAAAAAGAAAAGATATAAGGATCAGAGGTGAAAATGGGCAATGAAAGGCACTTAAAACTACCCTTTTTTTTTTTTTTGCCTCCTCTGCTCCTCATAGACTTTTTGTTATTTAGGAGATAAGAAAGTAAATTTAAAAATAAATTAACTGTAATAATATTAATTTAATTTAACATAATGGAAATATTTTTACTGGCCAGAATTGGAATTCCATAGAGAAAGTTGAGACTTTGTTTTAAAAATAATTCTTAATCCTCAAAATAGTTATTGAACATGAAAAAACAATTTTGAAGGATCTTTTTTCTCTAATCTATTTTTCTTTATTAACAGATAAATGTGTTTTTGTATTTTGTTCAGTTTTTAATGAAAGTGAGGGGATATAACTGTAATGTGAGCTACTGTAAACTGCAGTTTGATTTAAGCAGGTAGATGTGATTTCAAAATTACCTGGGGATTTCAGTTCAAATAATACAGCAGAGTAGCTCATGGGATTTTGCTGCCTCTTCCAGCCCCTCTCTTCCAGCTTCAGCTGAATTTGTTCTTGGAGTTTGTCTTGCTAAAGGTTTGCAAGTTTGACATTAAACAGTGCCTCAGAAAGTTTTTGGAGCAATCTGCCGTGCCTTTGGTTTAACAGGCTTAGCTAATTGGAATGTTTATACAAAAGGCACTGTTAGACCCTGCTTAAAATTTCTTGACATTAAGCTGTGCTGCCTTGGAAATGAAGTGTGCCTGCTGGGGTGAGGATTTATTTGAGTAACTAAGCTGTCCAGAATTTTAGTGGGATTTTTTGAGTCCTAAATTCTGCAATGTACATGAAGAATAATTTACTAAATCCACAAAAATCTTTTGGATGCCTTCACATAACTCAAGCTTTATTTAGAGTTTCTAGTTTTTCTCTTGAATCTTAATATTCTTTCAGTCTGGTGTGCAGTGCTGAATATTCTGTTGGACTGAATACTTGCCTTTAAATGAGTGATGAACTTGCCTGGAGGTGATCCAGATTGAATGAGTTCCATTGGTTGTGTCATTCCCTGCTGCAGTGGTCTCCAAACCTTTTGATCATCAGCAAAAAAGTTTTTGAGTGTTCCACCCCCAATACATGTATTTTTACTTTGAGTCTTTGTAGCATCCAATTGCTCAGTATCTTTTTTAACTGAGTGTTCTCAGGCATGGAGATTCCAAACCTATCTGGACTTCTGTTCCAGGGCTTGATTGTTCTTATAGTGAAGAATTTTTCCATTCTATCTAATCAGAATCTTGTTTGTGACTGTTTCCTCTTGTTGCATCCTTCTGAGCCTGGCTGTGCCTGCTCTATAAACCCTGACTGCCTCAGGTAATTGAAAATTGCAATTGGATGCCCTGAGCCTTCCCTTTATCAGTCTGTGCAAACCCAGTTCCTCCAGCCCTTCCACGTACCTCAGCTGTTCCAGATCCCAAGAGCTTTGATGACTCTCTGCTAGAGGGTGCCTTTCCTCTGTCAGGGAACTCCAAACCAGACCCAGTACTCAAGGCACGGTTTGGAAGTGCTGAATGTGGGGAAATAATCTGATGCAACCTGCTGGCTGTGCTCCTGAGAGTGTGAAATCACTGCTTCATTTCTGCTGTATTTGAAGGTGCTCCAAGCAGAGAAGGACGAATTGTTGGAGCACTTCCCACTTGTATAAAACCTGTGCTTGACTGAGCTCCTAAATATGCTTCTAACTGTAAACCTCTGAGCTCTTCAATATTTAAGATTAATCCCTGCATGTTAATGTGAAGCTTGTCAATGCCTTATTCATACAAACTGCAGGTCTTCTTTTTTCAATTGTGACAGCAATTTAATTGAGCCACACTTTCAGTTTTTTAAAATCCTGGGATCTGTATTGATTTGCATTATGCATTTTAAACTAGGAGTATACTGTTGAACTAGATAAAACACTTAGCACTTTTTCTCTTAAAAGATTTAATTTGGCCTCTTGGTAGGAGAGGAAAAGTAATGTTGATCTGGCATGTTCAATATCAGTATCATTGTACAAAAAAAGAAATCCCTTGTCAGACCAAAAGGATAAAGGCTTTTTGTATTTGGAGTGAACATTAGGTGATGCAAGATGCTGAGTGGATAAAATAATAGGAAGACAGTAAGTTCTGAAGAACAAATGGGTAGAGAGAGAAAATGTGGTTCCAGGGAAACAATTGCATTCAGCTTCAGCATGATCATGCAGAAATAAAGTATTAGTCTCTGTACCTTCCGCAGGAGTAAGATTGGAGCCTGTAAAAATACAGACAGATGAATACTGTCGTTGAGTTTAATATAGGCAATTAATTTTGATACAGGTAATCTGCACAGACACGTGATTATCTATACTCTTAGTTTCTTGCTTTGTTTATAGGAAATAATAAAACTATGATTCCAGTTGGAAAACTGCTTTCAGTCAGGTAAAAATGAAAAGTTTTGAGCACTCATTTTTAATAATTATTGTGGCAAATAAAGACAGGATCCATAATATGCACATGAAATAAATATTTCATTTGCTGTTCTTCTGACAGTAGTTCACGATACACAACTTTTCAAATAATGTCATGATGCTTGATCCTGTGCTATAGTTAGTGGAAATTGCAGCTGAAGGAATTAGTGAGGTCCTGGCAGAATTCACTGAGAAACCTGACTTTAGTAAATTAAGGATTTTTTATTGAAATTAAGATACCACATGTGAGGAGAAGGAGGGAATAAGCATGCTTCTATATTATATTTCTAATATTCTTCTAATATCTAAATATTTCTAATTATAGCAATCCTGACCAAGTGATTGCTGTGAATTCTGCAGTGTGAAAGTCTTTCCCCATTCAGGTAACACAGAGCCCTTGGAGAACTTTGCCACTTGCCCTTCTATTGCTACCCTTTTGTGTTATGAATTGTGTTCACTTTTCTTGTGCTTACTGCTGGCACTCATGGCATTATTTTGAGTGTGCTCTGAAATTCTGCTTTAATTTTCATGGTCAGTTCCCAGGTGGAACAACACTCCCTGTATCCACCTGCTCAATTCTTACTTTCCCCTCTCAGTGCTGCTCCCTGGCACTTCACAGTTCTCTGTCTTCATGTGCTGCTCTTGGGTCAGTCAGCTCTACTGTGCACATCAGAATCTTTATGAAGCTGTTATATTTTGCTGAAAAATGAGGGACTAGGAAGAAAGTCTCAGGCATTTCTAACTAGGCTTCAATAAATGGCAGGTTTATACTCTAAGGCATTAAAGCTGAGAAATTAAAAAACAGAGGAAAGTAACTGATACAATCAAGCTTAACATGGCAACAGAAATTGTAGCTAGGAAGAATATTTTAATTATACTTCCTAGTATATCTAATTCTACTTCCTAGAAATTACTATACTAGTAACTTCTACTGCTGTAACTTTATTTTTAAATATTAAATTTTAACTGCTATTTCTTGCATGATTAATCCCATTCCTGATTAATTTGAAACACTATGTCTGTGCTACTCCCACATAATATTCCTGGAGGGATAATGTGCTTCAGGGGCAAATGTTAACTGAATGTGCTGCATTATCTCTTCCTGGCATAGCAAACAAAGGAGAAAAAAAAAAAATCATTTATTTCCAACTTCAGAAAGCAGCTTTAGGGGATCACAGTGGCAGTGCTTTGAATTCAACTGAATGATTGTGATAGCTTTTCCTTAGTTTTTTCAGTAGACAGGAATGATGACACACTTCATCAGTAGACTTGGAAACATAAAACTCCTATGGAATCCGTTCAAGTTGAAACAGCAATCCTGTTTATCTATGCAACATCAAGTCATCCTCTCCCCCCTTTCCACTACTCATTCTAGAAAACGAATATATTGCTGGACTAAACAATTACAGATACTTCAAGGCTTTGGCCTAAACAAATCTGAAATTAGAGATGCAGTGATATATTTGAATGAGGTTTTTAGAGAGCTTAGCACTGCTACAAGAATGACATATAGATCCAAGGCATTAAATTATTCTGCTGCTTTATGTTCCTGGGAATGCGTCTGGTGACTGATAGCAGAGA
This sequence comes from Corvus brachyrhynchos, assembly GCF_000691975.1. NCBI lineage: Eukaryota > Metazoa > Chordata > Aves > Passeriformes > Corvidae > Corvus > Corvus brachyrhynchos. The sequence goes on from NW_008239324.1 coordinate 11,991,150, forward strand.
ATGGTATAAAGGTTCTCTGCAAGAGAAAAGAGGGAAAATGTGGAAGGTGGTTGGCTCTTAAAATAGATCAGGAGACAAGTAAAATGCCATTTGGATCCAATTATTACTGCATGTTAACATGTGCTTTGCTATGTGTCTGTCTGTCTGTCTATCTATCCATCTCTGTTGTGACTCTGAATTGATGGGGGTGGATTTTCCAGTAACGTTTTCCAGAGGAGGGCCTTTAGAAGATCTGCATGCAGCAGAACAGATACAACCATGGTCTCCACATGGGATATTTTGTTGTAAAAAAGCCTCATTCTTTTTCTAATTGCTAAATGAATGACTCTGGATTTGAGGGATTTTGCTGTCTGGTTGTGCTGTATTTCCATAAAAACCTGTAGATAAAATGTTTGTTTGAATATGTGAAGACAAAAAAATGTATCTGTTGTACCACAGCCACTATATAGGATCTGCTGTCTATAGTCAAGTTGGCCTTAGGCTCAAGTATAATTCTGATAAATGCTTTATAACTGCTTAGAGCTGTATCTAGCTGGGCTGTCTAATTTAGCTGCTGTCTAATTTAGCCAGTAGTTACCTTACTGGGAACAGCACTTAATGGAAAAACAGAAGTATCTTTCCCTCTTATTGTCTTTAAATTTACCATTTCATTCAAAGAAATAATGTTTTGCAGTAATTTAGGGAAAAAATTCTTCATCTGAGAATATGTCTACTTGTAAACATATACAAGCATATGTCCCTGATTTTTGGCTTTGTACTTAGATGACTTTGAGTTGCATGAGCGCTGTCACAGTTGAGTTGTTGGGTCCCTTTCATGAAAAGTATATTTTGAATGAATGAAAACAATCTGGAAACAGAGTTTGGAAACTTCAGGCAAATAAAGACTCCAGTTGTGCAAAGACTTGGTGTCTTATGTGCATAAATAGAATGAACACACATGAAATGAACTGGCCAATGTGCACATGGAGTGTGGTCATGGCAATTGTAAATCAGACACTCAACTTGAACACAGTAATATAATAAGTAGGTGTGGTATTTAATTTTTATCTGTGCATTTTAAAGCATATTAAAATGGAAGATGAAGTAGTTTATAATAGCAATGGAATCTCCCCTTTTACATAAATGTAACCATTGGAGGCAGAAAGGGGCAACAGGACCATTTTTTCCCCAGTGGTGCCACTGGGGAATTTTGGTTTCTTAGGAGCAGGCTGGAGTTTTGAAGTGTCTAAGAGTACCTGCATTAGAATTTTCTCCTTGATCTGCCAGCACAGCCTTCCCTTCATTTGCTACTGAACTATGCGTAATGCACAGCAGAAGTAATTTGAAATGATGCATGACAGGACCCTGTGCATGAAAATCATATGTGCATTAGAAGAACAGACTCAAGACATATATCAATATCTAATGTGAATAAATCCAGATCAGTGAGCTCTTGTTGTGTCCCAAACCTGCAACTAAAGCAGAATCTTTTTCAAGAGACATTGTAAGTTATGCCCATATGAATTAAAAAAATCGGATAAGGCCACACTGTTTAATGGTCAACAGTTCCAAATCATACCAGCACTGACAATTTGTACTCTTTCAGTTCCTGTTCAGATACAGCCATACAGACTAAGACGATTTCTAAAAGCTGCTGGCTTACTGATTGAACTAAATACAACGTAGGTCATGATTTCCACAAGCCCATTAGAGAACTCAACCCCTATATTTGGAAGATTTTACAAATGGAAGAGCTGGAGTACAGTGTATTTTTCTAGGGAGACATATTTGCCAAATTAACACATTTTGAGTCTCACTGCATCATCCATTGGTCATTAAACATTAGAGCGAAAGACTTGTGTGGTTTTTCACTATAGCTGAAGATTTTAAGCAGTGTTAGCCTGTCATGAAGTGAGGTTTTTAGAGGTGTGTCTAATGTACAATAAACCAAGTGATTTTTGCTTGTTTTTACTCTGTTGGTGCCATGCTGACTTTAGCAGCGTTTCAGATCAGTACCAGCTATGTTCTGCCCTGTCCATATTCCTTTTTACAACTAGATGAGTCTCCACTCTGGGTATGTACTCAGTTTGTATTATTTAGTGCATTTTGGGTCTTCTAACAGTGTAAATTTAAACCAAGATATTTGCCCTGCATCAGTAGTGGACATTAGGTACACAGCAATACATTCAGTCCATGAGTTAATTTAACTTTATTACATCACTGCTGTGAGGTTGCTTCAGTGTTATGTTGGTTAACTAAGCGAAAAATGTAACTCTATCAACTCTATAAGTATTAAGGAATATTTATGTACAAATAAGATATTTCCTGTCTGTAAGAGTTTGGTCTTATTGATTTATCACAGAAGCAATTTATAAGGGATGTGACTTGTGAATTTGTTTATTTACAAAAGCTACTTTTTATTATTATTGTCTGTGGCTAGTGGTTGGTGCTTCGGTCATTTTCTTTACGATTTTTCTATGCATTTATTTATTTTTTACCTCAAATGCTATATTTAACATTCAAATATAAATGCCATACGAATTGGAAAGATACTTCTGATAGTTGCATCCTTTTTTGCTCAGTTAAATTTACAACTTTACACCCTTGTGTTATTGACTGCTGCTGTGAGAGGATTCACACAGGGTAGGGGTGGGCTTTTCCTTTGTACCTCAGTTTAGAACGAGATATCTTATTTATCTTCCTAGCAGAGAGAGCTACAGCTTCTTCGGGTATATGGGCAAATTGATCACATCCAGTAATCGAAGAGAGCTATTGACTTATGCTGCACTTCTTGTTCCATTCTAAATTACAGATGGCACATTTTGTAGCTCAATCCTCATCGTATTAAAAAAAAAAGAAGAGATTAAGAACACTTGTGCTTAGGAACCCTTTTAGTTCACTTTGACAAATGGCTCAATTGGTCATTTTTCACAGTGGCACTATGCATGAAAAAGTAGAGTATTTTAAGATCACTTATGGTGAATTATATACGTAATGGCTATTGAGCTATCAATCAATCAAGGTGGAATTGTTAGAAGTCACTGAAGCAGTATCTCCAGGATGGTCTTCTCTCTCCTACTATTTTTATGTGTGTTGTGAAAAATGGAGTTTTTGGAACAAATGATTGATTGAACTGGCTCAATTTTGGCTAGGAGAGTCACGTTTTTCCCCCACTCCCTTATGTTCAGGTAAGGAATCTCAGGCAGTTTCCCCAGCAGATGACACTGTGCTTCTGCTGTTGGCTTTGTAGGGTTTTATTTTGCTAAAGACCCATGGAAATAAATCAAGATATGATTTTTATACTTGGTATTCTGTATGGACACCATGACTGACATTGCAATTATAGGTTTTTGCGTTGTTTATGCTTCTCCAAAGGCGCATCTGAGTGCTCTGAACCACTGGCTGAAAAGATCTGTGCAAGGTTTTATTACAGTATATAATTGTATTTACCCGTTAAGGCTTCCAAGCGTATTTGTGCTTTTCATAGCTCAAGCACTGTTTGTTTTATTTGTAATTAAGTAACTGATTAAATGAATCTCCAAATCATTTTTGTAAAGAATGTGATTTAGCACAGTTTTTGAGCATCCATGTGAAAGAAATAGACCATACTCTGCTTTATATTTCTTTCCTTGATGTTCAAGGGCATGGCTTATCCCCCTCCCTTCATTATTTGCATAAAACACATTTCCTCCAAAGCAACAACTGTGCCAGCCTAGATGTTATTACTGTCTCCCTTGATCTATGAAGTCATATAGACATGCATGTATCCCACCAGTGTATTTTGTTTGAGGACACTGGGTTTGCAGAGTACTGAGAACTGGAGCCTGTTTTGAAACAATGTAGGTTAAATTTCTTTTTAGTGATATGAATTAATCTTGCTGAATTTATTTAATGGGAGGTTAGATATTTTCCATCAGCTGAGTATCTATATATTAACTTAGAGCTTTCATAAAGAAAGTGATAATGGTATTATTTCAAGACCATCCTAAAAAGGTATAGGAGGGTCTGTTGAGTAGAATTGTTGACAGAACAGATGTAATGGGGAGAAATAATTCATTTAAGAATGCCGCTTGTCAGTTTTGTCTTTCTTTGCAATGTTTCTAACATTTGCTAAGAGGCAATTAAGATTTCATAATAACAAATATTTGGAACTGCTTGTTGCAGTCACAGTGCAATTTAAGATGGCCAGTTAGACACATAAAAAAGGAATATATGATGAGCTGTCAATTTGCAAGACAAATATAGAACTAAAAATTGTTTCCATGAAGTACCTTGAAATGTTTTTAAAAATTAGATCCATATAACTGTAGGCTTCTAATTAAAAAATTATTACAAAGGCCTGAGGCATTTATTTACACAGTTTATGGCTTGCTATTTGTAAATTTGTAAATCCTGTTTGGTGATTCAGTGTATACTCATGGACTTCAAAATGATTTAGTAGCGAAGACAGATGTCATTTATGGCCCCCAGTAAATACATTGAGAAAAAGAGTTCTGAAATGAATTATCCAAGGGAGTTTCTACAGCAGGTCAATAACAGAATGAGAGAACTTCATATTACACTTCTGAAATAAAGGAAGATTTGAAGTATTCTTCCTTTAAATTTTCAAAATTTGTCAGTTTTATTTATTTTTATTTGTTTTTTTCTCTTCTCCAAATTGAACTCTGCATACAAGCTTTATGTTGCTGGAACTTTCAAGTGATTATGATTTATGCACATTGCACATCCCAGGTAGATGTGATATTGGATCTAAGGAGGAACTATTCACACAGGTACCAAGGAGTGGAGCAAATAGAAAACTTCCAGTTATGATTGTCTGGTCAAATTTGGTGTGCAAGATAATGCACATATTTTGTGTTCAACCAGTTTCTAAGGATTACTATACCACTTTTAAATAGGTATGTATTATGTTAGGAATTAGGTAAAATTTGACTTCTAACAACATCCACCTAAGTAGAAATAATTTTAATTATTCAATCTTGACATTTAGTTTTAATAAATTCTACTTATTCCAGTATTATTAGAGATGTGTTAACTGCATATAGATTATTGCCTACATAATGTTGTTCTTGAAATTTTTAAGTGTGCTGATCATTCAAATGAGTTAAAGACTGCTGATACTACAAAGGAAAAGATTTGATTTTTTCCATCTACTCCTTTTTGTAGCTTATTTATAAGCTAATACTCCTTATTTTTGAAAGGTGGTCACTCAGATCTGAGATATAACTGTGATTTACCTTAATTTGAGCTCCATCTTGGGAGTAAAAGATTTGTATGCGGTGCAGTTCTTCTCTGTGTTTTGGTTGATTGGTTTTAGATTAGCCATTTAATGAGAATTGAGTGTGTTTGGAGAGCAGTAATGCTGCTATCAGTTTATAAAGTCTGCACAGGGGTGGAATGAAACCAATTTGAGAGTTCTTTTAACAGGAATAGTGTTACTGCAAGCACATTTTCTTCAGATTAAAAACAGCGAGTTAAGCATCAAGTAAAAACGTGCTATTATGGTTGGCAAGCAATTGATGCATTGCTCTTCATTAAAACTCCATAAAAAACCAAAAAAGCCCCCAAAGAAAGCCAAAATCCAATCCCCCAAAAAACAAACCCATTCAAACAACAAAACCTTTAAAGAACCCTTGGTCACTTGAAAAAATTTGATTGGTGCTTGTGAGGAAGTCATGAGACCAGTGTAACAAACCTGCGGTGAAGTCCAGAGTTAACCTTATGGTGTGAGAAGGCCATGAGAAACCTTAAGTCCTGAGTTCCCTTATGGTGTGAGAAGGCCATGAAAGGGTGTCTATGTGGAGATCTCTTCTATGCTTTTATTTTCATTCCTCTTTGTTAAATGTAAGTTATAGTTAATCATGGCAGAAAGAAATGCCATGACTGCTGAAATAATCACACACAGATATTTAAATAGGTTTTAACATATTGTTTTCTGACTATTTTTTTAAAAGTTTGACATTAGCATATTTAGAAATATCACTCATACATTTAACTCTTCCTACCTTGAAGCTAAAGAATATGTGAGAGATGGATCTTTTGGATGATGTCAGTTAGTGGTTGATTTTACACCAGTAGGATTCCTGTAAGTGAATTTTAAATCCTCACTAACAGAGGAATTCAGGTTTAGGTGTCCAGGCTTGCATATTTTCATGTGCTTTCCAATGCAGACAACATAAATAAGTTACCTATGATGGGTTTACCCATCCTTTTAGTTGCAGGACAGTGGGGAGTCCCCTGGTGATGTTAAAAGTTATAAAACTATGAGTGCCATTTATTGATTGTTTTAGCTGCTGTCTGTGGTGGTGTGCATGTCGCCAAGAAGTGCCCATGCACATACTGATGATCAGATATCAAGAGCTGTGTATTGGTCACAGCCCAGAGCCACTGAGCTCTCTTTCTCACTGGAATTTATGATATACTGTGGCTGTTACCCTCAGAACTGAATTTCCCTTTTCTAACTAATTGTAAGAGCGATTTAGTCCCAAAGAAAAGACTGTTGCAGGTTGTGCTGTGCAGATTTTTCCTAAACTAAACAAAAGTTCTGTGCAGCTGAGCTACTTCTACTAGAACACTTATTTTCACTTTTTCTTAAAATCACTTACAAATTCTGATCAGCTAAATAAAATAAAGTTAAATAAATAGATAAAGGTTTCCCGATGACAAAAACTAAGTTTAAAAGTATTTTGTGAATTAAGTGAACTGCATCAAGTAAATAAAATGTATTCTACCCATTTAGTATAGATGTTCTGTCACCAAGATAAATGGACTAGCTAGTACAAGTATCTGTGTGGCTGAAATGCATAACAACATAATTACTTTGCCAGCAAAATGCTAACCTGCTTTAATCATTCTGTTCACAGAATAATGTAAAGTGATTTAGTGGGTAGAATGAATCCACTTACAAATTGTTTTATGGTCATAATGCAGTCCCTTTGTAGAATGTAAATTGATGATGATAATTTTATGGGCAAATGATTTTTCAATTAAAATGTCTTTTCACAGACAGAATGGGAACGTTACAAACTGTTCCAAATAAGAGTGTGTCAGGGTGAAGGCATATAGGATTATCTAATGTATCAACCAAAGCCTCAGTTGAAAGAACTGCTATGTTAAAAATGTGATTTATTTTAGTCAAGTTTTTAATTTCTTTTCATTATATGTGCAAAGTACCCTTATTTGATCCCATTGGCATAATAACCAGTGTAAGAATTTACCACATAAACAGTAGCAACTAACTAATTTCTCTTGTTCTCTTTAACTCTCTTATATGCTAATAACTTAGACTTTAATAATTATTTTCAGCTAACTGTACCATTTTCTGTATTACAGTAATTGCAATGTCTGTGAGGATCAGAATAAATCACTGCAGTACAGTCATCTTTAATTTTAAAATTGTGATGAGGAAATGAACTATATTGCCCAGCCTAACTACATGAACTCCTATTCAGCATAGTAGGGCATTCCTTGATTATTGCCATATTGTTATTATATTCTAAGGTGTTTATATAGAACCTATGTAATTTTATTAAGTAAAAGTCACTTCAGGCTTTGATAGCTTCTGCTACTGCATATAAATGCTTTTTTCTTTGGTGGTAGATCAGCCTAAGAAATAGTTGAATGGTTAATAACTTCTAAAGAGTTATTAACACAAAAGTCAACATTATCAAATGCTCTATATGTTTTCCATAATATCCAGGTGAGACCCCACCTGCAGAGCTGGCCCAGCCCAGGAAGGACCTGGAGCTGCTGGAGCCAGGCCAGAGGAGGCACCAGGATGATCAGAGGGATGGAGCAGCTCTGCTGGGAAGAAAGGCTGAGAGAATTGGGATTGTTCAGCCTGGAGAAGAGAAGGCTTTGGGGTGACCTAATTGTGGCCTTCCACTACCTGAAGGGAGTCTAAAGAAAGATGGAAAGAGACTATTTACCAGGGATGAAGTGCCAGGACAAGGGGGAATGGCTTCACCCTGCCAGGGTAGGTTTAGATTAGATATTAGGAAGAAATTCTTCTCTGTGAGGATGGGGAGGCCTTGGCACAGGTTCGCAGAGAAGCTGAGGCTGCCCCATGCCTGGAAATGTTCAAGCAGGTTGGACAGGGCTCTGAGCAACCTGGGATAGTGGAAGGTGTCCCTGCCCATGAGAGAGGATTGGAATGAGATAATCTTTAAGGTTCCATCCAACCCAAACCCTTCTGTGACTCAGTGAAAATTGAAACAGGATTTGTATGGTTTTGTCCTGTTTCACAGCTGAGTTCTTAGTGAAAAATATTTTGTAGTCTTTTAAAAATTATATAGGCAATTTTTTACTGGGTTGCTCTGCAGCATTCAAGGTACCACATTAATGAGTGTAAAGCCTGTACTTTCCCAAGCAAGCTGATACAGTACCTGGCCCTTGATACTAAAGACAAGCAGGGAAGCTCAAATACCACTGTAAGAGGCAATGCACAGTTGTGTTAGAAATATAATTAGCACCAAACAGTTCTGTTGATTGCAGTTTAGAAATTTTTGATGAGCAGCATCAATATTTGGTGGTCACAGAGATAAATGTGTCATGGTTTAGCCCCAGTCACCAACCAAGCCCCAACCAAAACGAGCACAGTATATTAACAGAAATGTACCTTGGGAGTGCAGTGTAATGAGGGATAAAAACACAAATAGGTATGTGATGTGTTGTTCAGTCTAAAAGGGTATCCTGAATGAGGGTTTTAAATTTTGAAATCTGTAGTAAAGGAGGTACCAGAAAAAGGGACAGGTAAAGTCATGTGTGTGTAATGGATGTGATTTATACAGTACAATCTGTCCAAGGTTTAACAGTCTCTTAATTCCTATTTTCTATGGACTTTTCTTTTTTCTTGCAGGTTTTTCTCACTCAATTTCTCCTCTGCATGGGCTTTGAGGAAGTTATAACTAGCCTTTGAGCATCTCAGTTCAGCCTTCTCTTTCAAGCTCCACATGTAGTGTTTAAGCTTTCCAAAGTCTCACATATAATCTGATTGTTTCTACACTTCTCAACAGTAATGTCCTCTCAGGCCATTTTCTGCTGTCCTTTTTCTGTCATCACTTCCTTATAGAATGCTGCTGTTAATAGCATCTTCCTGACTCCACTGCTCTGATTGTCACATCCCTTATTAAAAACAAACTTCTTGTCCTTGCTTTTCAAGATTGCTGCTGCTCCTTTTCTATTTTGATCTGTAATGCAAGATTCTGTCTTCCATTCTCATTTTAAAGGGATTAAGATAGATTTGTTAATTCCTTAATTCTGTCTCTAGTCCTTTCACATTGTACAATGTTCCTTCTAAGATGAGGAGTCCTTCACCTTCAGAGACAGTGTGTGCTTTCCCTGCATCCTGCTTACACTGAGGGATGGCACAAGCTGAATTTGTATTACTGTGGGCTAAAACCTGTGCTACTTTATTATCTTATCTCTGCCACACATTATTTTGGTAAACTTTTGATTCATATGCCTGTTCTGTCCCCAAATTTAAATATTACAACATTCATAGTGAATGCCTCGGGCTATTTCTTCCATTTTTTAAATTCTGTTTGGTTTTCATCATCATAAGCTCTGACTGGGGCCAGTGACTCTCAGTTAATTTTACTGAGTCTCACCAGACAGATCTTTTGGTGTTTTGCACAAAGTGAAAACCCCCAAACCTCTGTTTGTTACTCATACCAATTATCCATCATATGCCAAAAATTTGAAATTTCTGAGAATGTACTTGTCAGAGTAGATTTTCAAGCTAGTCACACTTTACTGATCTCTTGGTTTTAGCAAAAAACAGCTCCTATTATTAAAACCAGACATAATTTTTATTCTATTTGTAAGAGTGAAAAAAGGATTTTCTTCTTCCTTTCAGTAAGAACTTTTAAAAAAAATTGACAGAGTGAAAGCAATCCTCTCTTCTTCTGTTGCTTTTTGTTAGAGCATCTAAATATTGAGTCCCTGGCTGTGCCCTCATCATGTATCTCTGATGCATGGTGGTCTATTGATGCTTCTTGCTTATATTGAGTGTAATATTCTGTTATTAAAAAAGAGAGCAGTCGTGGGATGCTAAATTATTTCAGTTCATAAAGTTTATCTTATGATTCTGCGTGGCCTGATTTCTGGAGAAAAAAGCAAAATATTTCATCCAAGATGATCTCAGATTTAGGTTTTTAGTAAATAGGGATTCTTAGCTGCACTATTAAACTAATGATTTACAGACCTTCAAAACTTTTGAACCCTGTGTTGGGTTTTAATTAATTTTCCTTCTTTCTTTCTGATAAATGACTGTAACTTAATAAATGCCCTCATTCTGCTACTATGTCTGCCTTTTTTGATTTTAACTAAAAATGGTTTGTCTTCATTTCTGCATCAGCAACCAGGGATCACTCTGATAGTATCTCACTCATAACATTTTTCCAATAGGGATTGTAGCTGGAACCCTAACAAGAATAGCAATTTGTTACACTTTGAGAAACGTCTATAAATCCTCAAGGCTTTGTCATATTGGAAGGAATTTAGCTGTATGATATGGGCAGGAAAGATGCAGAATCAATAATAAAAATAAGTAAGAAGCAGTGGGTGGTCTGAATTGATATTGACAAGCCAACAATACAAGCTGTTTGTGCCTGATTACATTGACTATAACTCTGGGAGGACTTTGATGCCAACTAATGGCTTTGTCATCTTCTGATAGTTTTGAAGCGCATCACCTTGGGGTATCTCGTGTATTAGTTTCTTTTGTGAATGTAGCATGGGGCTGTTCTGTCCCAGAAGCTATAATTTTACCTGCAGATCTTTGCAAGTTACAGAGATTCTTTTGTCCAAAAACCAGAAGGAAAGAATGTAGATAAAATCATGCTATAATTTTAATGTGCTTGAGGTCAATCATAAAAAATCAAACCCAAACAAAAAAAATAAGATCAATAATAAGAGGCAGATTTAAAAAAAAATTCTTTTTTTTTTTTAAGAGAAATGGCTAAAAAAGAGGGACTCCATGGGAGGAACACACAAGGAAAGAGAGTGTAATAACATAATACAATGGGAATATATGTATAGACCTATTAAAATATATGGTTAGTCACCTTCATGATTTCATTAAGCCTGATAATACCAGTGCACCTTTGTGAGCTTTGGCTTGTTATTTTCATATTGGCAGGCACAGAACCAACCCAAGAGGAACTGGATTTTGGTATTAAGCAAATTTTTTATAGCTTTGCATACTTAATTGGGAATAAATCTGCCACTGAAGCAGTGGGATGTACATTATTCCTTGAGTATTTGGACAGTGTGATTTTATCAGTGCTCTCTGCTGCTGCTGTTTGATCCTTGTTTCCATCCTTATGGGCAAAATCTCCACAGGTAACTTTTCAGGCCCTTAGATAACTCTGAGTCTTAGCTGCAGTTGTTTACATTTTCTCAAAAAAATGAAGGAGGTGGGTTTTGCAGCATTCTTAAACCACTAGGAAAATTTGCTCTGAATTTAAATTAGGATTAAATTATCATGGAAAAATGCTATCAAGCTTGCATAAATTGAATTTTTGTGCAAAGCAGTAAAGTCATTTAAATTTCCAGCGGGGTTTTGGGAATAGGCAGAGAATATGCACCTGCAGCCTTTATGAGATCATGGTGGAAGGGTGATTTCATATTTCTGATATTTTGCTCATGCAAGCCTTTCTCTCAGGCCTGTTTCTACTGAATCTCATATCCTGCAGCTCTTAGTAAAGATAAGCAGAAAAGTGAAACAGAACTCATCTGTGGCAACTGTGCAATAACCATAATAAATCATGGCTTTGTACAAATGTGGTGACAGTCCTTTTTGACATTTACTTGTAGTAGCAGATTCTCTGTGGTTCTTTGTATTGAAATAAAAATAGAAAAGTAATTGTTTGAGCTGAGAACAGTATAAATTACAGCATATTTAAGCATTGTCACTCTGGATCCTCTGTTAACATCTTACATTGGGGATCTCAGTAATGGTGTGAAGTCTTCCCTTGGTTGTGTGCTTCTTATCCTCATTTGAAGAATATTTAATGAACTAGCAATGTATGAGGAGAGCAACACAAGTCTGTAAGGGAGTAGAATGTCTTCCATATGAGAAATGGTTAAATAGGTTAGAACTGTTAATTTTGGAAACATAATGGCAGAGAGGGATAAGAAAAAGGCCAATGATATAATGAGTAATACAGGGAAGGTGGAAAGGCAATGATTGTTCCCTGTCTGTCGTAATATGACTGGCTCAGTCTGGAAGCTTTTGAGCTCTGAATTGCTGGAGAATGACAAGAACATGGGTAAGACAGATGGTGCAGAGCAGAAGGGATGAAGGAAGGTCATGGGGTCATCACATATTAGGATGTGCCAGAATAACTGCAAACACAGCTGTGGATGTCCTTGGATATCAAGCCAGACTGAATGACCAGAAGCTCTGGCTGACTCTCTACTGTACAAATTTTCTTTTCCTAAATGATGTGAAATGCTGAAAACCAGGGAAAAAGTATTGTGTGATTGACAGCCTCTTTATGTACTATTTAGGGCTTGGTCAGTCAGGTCTGGGAAGGGGATAGCTCCAGTTGGATTCCATTTCCCCCCTAAAGGCAGTGGTGCATAGTTTGGGATTTTGTAATCTGATAGAATATTATGGTAAAATGATGGGGTTCTTGGCAACAATTAAAGTAAAACTTTGTGTTATAACATTGACACAATAATGAAAATTCATCTTGAGAGATGTATTGATTAATTTATTATCTAATTTGATAAATCTTAATAATTCACCATGGCAAAGACCTAATTACTTTTTTATTTTAAGTATCAACCAAGATAGCAGGACTGATCTTTTGGTATTTCAAGTTATAAGGCTACTGCTCAGCTGAGATAAGTTAGTTTTGCATCTTGTTTGAATGATTATGGAGTGTATACAATGATTGTTTAATTCTCAAATAGCATTAAAAACTTCTTAGGGGAAGCTTTTACTAAGGTCTCTCTTCAGTTTAGAGTTCAGAACAGCCTGTATCATTGTGTTTAAAAAGTATCAAAAATAGGAAAAGATTGAACTGACAAGGTAAAGGTTGTTTCACTATCTTAGCAAAAACCCTTAAGCATTGTGATTTTAATTTTTGCTTTTTCATATAAACCAGACTTTTCAGGGGATTAATTTATGTATATTAATATAAATATCAGATGATATCTTTTAATAAAAAAAGTGCTACCCATTTGTGTGTATTAGCTGAAATAGAATTTCTAATGAAACCTTAGAATTACTTATATAATCTTACTCAAGGATAAACTTTCAGGTATCTGTTCTGCTGATGTATGAAATCTAAGAACTGTTGGTAATAAGGCAAGAAAAGATGGGCAATTGCTGTTGCTTTAATGTATGTGAGGGTATTTTTTTTTTTTTTACATAGGTGCTAGACTTTATAAATAATTTTTGCCAGGGCAGCAGCCAATGATGTATCTTACAGGAAGGTTATTTAAGCCCTATAAATGAATGACTTTGCCTTTCAGCACATTATCTGCTACCTCATTCAGTTTTCTATTCTGATTATTTTGTTGCATTGTGTTTGTCCTTGATATTGAATTTTAAAAAATTATTTCCTAATTACTAATTATTATTTTATAGCCTCAAATAAAAAAAGTCCCTGAATTGGCAGGATCCACTTTTGGAATAGCAACATACTATGAATTAAATAGAATGACTGACTTTCAGCTCAACAGGAGGGAGATCAGTGTTAGTAAGCTAACAGCTTTTAATGGAGAGCATTTTTCTGAGTTCCAGTTCCAAAGGAGGACCCCCAAGACAGTGCTGGCTTTTACGCACCCTTTTTTTTTCCTGAGTAAATTGTTCATCCATTTCTAGGTTAGTAATAGAGCATCTTTAATTATAACAGAAAATTGTAAATGTTTTGAGATGGAGAGCATTTGGTGTGTTTAATAGTCTAAAGAAAAAAAAGGCATCTTGTGAAATAAATTATGTGGTCATCCCTTAAAAACTTTCTTTGGCTTTGCCCTCATTAATTATACAGCTAAACCTGGGAATTAGTGGAGGGCATCTGGATGACCGCTCCTTGTAATGGTACCTTCCAGTGCACAGAAAACATCTCTGGTTTCCTCTGAATGGTCTGTGGACCTTTGAAACAGTGTGAGTGGATTTTTTGTGCCGTTTCCTTCCTTGCACCCCTCCCAGGAGGGCACACGGTGGTTACTGCGTGTGCAGATCATTTGTGAAGGCAACACTACCAGCCAAAAGTGTGTGGTTTATTTCCACTGAAACAAGAGCAGCACGGTGCTGCTGTAAGAATTATTGTAGAGACATTAGCAACACACACGTCTCACTGCTGGTAGCTCTTGCCCTTTTTTTCACAGATTTTGCCAGTGCTAAATAACATCACACATCTTGTAAGTGTCAGGTTTTCTAATCCTGTATTTTTGGTTCTGAAAGTTACAGATAAAACTGAGCAGTAGCAAGTGGGACAGAAACAGCAGCAGCGCAAGCAGAAAGAATGAAGGGATTAGCCAGTGCCTGACTAGTCCATGCTTGTAGATGGAGAGTAATCAACCCAAATGTCAACATTTATTAATGCTGTTCACATCAGAAGCTGTCAGATGAGCACTACATGAGAGTCCCTGGCTTCAAAAAAGAAATATCGATTGAAATAAACGGCGATTGGAGTTTCAGCATCCTCACTCAATACATATCTAGCTTTGTATTCTGTAACAAAATCCTGTAAGGCTGGCAAACTCAAGAAATTACTTACAGAAATGTCAAATCATGATCCTCACCTGGTGAATACTTGTCTGTCTGATTCCTTCCATTTACTGCTAGACTTAAAGTAATAAAAACTGCAAATGGAAAAGTTTCTAAAATCCCAAGCTCATACTCGTGCACGTGTACAAACTAGTTCATGTCCTGCTGTGTACTTATGTGTGCCTACAATACATACATTATCATATATAAGTTTTAGTGACACTATATAGTGTGGTAAAATATTAAATGGCTGTAAAATAGTTCGTTATCAAAAGCAAATTTTTAGACACTGGAAAAATCTTAAATGTGTAGTTTTTAACATAAAGAGATGAAAGATATTTTAAAATAAAATAATGGACTTCAGTATGATTGTATCTTTGGCAGGGCTTTAGTGATCAAGTTATACGGTCAGCTAAGAGAGACCAGTGCCTTATGAAACATATATTTATGTGTAAGAGCATGGAAGTTCCGCAAAAGCAGAAGGGGTTTAGACCCCTGGACAGAACAATTGCACTGCTTACATTGCTCAGCCAGTACCTTACTCAACCTTTCCTCCTTTCTCATTTCTGTTTTACATCTTGGTCTTTACAAGAGCCTCAAATGCAAGTGAAGAAATATTTAAATGTTGCCTTTGCAAAGAGTGGTAACTGCTTGAAGAACAGTATTGCCAGCGTTAAAACATTACAAAGTTTGATTCTTGTTTGTTTTCTTCATGTCAAGCTAAAGGCCTAAAACTGTCTAATAAGGGGTTTTTTTGTCTGTCTCCATTACTGTGAAACCAAAGCATCTCATCTTTCTTGTGTGATTAGGAAGAGTGGTTCTCTCCAATACACAGATGCAACAGCAGGTAAGTTAACTTGCTTTATCCCTGGATAAAGGTCTGTGGGGCAGAACAAAAACTTGGATTTATGTATCTGGCATTTGTTGCTCTTTGCAGTAGTTTGTTTAAAGTTCCTAAATTGTCTGCACTCTTATTCTGTATTCAGTGTCCCATAGAACACTCTCACAATACATGGTGGAATTTAGTTGCTGAAACTGAAAGTCTCATGTTGTTATTTCAGGCTATTTTCCATTTAGCTTTTCATGCTTTTGCCATAACATACGCAACGTTGTGGTGAAGTTTTGAGCCTTGTGGTTTTAATATCTCCAGGTGCTTAGATATTTGCATACTTCCATAGCAGGCAAGCATATATTGAAGTTTTATTATGAACAGAAAAATGTGAGACTGAGAGTCTCACAGAGAGAGACTCTCAGACACAGAGAGAGAGACTGCAGAGTTTTATACACTGCAGTTGAAAAGACAGAAAGTAAATCTCAGAGGAGTTGCCATTAAACCATTGCTAATCTTTACTGCCAGCATTTGTCAGGAAGTATTGGCTAGAACTAAGCGACTATGTTGTTTTGGTTTCATTTTTGTTGTTTCTTTTTTCTTCTTTTAATGCTACTGCTCCTGTCCAATATTGTAAAAACTGTATAACACCTACACTGGAAAAGAAGGCGAATGGTAAAAAGGATTTTTTTCCTTTTTTGATGAGCACTGCAGAAGTTGTTAGGCTTAACTTTAGCCTTCTTCTGCTTAGGGATGAGGATTCTTAGCGGCTTTTGGAAAGCTCTTCTAAATGAAAAATTTCTCAAGTTTTAGTCAGTTGCCATCTCAAAGTTGCTGTCTACTTGAAATTCTGCTACAAATTGTGTCTGAATTGAGAAAATGGTGGTGGCTGCCCGACAATACTACCGTTCATGTTTCAGTTTGTGCAGAAGTATGGTCTGGGTCCATGGCAAATACAACTCAGTTTTAAATTAGACTTGATCCTGAGTAAGTTGGACTAGTGAGTTGCAACCATGCCGTGATTCAGGCATCCTTTTCAATTCTGGAAGTTTATCTTATATTTTGTTCCAGAAAAGTGGCTTCCTTTGTCTTCTATTTAGTAAGTCCTGTCTTTGTTTCATGGATCTTCTCAATGTTTCGTGCACTGCATGTGTCTGAGAATGTGTTACCGCAGTGATTTCTGGTTTTGAGAACCAGAAATTTCTCTACTGTATATATTTACATTTCTCTACTGTATTTCTGAAAGCAAGACAGAAGTTACTGCGTTGTTATGTTTTTAAAATTTATTTCTAGCTGTGTATTTCAAGGATATAATGAGGTGGGGGAACTATGTGGGAAACATCCTTTTTAGAAATAGGTGAAAAGTCATATATACTGTGTTTCAAATCTTTTACTTCTTTGTGACTGGGAGTAGTTGAGGAAGTTAAAGATTGTGCCATGTTGCCTCAGACAGAGGAACAGTTTCTGCTGGGGTCTCACCAGTGTATTTGTGCAAATATTCTACAGCAAAGAATTGAAGTAATTGGATTTTGTGATACAAGCTTCTTTGTGGTTCTGTGTGTGTGTTTGTATATATATATATATATATATATATATGTATTTGAAAGAAGCTGTGCCTGATACATGCTTTCACAAGGGTTATCTTGGGATGGGTTTGCAGCTTTATGTTTTGCCCAGAGAAGCAGAAATGCGGTGGGATGGGTGTTTAATTCCACTTTGTCTTACTGGTTTTCTTCCAGAAGATTTTGCATAAAAGAAATTTTAAAAAAGCAAGTATGTTTTGTATCCATATATGCATAAAATAATCAGGGGAAAAAAGTTATTAAAATGGATGTTCTTAACCACAAAAGACACGGATGTTCTGCTGCAAATGTCTCCTGTTTTAATGATTAGGCAAAAAGCTTGTTAGTGTTATTGCAATTTTTACATGTCAGAAAAATTCTTAAAGCAAAAAAGCAAATTATTCAGATTAGTTCCAAATTTCTCTTTGTTAATATGTATGATATGGAGCTTGGAAGATGAATTTCAAGTTGTTTTTCCCTGAAAATGTCCAAATAATTGATATCACTGCTGTATCTTTTAATATATATTCACAACAGTCACGTCTTTCAGATCTGATTCTTTTTTTTTGTTGTTTTGCTTATTTCACTGGTAGCTAATATTTACTGTGGCATCTTATCATTCCTTCTGTCTCTCACTGTTGCTGCACCCAAGCAGAGGAGAATTGGGGGAAAGTGAGTATGCTGGGGAACAGTTAGGTCCATCTCCAAGGTCAGATGGTTGTTTTTTTAGGCTAAAAATATTTCATTTAGCATGTAAATGTAAATCTGATTTGGAAAAAAAGTATAAATTATAATCAGTCTAAGTTACACCATACTTAATGTGGACATAATAAAAACATTTAAAGTGTTTGCTAGAGCAGTGCCAGGGAGATGGGGTGGGACCTTAAGCCAGATGTCCTGACTGGGTGAGAGAATCCTTTTCAGAGTGTGCAGTCAAGCAGCAAATCTGAAACCTATGAAATTAGTTAGTATAATCTTCACTGTGCAATCTTAAATATGTACCATCTGTGCCACTTATCCTGGCATTTTCTAATCCTAGAACCATAATACAGAATGTATCCAGCTCATACAGAAGTGAACAGAAAGCTCTGTGTAGCAGAGCCAAGCCCAGCTGGCAGCTCCCTGTATGGCAGCCACTGAACTGGGATTGCATTCCTTGTCCTGGGACAGCAAATCTGGTGTACAAAGAAACATTTACATCCTGCATGCCTGCAGATTTATTGCATGCACTAAATATGTTAGTGCAATGACTCTGGGAGATGTGATACAACATTTTAGAGATAAGCTGAACCATCAGAAAGTGATTTGTAGTGGCAAAAAATTTTCATTTAATTGTAAATTAAGAGAAAAAATGTGTATTGAGTGAACAGGCAGGCAGTTTATTGCAGTGGGTGAGTGTGTACATGTGAGGGCTGTGTTCTGGCTGTAAATACAGGGACATCACTGCATTCCTGTGTCACCTTTTTCCCTTCATCTTAACTTCTGTGCCAAGGGTGTAGCTCTGCTTTCTCCCACACAGGAGTTCTGGTGTGAGCAAGAAAAGCAGAATCATATATTTTTAAAAAGATCCTCTCCTTTCCATTTGCTTCAGTGAAGCCAAGCCAGTTCATGATAGCTAAGGGTGGAAGAATGGATTTCTGTATTGCATGATCACAATGCCTCAGTGGAAACTCATGTTTAAATAAAACAGTCTCCCACAACAGGGTCAGTGAATATAAACCAGTCATGAAATCCGCAACAGTGACCACCAGTAAGGTGGTCTATCAAGCTTAAGCACTATCTAGACCCATAGTTTTGATCTGTCTTAAAATGTCAATTGCTCAACAGAGATTGAAGGTATTTTTTATATTTATGATTCTTGTTTTGTGTAAATTTAGGAAATTCAGTGGATAAAACAAAGGCAACCATTGCAGCAGTTCTGGGCATCTGGAATTGTTTATCACCAGGACTATATTATTCTAGTATCATTACTGAATTTTTGGATTTTTTCCTTTTTGCATCAATATATGAGAATTACAGTGTGGACTAAGGTCTATTTGAAATGCTTCTGTTCAACTTTCACAATTGGAGCTATCAGTCAAACTGATTATATTCTTGAATGTGGCATCACATCTAATAATAAACAACATTTTTTGAGTGACAGAAAAGGTTAGGTTATCTTACATGTGGATTTAACATCACATCCACTTGTTACAAACTTTCCTTCTGACAAGCTGTAAATGAGAGTTTTATCATTGATTTATGGTAGGAAATAAAATGACGTGTGTATTTTTCACAATCTTTTATCATTTTTTTGACATGTGAAAGGAGGGACTGTTTGGTTAGTAAAGGTACAAGTTACTGAGTTTCTGGTTTAGCACTGTGCCAAGCTGGACCTCTATTTTAATTTGTTGTGTACAATTTGTTGTATGCTTACCAAAGCAATTAATAACAATAGCTTCAACACAAAACTGTGCTGAAGTAGCAATGGCTTCAGAGTCTGAACAGTGTAATCTTAGCCCTGAGAATAGTGGGAGTTTGTGTAAAATTGAAAAATCATAAAGTTCAGTGACAAAACTTAAAGAACACGGTGGCCCTCAGTTATCTTAACACATAAGGACATTAATTCCAGTGCCTCAGTGATGCTGGAAAAGAGCGCAGGGCATGCACGGTGCAACCCAACCAAGTGGGTGGTGCCCCACCAAGCTTTTCTTTGGCATGGATGAGGCATTTAAAGAAGGCACAGTCATTTTGGTCCCTGCTGGTTTTATGCTTTGGCACTGAATCTGGCAGAAACCAAGCATATATTAGCTGTCACCTGAGTTATTTGAACACATGACTTATGTGTCTTGGAGCAGGGGAACAGTTTGAAATGTAGCAAACACTGGCTGTCATAATGCACTGTTGTTTTCTGCACATGGTCACAAGCATTTAAATTCAGAGAAGTAGAATTAATTTTGAAACTGCACTCTTGAAACTCAACCTGTTACTAAGTAATAATGCATCCTAGGACTTGTTCTTTGATCAAGACCCAGATTGTTTTAGCAAAGCTGTGTTTTTGTGCACATTCTGAAATTAAATAAATCTGCCTGAGCAGCTGAAAGGTGTTGAAGCATGAAAGAGAGACTTTTGACTGAATAGGTAGCCGAAAAGAGAAAATGTGAACCAGGCTGTTGGATTCTGAAATGGAGCTTGATCATAGGCATTTGAGAGGTGATTTCCTGTCCTTCACTATCTGGACACAAAATATCTATTTATATGTAAATAGTAAAATCTGACAACTTATCTTTTTCCACTGAATGGTTGAAAGGTGTGCAATGCA
The DNA here is from genome assembly GCF_000691975.1 of Corvus brachyrhynchos. Lineage (NCBI taxonomy): Eukaryota > Metazoa > Chordata > Aves > Passeriformes > Corvidae > Corvus > Corvus brachyrhynchos. Next base: position 12,011,546 of record NW_008239324.1, read on the forward strand.
GCAGTTAGCTGTGTGGAAAAGGCAATCTGTGTATGCTTGCCATAATCTCTTGGAAAGGGGTAAGGAGTTTTTTATCATTCCGAACCTCATACCTTTAGCTGGAAAAGCAATAACATGTATTCCTCTCTCATCACTGTTTTCAGTTAGTAGTACATGTTGCATTGCCAGATTCTGCCACATGTATTAATTTGCTCTTTTTTATCTGGCAAAACTCCACCGGTTTCAGGGGTATTTTTCCTGGAATAAAACTCTGGGACCAAGCACTGTATCTGTGATTCAGGTTTTAGAACTGCAGTTGTAGGCAGGGGCTGGGTACATTCCATTAGATGTAGAATGTTCACTGCCAAAAATTTACCATGAATAAACTGTATGTGCTAAATGACATATTTGTGGTTGTAGCCCAGAGAGATTGCTGCATTACAGTAACATCATGTGGTTTTTGTATTTCAGGGTTTGCATTTTGCCAGTGATCTCAAAGCCTAGTGGAAGATTTATTTGATATTTACCATTAGGGAGAAAATGTGTTGGTAAAATTGGAGGTGTTAGGAAAAACCACTTCATTAAACCCATAATTCCTGTGGCTGTGAGGGGCCAATGTACAACTACAGGGCACTGGGTCTCTGTCTGAGGCTGATCATACCAGACTGGGGAGTGAGCAGAGTTTCAATCTCCCTTTGCACAGAGCTTTTCAGAGCCCTACATTGGATGTTGGAAAGTTAGTGAAGTATAATTCGACTTCCAGGAGTAATTTTTAATGTATGACTTGGCAAACTAAGCTAAAGCAAATGTTAATGCAAACACCAGTTTCAGTAAGGCATGGATAAAATTTAGACAGTGGCAAGATTGATATACTTTCACACTGTGATGGAATATGAGTATCAGAAAATTATCAGCTTCTTCTGGGTAGATTTAGTTCATTTATCACCTGCTCAAAAATTAGAATGCCCATTCGCCACATGTTACAGTGGCTTAATACTTGACAAATAGTGGCGGTGTCAGCAAGAAAACAGGAACAAAGGGGAGGGAAAAATTAATGTTCTTTGAGAGAACAACTTTTGAGAATGCTAGTATTCAAAGTAGAAGCAAGTTCTGAAGTCATCAAATTAAATCTGAAGAGAAAACAGACTTTTTACAAGCATACTATAACTTAACAAGCTCTGAAAGGAAGAGCATGTCCAAAGGTGAACTAAAATTTCCATGGTTAAAAAAAAAAATCTTGAGCTCCATTTAGCCTTGTCCATGAGAAAGCAGGGAGACCAAAAACACAGGGAAGGGTGACAGTGATCAAAATATAATAGAATGTCCTCAGTCCCTGAAGAAACTGCCCCAAAATAAAGATATGGTATATTCTTAACATATTGTATTTCTAGCAAAATTATTTCAGAAAATTCTCATTAACTGACCCTGTAAGTAATTTCCTGTCACATTATTTGTGAGCACTGAAACAGTTGTGCTGTATTTTGTAATCCACTAGATGGGGGCTATTTCCCATATATTGCCCATTTTTCCACTCGGTATCTAGTTCTGTTATCTCTTTTTTTTTTTTTTCCTCTTGAAGCTCTGACTTACATTTTCTTATTTAATTTCAATGCACCAGGAACATAGAACCTGATGCAGTTTTAATGCATTGGTTAGTCCTGATACATGAGACAAGGTTATGTCTATACTGTTAGGCCATAGTGTGTTGCTACAGTCCCAGTTATGTCTTGGAACCATTTACTAATGAGCTTTTCCCTGGCTTGCTCTTGAAGGAACCCTGAGCACGTCTTGGGAGCTGCTTCTCCCTGAAGAACATCCCTGTTGAAAGGATGCCAAGAACCTCCACTGACCTACTCAGTAACATTGGTGAGTCTGAATATCTGCTGTCTTTATTTGTTGCGCATATTCTGATCATAAAGGTCTCGAGCTCTTCACCACTCATTTTCTTACATTCTGTGACATAAACAGTTGTCCAAGATCACACACAGATTCTGCCTTTATAACCAAGTCTCAGATGGAGTCAGTTACAGGCTGATAACACATAACATCACATAAAGGGCTCCTGAGTCCTGTTGAGATTCATCATTGCACCTCCTCTTTGCAAGACTGCACTGATACCTTTGTCAGAGGAAACGGACACGTTATTTTCAGATCTTACAGAACGAAACATCAATTTGAAACTTTCAGCTTTAATCCTGTCTCCATGAGATAGTTTGGTGCCATATCTGCGTGCCCCAGATGTTTCAGGAAAGCAGTTGAATAAATCAATAGGTCATCAAAGTAAGCTAGGAAAATAGAAAAAGTTACTGTTTTGTAAAAGCCAGCCCAGTGTGGTGGATTTTTTTTTTTTTGTATCAGAAGATGTGCTCAAAGAATAAATCCTTGTGTGTCACCAATGCAGGATTTCAGTGAGGTTCTTCTGCAGGAGTCTTCTGATGGTTATCTAGCCAGATAGAGCTCTCAGTGCTGAGCACTGATTTTTTTTTCTGGGGAAATATGAAGAGCGCTTCTCTGTGTGTTTCTATGCAACTGGATATTAAAGTCATGCTGGGGAGCATTCAGTCTTTAATTGTTTCCTCTTCCAAGCCAGGAGATTTCGGGACTATGAGCTGTGAATCGCTGTTATCAGCTTTGCCTATTTCCTCATGTTCACATATTGAAATTAAGTTAATAAAACGATGCATGATTGTTGTAACAGGAGAAACAGGAAAAATCATCCAACAGGAAGCAAAGATTGAACAAAGAGTAAGGCAGGTGGAATGAGAGACTTCCCTGAGAACAGACTGTGTATGCAAGTGCAAGGTTTGGAGCACTTGCTTGTTGTGGTAACACAGATCAAAGGCAGATGGTGAGCTGGAAACCAGGGAGAGCAGGGAAAATGCAGCTTGTAGCAAGGCTGGTAAGGTGTGTCATTGGTTCATACAAAAAGAAAATAAAATTATATTGACCAAAAAAAGTTATGTCTGAAGAAAGGCCAAATATAAATACTTTGGACTCAGAAAGTAGGAAGAAAGGTTTGCTGGCTTCCAGATAGGACCTGCAAAGGAAGATATGGAGAGGAAATAGTTCTAAAACATGGGAGAATCTGGAGTGGGGTTTAAAAATATCATGTTGGAAAAGATGGTATTTAGCATTGATCCTGAGTGAGCTGAATTTCAACTGTCATACCTTCAAAATAATTATTTTTGGTTAAATTAATTAATAAGTTTGATCAAAAATTTAATTTTCATGGTTTTTGTTTGTGGGAGCATCATAATCTCTATTATTGTTAGTTATTTTTATACTTCACTTCAGCCATCATAAAAAATTAATAACCAGTTTTTGGTAATTCCACTAGTGAGACAGAAGGAGACAGGCAGATTTGAAAAATGCCAGCAAGGGAAATGCATTGTGCTACTTTTTCCTCAGGGAAATAGGATATCTTTTGATCTTTTTTTTTTTTCCTGGAATGAGTAAAACTGGAGTAATGTCAGGCTCATTGACAAATCCTCCTCTCTCCCCAGGGAAATTACCCAGCATGGCTTTAGGCATCAGGTAACTTCTCAGGCCAAAAGACAGTGCAATGATCCAGTAATGAACACCATTAGCTTTTTTTCTGTTCTTCTCTCTTGTGCTATGTGTGGTTGTAACTTCACCAAAATACTTCTGTAGTTGGCAACTTATTTGCAGTCCAAAAGCCATGTCAAGAGGCTATTTCTCCCAGTCTCTCCTGGCACAGCAGCTTACAGGGAATGCTATTCTGGGTGTCACCTCCTGCCATGGCCAAGACAATATCTGGATGTCACGTCAGAGTAATAGTCCCTTCAGTTCCTAGCCCTGCCAGTTTAATTATTACAGAAAGAGAATCCATTAAAGAATTTGTTTATGAATAATAAGGGTAGATTGCCAGAACTGATTTGATTGCATCTGCTATTTCTGAAAGGAAACTCCTTGACCAATTACAGTAATCATATTTTTTCATAGTAGAAGTGATTAGACAAAACCTAAAGAGCTGAGAATAGGGAAGTCTTGATTATTGTCTGTTATCTCAGGGACAGACTTTGGGGGCATGTACTTGTTTTTAGCTTTAGTACAGCAGCTAAGGTTGAAGTGACCACAAATGAAGTTTGCTATTTTTGCAGATTTAATGGAGGCCTGATAACTTACGTAGCCAAACAAAATTTTCTGAATTTTTTAGTAGATTAGCAATGTTTCTCTGAATTTCACTGAGTCTTTAAGTAAATGACATAACGGATTGAATTTACAATCAGTGTTCTTTATTTTCTTAATACTATGCAGAAATCATAACAAATGAAATTTAGTTGCATATTTGAAATAGGAAAAAAATTGTTGAGCTAATTTGTATGAATGAGATGGGAGCCTTTTTTATATGTATCACCTAAATCTATGCTAGTTCTGACCTTGTCATTGTTTAAAAGTAGTGCCAAGGGGTGACTTTAATCTCCTTGTTCATCTCTGCTGTTGTCAGTACTAATTAGTCAAAGTTAAAAAAGGATCTTTCATGTGAAATAAAGTATGTTGATGTATAAGCTTGTTAAGAATATGTTGCTCCTCCTCTTAAAATCTCATCTTTCTGTTTGTGCAGTCTGACATGTAAATTAATCAGAGAGACTCAGGGCTATTTTTTCAAGTAAAATAGAACCATGTCACCAAGCTATCCACATTTCATTTTTATCTTGTGAACTGCTGAAGGCATGAATGGCAACGTTCAAATTATGATCTGTTCCTTGTTTCCTATCTCATTTTCCTACTTGTTTTCTTTGCTTTTGAAATACTCCCATCTGGATTTACATCTAAGGATGACAGATGAGAGAAAATTTCAGCACACTGCAGTGTTCTGTCTGTCTGACAGAGGCATCCCATTTTCAGTGATATGGTCTTATTTACATAGCCTTGTCCTCAATGTTTCTACAAATATTTGACTCAAAATCAAGATCCTGCTTCAAGAAAGAGCAGCATCTATTAATAAATTCAGGTGAAATTTTGGAGGTATTCTAAAATGATGACAATTTTTTTATAGTCTTTGTCAAAATGCAGACGGGTTTAAAGAATAAATAGTAATTTCTTTTCTGTAACAGTGTTATATATTCTGAAGGCTTCCTTATGTTCCCCTGAGTTGCAAAGTGAAAATGGATCTGTTCTAAAAAACTAAATGAAATTTACAGCCTTGAAGAAAGTGAAGATATTCTGGTTTTAGGATACTGTTTTCACTGTTTGTCACTGTACTATGGAATACGCTAAATTAAAGACCTCAGTATCTTAAGATGTATTGGAATTTCAATGTGCTCCATCTGTTTGAGCACGAGTTCATACCTACTGAAGGATGAGTTATCTCACGCATCTTGGCAGTGCAGACAAATGTGTATCAAAGATCAGCCACTGTGCATTAAATAAGTAATATAAAACCTATATTATGGGGCCAAAGGAGCCCACAGGGTAGAAATCTATGAAAATAAACCAACATTTATGAAAAATAAGTGAACATTTAATCACGTAAACACTGGTTTTGACTCATGGGGTGTTTTGTTTTTTGAGTATTGGACTCAATACCCAGACATCTCTAAAGGACAAAAAAAAATGGAAACTTAAAAACTACTTAGGTAATTTTGAAAGGGCATGAGCTACTTTTTCAAGATACTTCAGTCTTCAATGATAAATTCCTGCATGCCTATGACATCTTTAGAAAACTTTTTCACAAAGCGGGGATTGTATGGATATATTTTATAAAGACAATATTTGCATTTCACAGTCACATATCTTAGTCTTATATTAAAGGCTACAATATATGTAATATGTACAACACAAAGAAAATGGAAAATGCACAGAATTGATTAGTCTGTCATAAGGAATAGTTTCATTTGTGATTATTAGTTTTTAACCATAAATTCATATCTTATTACACTGTTTTCTCCAGTCCTTAGAAAATTTCAGGGTGGAAATCATGTATCTTGGCATTATTTACTCATTAGTGGGTTTTAGGGCAAATTTTTTTTTTTTAAAATTCAAATTATCTTATAAATGAGCACTGACAGATATCAGCTTAGTGTCCTAAATGGTTAAACTGGTTAAAGCTCTCTGTGTCTTGGTTGATGCCTGTATTGCCTTGTGGAGTTAAGGAAACTGGTAGATGGATGTTCACTTCTCTGCATCATTTGGACTCCTTCAGCTTTCTGTTCTGAAGGAAATGCTTCTTTATCATTATTGTAAATCTTTCGTAAACTCATTCTGGGATGTATGAAAGAAAAATTGTGGGCTTGAAGTCAGTTGAATGATCTAATGCGGAAAAAAACAGTCAAAAAGTGTTTTCTTTGAAAACAAGTCAAGGCAGCCTTTGTGCCCTGAGCTACAGAACTTTGGAGTGAAGTAGATAATGCTGGGTAAAATTCACCTCTCTGGCTTAGTAATATCATTGTGTTTTGATCTTACTCATGTTTTAAAATACAATCTTTTTCTTGTTTTACGGTAATTTATTTAAAACGATTTTATTTATCTTAATTTCACCAAATAACAAAAAAGGGCCATTTGAGGGCATTTGTCTCTGATAGTATTAATTTCAACACTTGATCTTATACATATTACAAATTGCAAAGTAAACAAACGATGAAGTTATCCAAAACTGAGTTTTTACGTTTTATATATTCATAGTCAGTAAATATTTTCTGTCCAGTGTCAAATGGTTTTTGAAGGTAGATAACTAATAATTTAAAAAAGTTATGATCAGAGAATGAACAGCTTTATTGTTTTGTAATTGCTTAATATTCTTCAGTAGTCAATTTTTAATATCTGTTAAAACCAACATTTTTACCAGAGCATAACATGTAAGTAAAGAAATAAACTAAGGGCTAGTTTATGCAAAGATAGCATTAATATATTGCTAAAACATGAAAGCAATTTTTTAACTTACAGAACAATATAGTTTTTATTTTAATTTTCTTTTTTTTTTTTTTCTGTTGTTGTTTTAGTTTGGTCAGACAATTTTTCATCTTTATGGGGCTGATGAAAGGTTGTTCCCTGACTTTTGCTGTGCATGGATAATCTCTGGCACCAGAGCGTGTTGATACTGTGCTTTAAATTTTCTAGTTCTGAAAAAAAATTGTTTCTGGTGAAAATAGTATTTTTGTCAATTTAAAAGTATATTGTATTCTGTGTAAAGTTTGAAAACAAACTGAAAATGTTACATTCTTGCTCTGTTCAGGTAATTAATACTCTTTTTTTACAGAACTTCAATAAAGTCAATAGACTCATGACAGGGATGATTTTGACCTGTTCATGCTCTTATTGATGCATTAGTGACCATGCTAATAGCAAGTCTGGAAAGGATTTCCATTCTCCTAAATAAATTGCAGATATTAAATAATTCATGTATTTATATACTGCTTCAAAAAAGAGACTTTTCTTTCTGAAAGCTATGAAAAGTTAAAATTTATTCTTGGCATAAAGCATAGCTGCAGTCTTTTCCACAGTAAGGAAGCATCTGCCTGTTTTAAAAGCTTGTAGCTTACCACCTTAACTTTAGGGCACTAACAGTAGTAAAAAACCAAAAATTAAAGTAATGAAGCGTAAACATCAATGCATACAAAAAGCACTAAAAAAGCTGTAACAAGCCTTTTAAATTTTTATTGCAAAAATATGTCCCATTTTCCTTTGTCCTGTGAATGCAAAGCAGGAAGCATTTATTGGAGAAAGGTTGTGTAAGAGGACGTGAGGAGCTGACTGAACAGCAGGTGTGCTTAGTTCCAAACACTTGGGCTCCAAGGTCTATTCTTGTTGGCTGGTTTTATGTTCTACTGGAGAATTCTACCTTTCAAAACAGGCATAACTAGAATGGCTTCAGTCTTTTTGTGTCCTGTTTTCCCTTTTCTTTCTCTCCATTATTTTTACTTGTGTTTGTCTTTTACTTCAGAATTCACTTTCATGTCTGTTATTTATTTCCACAGTACAAAATACTCTGAAGCCAGCAGTGTGCAATCAGTTATCTCGTTTCTTAACATTTTGTGTCTTTGGTTTCAGAAACGTACAACTGTGAAGAAACTTGCTTGTTTTGTTGTCCATCCTGAGATTCAGAGGACGAATTCTAACAAAAGCCTCCTGGTAAACTTTTTTTTCTTAAAGCATATCATAGGAGACTTCTACTTTATTGAAAAATAAAATGCCTTTGGAAAAAACTTCTAAAAATAGATTTGTCTGAAAAAAAAAAATCAACTTGGGTTGAAATTAACCTCTTGAGATCTTCTAATCCAAGCCACTTTTCAAAGTTAGTTTAATTAGGCCGGATTTCCCAGCACGTTGCCCAGTTAGGTTTGAGTTTCTCCAAGGTAAGATATTCTACAGCATCTCTGGGTCCCAGTTTCAAATTTTAACTACTTTCAGATCCCCAATCAGATCTCTGCAAATATCAGGTCCAGCAGAGAACCTGCACCTGCTGCCTCCTCAGTGAGATGTGTTAGGAAGTTATCATCAACATGTCCCAAACGGCAGGGCACCTCCTGTCTTGCTGGTGCCATTTTGCCTTTCCAGCAGATACAAGGGTGGATGAAATATCTGGGGGGAACCAAGATCTGCAAATGTGAGGCTACTTTCAGTTGTCTGAAGAAGGTTTCACCTACTGCTTCTTGCTGACAAGGCTGTGGGCAGCAGACACCCAGCACCATTTGTGCCATGGTGCTCTGCCCCTGACCCAGGAGCTCTTGCTGGCTCATCACCTTCCCCAGGCACCACTCCATACATTCCAGCTGCTATCCCACATACAGGACAGTTTCCTTCCTTGCCTTCCTGGCCTGTCCTTCCTAAATAGCCTGTATTCATCCAGTCCTGTGAGCTGCCCTACAATCTCTGTGGACGCTTCTTGTGTTTGTTTGATTTAAAGCAGATCAATAACAATAGCAGGATTTCCTTGGATGATGTAGGTTTCTTATCTTCAGGGTATATGCCAGGAACTAAAGGTACTTGTAATCTCAGAAGTCAACAGATCAAAATGCTTCTTTGTTCATACTAGTCTGATTACAAGGACAGCTAAAATTCTGTAAATTTTAGCTGTAAAAAGCAGTAATACAACTCTCGCATGGTGATCCACCTGGTTTTATCTGACTTTGTAGGAACAGTTAATTAACTGACTTTCTTCTAGGTTCCTCTACATTTTCCACGGTCTGGTTTGTCTACAGCACCTGTCACTGTTTTTTGGCTCCCCCTCTTCTGCTGTTATTTAGCACTGCTCTGATGATTAACAGCATTATGCTAATGAGGCCCTGCACCAGATCATCGTTTTTCACTGTTGATAGAGGAGCAGATGTCTTGGACTCACAGTTTGACTCTTGGGATTGCAGTATAGTAAAGGGGAAAAGTGTATTGAAGCTGGGCATCTTCAGAGTTAAAGTAACTTTTTAGATTCTTGACCATTTAGACAATGGGAGTGGGAAAAATTAAATTAAAATAACAAGGGATCATATCTGGAATCTCCTCAGATCTGGTAGAAGCAATGGATTGAAGGAGACTGCCCAGGCATGAGAGAAAGTAGAAAAACTGAAGGATTGGGCCAATTTCTCCATATGTATGGAGGTATTTAAGGATTAAGTGACTAATCTGGCAATAGAGAAATGTCCAAACGGCAGGACTTAGGGTTGCTAAAGGGAAGGCCTGTTCTTTGGGGATTTACTTTTCCTGGATGAGCTGGGATGAGGAGCCTTTGAGTTGGAGTGCCATCTGATACAGCAAAGCAGAGGAAATTCTCTTTAACTGGAACTGTAATCCCAACTGATTTAAAAGTGTAACTACTTACATGAATATAATTTAGTTGTTGTATAAAATCTTCCTGATTAGATACTTGGTACGTCTGGTATGCAGCTCTCTGATCCTCAGCTTTCTCTACCAGTTGCCCTTGTGATCCCTGTGTTCTTCTCTTACACTATTCTGATAGTGAACCATATATTAAAAATATTGCTCTCCTTGGTATCCTTTAAGGGAGCACAAATGTTTATTCTTCACTTATATTTCATCCTGTGTGGGGAACCTGTGTGCTTAAGGGCAAGAAAGTCTTGACTTGGATACCAGATATGTTTAAATTTATTGTCCAGGCTTATAAAAGAGGTATCTGGAAAGAAATTGCTTTTATCCTGTTCATCTTAATCTCAGACTGGATTTCCTTCCTACTAAATCAGAACTTTTATTGACTTAAAATGTCAAAATCTGCTTTAGGTTTATTTAGCAGATCACCACTATTCTGTATACTTATGTTTACAGTTTAATACATGAAATAAGGAAATATGTTAATGCATTTTTAAATTAATGTCCAGCACACTTTGAATCTCTTCTGTAGTGTTGTGGTGATCCTCCATCAGATGGTGCTATTAGGATTTAAGATAAATACTTAGCCTGGTTTTGGCTTATGAAAACTGTCAGCTCTTCATCCTGTTTGTCATTTTTTATTTTAATTTAATTAGTGAAGCTTTATGGGAAGTTTTTATGCTGTTCAAACAGTGAAGAAAGCCATGTGTGATCATATGGTAAGTGTCAAATTCACTACTGATTTGAAAATATGCCTCTCAGCAACTTTTATTAAATGTCGTGGGTGATTCAATAAGTTTTTACCTTAAGTGTCATGAGTTCTGTGAAATCACACACTGTTCTTATCCAAATCAAGGATTCACACAAGTGTTCCTGAAAGCTACTTCTGCTGTTCAGAGCCACATGATATTTGGGTATCCAAATTTCTAATTTGGATGCTAATCATCTCCAAAGCTTTTTTTGTAATGGCCTGTCAGCTGCCTTCGGGGTGCTTTTTTTTTTCCCCCACAGGGAATCAAATTTTTAAGGCACTGTAGTAATTCTAGAAATATGGTCCTAAATTATTTAATAATGCCATCAAATTAGTTCTTTCATTTTCTTCAAGGTTGTTGATGATGAAATTTGGCTGGGATGTGCACGTAAGCCATGGAAATGCAGTGAGAAATAACTCTGCTTCAAAAAGATTTCCCAAATGTCTGTAAATACTTAAATATTGGTAGGAGCAGGGATGCAGTTGTCAAATTTGACTTTTTACTCTGGGTAATTCAAATATTTTAACTTGTAACAATCCAATTCTCAAATTTGCCCAGTTTAAACAGATAAATCTCAAGCAAACATAATTCAGGCAGTGTCTTATTTATGCAGTTCCTCCACAACTACTGCTCTGAACACCGCTGCTATTGTGTGCCTGGGAATCCTGGAAAGCTTCTAGTGTTACTTTTTCCTATTATATGGATTTTAGGCCCAGCAAATGCTTTTATATTAACCATGATCAGGGCTCCTGGTGCAAATACCTGTTCAAAAAAGGCCATGTAATACTTCCATTTCAGCCATCTCTCTGATATTAAAAAAAAAAAACAGGGAAGAGTTTCTATAAGGTTCTTGAAAATCATGATAGCCATTCCTTAAACTAGTTCTAGCTGGTTCACATTTCACTGACGTGGTACTTATCTAACATGATAGGTTGCTAAACTAAAACCAATTTGACCTTGCTCAAAGAAGTCAATCTAGAACATTCAAAGTTTCTTATTTATACAGCTCTGTAACGATTTGCTTTTCCTCTGGTAGTTTTTGGCACAGAAATATTTTTCTTCTTTCCTATTAGAACATAAAGATACAGAAGAAATTACTTTACATGATGTGAATGCTTAGAAGCACATTTTAATTGCATCTGATATTGCTTGAGATACTAATTACTGTTACAGCCAGATACTAAATAGTGTTAGAGCTTTTGACTGATTTTTCAGTGATTAAAGGGAAACATTCAAAATGTTTCTCATTATTTATTCTTGATTTGGGAAAAAAGGAAAGAATAGTTAAAACACATTCTGATAGTTCTTAAAATGTTGAAAATTTCACAAATGGGGAACAGAAGGTAGCTCTGCAATTTTATTTCTTTCTTGTATCTTCACTTGAGAAATATTGATGGAATAATCATCTAAATCTAAAAGCAGTAAGGCAATAATATCCTAATACATTTTCTTTATGTGTTGTCTTTATTTTTTGTTTTTGTGTTTTGGTTTTTGTTTCTTTGTTTTGTGGTTTTGGTGGTTTTTTTTCAATATTTAAGGATCATGCTTCCACACAACCCCATGTAATTTTGCTGTTCCTGAAGTATGGTTTTTTGAGAGCTTGGGAAATATTGCAGCTGGTAGAAAAAGTGCTAACTTGGGTGGTTAATGCGCACTGTGCAAAGCTCGGCTTAGTCTTGTCAAGGACGTATCAAACCCTCAATCCCTCTTTCACAAATTTTGAATGTTGATACACATGTAAAAGATCTTGCATTAAAATATTTCACATTGCAGCTAAATATATGGGAAACAAATAGTAATTTTAATATATGGTTCAACTTAATTAAATTCCTAAAGGATCTAGGAGTGACCTGAGCCTCATTTTCAGAAATCTAGGAAACTTGTGTATTGATAAATCATGAATTACTGTGTCTGTATAGAGGAGCTGTGGGAGAAGTGAAACGTCTTTCCCAAAGTCATGCCCACAGACTTTGGCCAGTGCTGTATTTCCCCACTCCTTTGGGTGTGTTGTCATCATCTCCTTGCAGACAGTATTAAAATGAGTTGTTTCCAGAACAGCAGTACAGGATAAATGGAAAAAAAGCTGAAATCCAGCAATTTATTTATCACATCAATTTGTCAAGTGATGTGAGTCATGAGAAGTATGGTGATGCTAATGAGCAGATTTCAGGTCTCTGCCAGCCATATTCTGTGGAGGTGATTTTTGGTAGCATCCACTATTATGAGGTAGTGAGTGTCTTTAGACCTGGCTGCACTGCATGGCTGCACTAATCTGCTGTAAACAGTAGGATTTAAATGGGTCATTAAAAGGCATTTCTCTGATAGTGCTCTGCTATCAAAAGAATATATTTTGATGGTGTTCAGTGCTCTCCTTGCTGGACAAATTAAAATTCTTGTCTAGAGATCAAGAGGTGTATCTTAGATTAATATCTTAGAGAAGGAAGAACATATTATCATCTTCCACAGTCTAATGCCTTTATCTGAGCCGGCAGTTCATGATGCTGTGAACTGCTAAATCCAAGTGACCTTTCCCAGTGATATTCACAGCAAGTGGCAAGAATAACAAGTACACACACAAGGCTGCTCTGAAACTCTCCCTTCCTCCCTGTTTATATTATTGCTTCATTATATTTAAAGATTTCTTGCAGACAATGGCTGCCACCAATATTGCTGCAGTAACAATCTGATGACTGGGATCTCACCACTGGATGCAATTTCATTGGAGTTAAAAAGACAGAAAAAAGGCTGTCTTTGCCCTATTACGGGAAGATGCCCCTTTTCATATTCCACTGGGATAAATTCATATTGTATTGCCACAGTGGGCACACTCTATTAATACTTTATAAAGTCATTCCCTGGGAGGATATTTTGGCAGAATTTCATTTTGCAACTGCTAGTTCAGTTTCAGTCATATTAATTCATTTCTTTGAGTTCTGGTCCATGTGGTTTTTTGCTGGATCCATAATAATCAAAGATAATCCTGAGAACAATTGCCACTGAATCACCAGGTCTGTTCTTAGATAAAATCATATAGATTTTCAAAACCTCTTATCCTTGGCTGAAATGGATTGATATGAATTAGTGGTATAAAATGAATTTTTTAATGTAAAGTGACTCCTGCTTTTATTTAGCTTCTCTGCTTATTTAGATGGAAAAGTGAATTAGCAGTGTGATTTTTTTAAAATGGGATTAGGTATTCCAGTTTGGTGAATGCTGATATCTATTTCATTTATGCTCCACTTTTGTTTTTGCGGGATGAAGCAACTCAGAAACGCTTTATTAATGTGACACTGCTTCTGTGCTAGTGTTTGGCAATATCATCAGTGATTACTTGGTCTGTCTGGCTTTCATAGGAATTTACATAAAGCAGAAAACTTTATTATTACACTAACCCGAGTAAATTCAATTACTTTGATATTTGTAGTCTTGTTTCTGTGCAGACTTTCTGAACAAAAAGTCTGATAGTCTCATGGTTTTAGAGCTAACATGTCTAGTGAAAATTAAAACCTTCCTAGATGACTTCTACAGTAAATTTATAGAGGCTGTTATTAAAACAATTTCAGCAAGTGATAAACCAGCAGTAACACACAACACTTGCCAGTTGTTGAACTCAAGCCTTATGAATTGCAGAGTTAATCCAGTGGCATCTGAAGGAGGAGCAATGATCACAAAGATGTATTTTCCTCCAAGCATTCTGCCAAATTGTCCGTAGGTTTGACTGTTGTATCTTATTATTCCTCTTTCCATGGGAAGTTCTGACAGCTGGAGATTGTGACCTGATGTAATCTATGGAGTCACAAAGCTGTGATCCCCTGATAAGGCACCAAAAACTGTATGAAATAAGCCCCGAGGCCAAGTACTGCCCTTGGTACGTGCCTGACTGTGCCTTTTTAAGAGCCCAAAGTAGCTAATCCAGTATTTTCCCTCTGGACCTAAGAGATGGCTTTATAATCCAAGTTGTGAATTGGCAGTCTGGCATTCAGGCTCACAGGGAAAAGTCAACTTCATTGGTTTCTTCCTGGTTTGCCAACACACAATACAATACATGTACTAGAGTCAAAGTGCTAAAAGTGCAGCCTGTTGATACTACTGCAATAATCTCTTAATATTGGCTGTTATAATGCAGTGACCTTTATTCACAGACATAAGCAAAGTAGTGGTAAAGACTCAAATCCTGTTTTTCACTCCAGTCTGTCTGACTTTTTGACCACTGGTGAACTCTAAGAATAAAAAGATTGGAATAACTTCCAGTTCTCACTCTCTTTTTCATCCTATAACTATATTGAAAAAAATTGCCAGCATTTCAAGGTCCAAACTTGAGGGAAAAAGTTACCACAAGACAGTGTTTTGTTTTTTTGGATAAAAACCTCAACACAACCCATTGAAATTCAGTAGAATTTTACTTCTTTCAATCTTTGATTATGGTATTTTCTTACATCCTCTCTCCATTTCTGAACTAAAACGTGTAGGGGTAAACCACTAAAAGTAGGAGTCAGTGCTAATTCTGAACTTAGACTTTTAAAATTCCATAATGTGTTGAATTTAATAGAATTCTTG
Source organism: Corvus brachyrhynchos (assembly GCF_000691975.1). Classification (NCBI taxonomy): domain Eukaryota; kingdom Metazoa; phylum Chordata; class Aves; order Passeriformes; family Corvidae; genus Corvus; species Corvus brachyrhynchos. Next base: position 12,026,614 of record NW_008239324.1, read on the forward strand.
TTTTGAGTATTGTAATATTTTTGGGGAAAAATGTACAGAAGAATATGTAAGTTTTTCACTCAGCTGTATTTTCAGTCCTTTAAAAAAAGATTTTACCTGCAACTATTTAAAATTTGAATGTTGTCCATCTGTGCATTGTTGTTGATTGCACACTTCTGAAAATGCAACAAACCCTTATGAGAAACATTTTCCTGAGCTTGCCCAAGGAGTTAGAATAATGGCTACAGCTGAAGGAAACACTCAGGTGTTTAATTCATGCGATATTTTGGTATAATTCTGAGGGTATGTTCCAGACTCTATAGCCACATAAAATTTAATGTTCTTCATTCCTTTCCTCCTGCAATTCCCAGTAAACTTGCCTGTATTGTTAATGAAGAAGATAACTTACACAAGAGTATCTTTCAGACAATTCTCTGGGGTGTGCTCAATTTGAAAGAAATCTTCTCTGCTCTGTGCTGACAGACTTTTCTATTTATCAAGACAGTCTGACAGGGGTGACCCATCAGTACAAGAACTGGTCACATTCACTTTTTGCTGAATATCTCAGAGAATGTCATTTTAGTAAGCTGGCACAAATCCCTTAGGGAATAAAGACAGCTATCATAAAAATCTGCATGGAAAGAGATTTTTGTTTTGTTACTGAGATGGTTCTGAGATCATCTGACCTTCTTGTTTCAGAATTTGTCACTTGTTTGAGAAGTGTCATATTGTTAATCACTCATGTCCTGAAATGGTGGCAAAATTGGAAGTGCAAGAGTCCAGCTCAGCCAGTCCCTGGCAACAGCTGCAGGTGGTGGTAGTGACTGCAGGGTCAACATAAACAGTGTCTGAACTTAGGCTGAATTCAGACTCCACTGAGGGGAAGGGAATATGGAACTTTAAACCAGGGATGATCTTTGAGCAAAGTGTTTAATAATATTGAGGTTTCAAACAGTAAAAATCCTATAACTCTCAAGGATACATTGCTATTTGGTTTGCTTCCTCCCCCAGTCTGGTACCAGCTGATTCTTTTCAATTTCATTTTTCTTTTGGTCTGTTGACCTTGTTAAAACTAAATAAAGCGTTTCTACAGTTTTTGAAAATGTTCAAAAATTATCCAAAGAAAATGAGACTGGTGCATAAAAACCTTTGGTTTTCCCCTTAAAAAGGCAAACACCTTTATGTGTTATGATTGATCTAGTAAGAAGTCATTAAGCTTTCAAGTGTTCCTTATCTACATAACATATTTTAGATATAAAAGCCTTGTTGGAAAATTGCAATTAGACTTTGCTGTTTTTAAGTTGACTGACAGAAACTTGCTCTGTATTAAAGGTGAAGATAAATGAAGGCAAATACTGTATTAATGGCAGTTCAGGGTTTTGTGCAAAGAATTTTTTCTGTGAAAACATACTTTGGACTGTGAGCAAGATCTGCAGATTTTGTCAGTGGCACATGAGTGTGGTGTAGGTCTGTTAATGTAAACCAGGTGAGGTGGCTGTGGCTGGAGCTGGGGTGGAATGCAGGACACTGGATGGAAGCCAAGCGTCCAGGGCTGCTGCTGTCTGTCCTGCTGAGCTCTAAATTGGAGATAAGAGGAGGGATGAAGGCGGAAAATTTCTGGCACGATGACAAAACTGAGACTGAAGTGTACATCTACCTCCATGAAGTCACAAAACAGTAAGTGTATCTTTTCTAGATGAATCAGATATTATAGAGAGTTTAATAAAACTTGATAGCATAAGCAGAAGTATGAGCTGAGTCTAATATAAGAGTAACGATCAGTTAAAATTGCTTCCACGTCGAATGACAGTGAAATGTGAAGTGCCTGATTGAGCTTTATGTTCACACAGAGTGCATAGCTGTACCCTGGAGAGGTACAAACCTCGCAGGAGTTTCAAGGTGAGAGACCACAGAAAGCCTGCAGGATGTGATTTGGAAAGAAGAGTGGCCTGTGTGGTGGCTTTTTAATAACTGCATGAATATTTACTTTAGTTTAAATCTCTTTCTTCATTTGGACACTAAGAACTTGACGTCACGATTACGATACTCACTTGCTACTGGAAATAGAGAGTTGTATAAGCACAGCTGTTCCACAGGCTGTGGCAGGGTATTTATCCTTAGAGAATTTCAGTTTGGTTTGGGAATTTGAATATGAATTGAGAGTAAGGTGTCAAATGCAGGAAATCCTTCTGAGAGTTTGCTAAAATAGCAGATTAAGAAAAGGTTTGATGAATTTTGCCATGGTGGAATTGACCTTCTTGCTTTGGTGGGTAGTTGAGTAGTTTAAGCACCGAGGGGAGTCTGCACATTGCATCCTTTCAATGATCCAGCACCATGAAATCTGGGGAAAAGAAATCATGCCAAAGTACACAAGTCTCTTCTCAGAGAACTCACAGACCTGAAATGGAAACCAGCCGTGCTGGGAGCAGAGGGAATGAGAAACACTTAAGTAATAGAAATTTAATTACCTTGAATTTTCCTCATAAACAGATCAGAATTAGACCACACCTCAGTGTACTTACTGGTCTGCAGTTATCTTTAATTAGCAAATACTCTAATGATTTTTATTCCCAGGGAATTCTATATTGTCAGACTATTTTTTTTTCTTTGTGAAAACATTGAGAGGTAGGCTTTAGGAGTGGGCGGCTTTCTTCTCTTTGATAATAATTTAATGTTCTCTTTCATCACACATATCCTGAATTATATAGATAGTTTACACATTTAGGTCTCTTTAGTTTTAGATGTTCAGTACTCATGTATTAATTTTTTAGGGACTTATTTTTTTTTATTAAATTGCTTGTAAATTGCAGTACAGATATACAAGTGTAAATATATATATTTAACTGTGTCAGGGAAAGTTATCTTCATGTAGTAATAAAAGCTATTCAATTGCATTCTATATTCTGATCTGTAACATGAGATTGATTCATCTGTACCATTTTCTATGCTCAGTATTATCCCTGTCACTAAATAAGTAATCCGATTTTTAATTATCTGTAATATTATGTGAGTTATGGAAGATACTTCTCAACATATAGAACCATTGCAGTGCTCAATCAATAAGTCATTCCATATACGATGAGCTGAATAATTTTCTTCTGTGAGGAGTTTAAATTCTGTTTCTGCTCTTCCATTTATTGTACATTTGCCTAAGTTTTTTTCTTTAAAATCTGAGTTTCTAATTTAAGTTTCTTAAGTGCCCCACCCCAGTTTTCCTTCAGAGTATGTTTGAAATATGATCAATCTCATCTGTATATGCTGGTAAAAATTCTGTGCAGATAAATCAGGTTTGCAAAGGAGAACATTATTCCATTATCAAATAAATCACACAGTTTATGAGTCTTTTTAGTGCACTGCCAGAAGTTATTTACTAAAAGATCATGAAATACAGATGGTATTTCACCCAGAGTCATAGATACCTGCACAGGTCAAATATTTTAGTGCATAACTACAGCACAAAACAAGAAAATCTGAAGGCCAAATCTAATAGTTCTTTGGTATTTCACACATAAATAGAGCTTTTTATATTTGCTCCAAGATTAATTCTTCTTGGTATCTCTATAGTTTATAAATGAATATGTAATTGTGCTTTCATTCAGAAAATCCCACAATTGTTTTGGTATGAGCCCAGCTGGGGTCAGTGTTGGTGGTGCAGGTTTGGTGCTGACTGTCACGAATGGCTCTGCTCCCTTTTCAGGGTTTGCACAAGTAAGCACAGAGGAGGGCACGGAACAGCTGCACAAAACTCAAACCCATTCGTTAACAAACACCCCAATCCTGGCATCAGGGGTTGAGGTGAAGTCTCGTGATTCAGCAAAACCCCTCCATGCTAAGTACAGAAAAACAAAGTACAAAAATAAACACCTTAGGTGAGTACATAAAGTTCCAATATTTCTGTTAAGGTACTATGGAATCTAGTTACCATTGGAGTTTCACATCCATGACTTCAGTTCCAAAAGTTGTGATGGACTTGAGTAATTTAGTGGCTGTTGCATCCAGGGTTTCATTCCTTGTCATACTATGCAGGGTGCTGTCACCCTGCTTGGTTTATTTTCAGTCCAGTAAGATAATGTAAATTCTTTTCTAGATTAAAGAGAGTTTTCTTTGGTTCACACTTGTGGATCACATACTACAGTACTGTTCTACATTTTTGGCATCTGAGCTTTAATACAATCCAACAAGGCATGAGCAGGGTGGCCACTGGTATTTGTGAGTCCTCTGCATAAGGTCTGGAACTTCAAGCAGGCAACTTAAGAAAGATCAGTGTGTTTTCCTTTGGTGATGGAGCTCATTACTTCAGACTAACACAGGCAGAGATTAAAATAGTCTAGATCAGCAGTGATGGTGCTCATGGCCTGGGAGATTTTCAGCTGCATGCTGGAGTTCAGATCCAAAAGGACTAAACTCATCCCATCAATTTAAGGATATGTTGTGAGAGGCCAAAGAAGCATCACAGAGCTTTGACTTGCCTTGTACTTACTGCTATTTAAGACACAAACCAATATATTTTGTAAGCATGTTTTGATGCTCACCTAAAATAATCTGCAGAACCCTGAAAAACTATACCAGGACTTGCTAGCAGCAGTGTATCTTGATTCACATTTTTATAAAGAAATATTTCAGCTTGTGCCGGTTTGCCATAAATGGATGAAACAAAAGGATAACACTTATCAATAAAGCAGAATGAGATAGATTTACAAACCTTTGCCAGTAATTTTAGGATGACTCCTCTGAGTTCCTCATGAATTGCACTCAGTGAAGTATATGTAAATAATCAATATTTCTGGTGAAGCAGGCAGGTTTACTGATCTAGATCTTTGTAGATTTTGACAAACTGTCCTTAAAAAAATAAAAATAAAAATGTAAGAATCCTCCAATAAACCCATCAGTTTTTAAAGTATGAATTGCTTAGCTTTCACATTTCAAATCAACTGTTAATTTGAAACTGTTGTTTTATTATGCAGCATACTGAAATACTAAAAATTGGTCACATTTGGAGTGAACATTTGTTTGGTACTGGCAATTTTGGTATGTTTGAAAAGCTAATGAACTGGGAAATTATGCCTTTATGTTCAAAATGATTTTTGAGTACCCTGTCATGTAAAAACAACTTTAATTTTGTATTCCATCCACTGCTTCCCAATTCCAAAAAAATTCTTATATAGCCATTTCTCAGGCTATTCAGCATGCCAGGAGACAGATCATCTTATTACTGGTGAAGAAAAGCAGTAGGTTTTCTTCCAGTATTTATAGGGTATTTAATATAGAGCAAATAGCGATCACTTCTTTCAAAGAGCCAGTTTATCATGCATTTAATATCTAATACACGTGTATGAGGAAAATATGATTATTTTGGCACAAACATTTTTACAATATATTCATATATTTGTATTTTAACTGTCAATAAATATGCAATAAGACAGAGAAAGAAACACTCAGAGCTGTGACTGTGTGCGCAAAAATGCACGTGCTGCCATGTCAGCCTCAAAACTGAGAGTGGAGTATTTCCTGATGCTTGGTCCCATGAACTGCCAGATGATGTGAATGTGGATTTGTAATCTATTTGAATAGATATGACAGAGGAGTATGTCTTAAGGAGTGGCAGCACTTTAGCTTTGAAATAGATGCTTATAAACTAATGCTATTCCAGGTATTCCTGACAATACTCTTCTTGCAATTATAGACCCAGTGTCAAATAACAACCAAAAGGTTTTTATTTTTACCTTTTCCAGCATTATAGACTCGACTAGACATTAATTGCAAATGCACACTTGACCTTCCATGGAGCTCCTTATCATCTGATCAACTGAAACCTTTTCTCTCTGGGCATCTGGACCCAAGAGTGATAAAACCTTTGCTTTTTCTGACTCAAAATACAGTCAGTTCATTTCTAGGCTGTCTGTTCTGTTAATAAACCACCAGGATAGACATGATTTCATTCTCCATGGATGAAGGAGCAGACTGTAACTGCGAGGCAAGAGGTGAATGAGGAATGGAGAACAGAACTAGAACAGACAATCCTGGCAGTATGCAACAGAAAAGAGTGATATGTTGGAAAGGATGATACTAGTGTGGACTTGTAATGGGAAAGCTCTTAAAAATGTTCTGCCTTCCACAGAAATCAAATTATATCCAAAAATGGTGGTTGAATCTATGGCAAACGGACTTTGGAAGCCAGTTCTGTCTCTGACCTGCAAGACTCCCACAAAAGGAGCATTCAGTTTTATTTTCACAGAGTCCACTGTCATTAGAGAACTCGCTTTTTCTTTCCATCTTCTCCATATTACTTACTGTGTCTGATTTTCTAAATGTATTTTTCCCTTTTTACCTGTACTGATTACCAGCATTTTCTTTTGTTCATGTAGCAGCAATTTACTCTGCCCATTTCTAAGGAAAAAAGTAACCCAAGAAGGCTGCATAATGCAAGTATCAGATTTATTGAAATATTTCAGTCCAACATGTCAGGAAATTGTGGTGGCTAGCAATACCTTGAAATTAAGTAATAGAGAATAATGAATGAACTATGATTCAATGAATTCTAGAAGAAAAAAATATTGACGCTTGAGAAACAATACAATGATGCTCAAATGTCATATGTGTCAAAAAACTGCTGAAAAATGAGAAGCTTCGAGCTGAAGCTCTAAAAAAAAAAATCTGTAAGACAAGAGTTTAGGTTAGTTTCCTGACCATTCATTGGAAGAGGAGAAAACTTGAATAAGAAGTTAACTTGAATAAGAAGTTACATTTGTCATAAGAAATATAAACATAAGCCTGCAGTTTTCCTAAAAAACCCCAAACACAAACGATGTGTGGGTGTGAATTACTGAGACAGGCTCTATATTTCATTTACACAGTAATTACAGCTGACAGGTCCCTTTTCTCATTTACTTCCTGGATGGCTCTCCTTTGTGTCTCCCTATCTGTCTCTCTTCTTCCAGTAAATTTCAAAACTTAAGGTAAATGGAGATAACAAGGAAGAATCCCGTTGCAGAATTAAGCATCGTTAGGTGTGATTGTTGTGGCAGCTTCACGCAGAAGATTCCAGTTAGTATTGTATAAATACCAAATGGTAATCAAGGTCAGGTATAGACTATCAGGACTACAGTGTAATAAATGCACAGGATCAGAAAATGGCTTCATAATGAAAGGATTTATGGCCTTGTTCCAAACCCAGATTCACACCACCAGCAAATTAGAAGAGGGTATTTCAAGAGCATTTTCAATAGGCCAGAGTTATTGAATGCAAAGTGACATGTTTGCAGCGATCTCATTATTTTTCTATTTATTCTAATTTGATAACATACACACTTTTCTGTAAACATCTATACTTCTAAACTTTTCTAATGTTTTCTTTTTTCCTAAAAGTTTGCAGTTTTTTCTTTCTATGTTGGACGATTTTTATTTATTATATAGTGAAAAGTCTTTTTGTGGAAACAGAGGATGCTGAGCCACAAGGGCCACCAAAGATGGATCTCTGGTCAAGACAAGCAAATTCTGACCTGGTGAAGGTAATTTTTTAGGAAGGTGTGGGCCTTTCTGTGTCTGAAGCATTGTGTGGGTGGTATGGAGATGAACTGTGTCTGCATCTAAAGAAATTAATTTACCAGGCATAGTGAACTTGATGAAATTACTCTGAAGTGAGGGAAACCATTGCAAATAGTTCTAAGTCCAGGCATCAGTAATGCAATGACTGGAAAATATCTTAAGTAGAAATACAAAAGGTACACTGGAGACAGAAGTTGCTTTTTCAAACTGATTCAGAATTGAATTCTCAGTTATTGGTGTGAGTGTAATGTTACAACTTCTGATGGTCTGTGTCTTTAAGGACATCTAACCGGTTTCTGTCTCAGGGCTATGCTACTTACAGAACATGCAGCAGGTACCAAGGTAAATAAATTCTACCTAATTACAAATTTACTGTGGCAAAAGAGGAAGGTGTATCTCAAAAAGCAAAATGCAGCTGTTTTTGAAGGTTCTTTGTACATTTTCCTCTTTATTTTCCCTAAAAAATTAATTTTAATTTGCGTATCTGATGATCACATGTATCTAGAACAGTCCTCCACAGACTACAAGCAGAAAGTAGAAGGTACCCTCAGCTGACTGGCAGGAACACTGCTGTGCAAAAACTTCCTCTGCTGACTTGTGCTTTAGAGAGAAAATGACTGTAAATTTACTCCACTGACATCGTTGAATGAACTGAGACTTCGTGTAAAGAATCATGAGCCAGCATTCAAGTTAAGTCCAAGGTCAATTCATTTACATTTGGTAATTAAAAAAAGGCATATTGAAATGCTGTGAATCTTGAGGAGGATGTATGAAAGCTCATTTATCAGGCTATTATGACGAATATTTTATGCTATTAATGACTTTCTTTCAGACATGCTTATGCACTCACCCTTCATAGCCTCTTAAATGTCTCTACCTTTTAAGTTTGACTCTCTTATGAAAAACATTGCTTAAAATTCCACGATCAACAACATGTGGGTATTCAGTTCTCTGGTGTTCCCATAGGAATCTTTACATATAATGAAACATTATTTAATCTCTTACGTAGGCTTGGGTTAGATGATCCAAGTGTTTATTTTTAGTATTTTATTTAGTTAACCATACTCTTCAAAGATTTAAGCACAAAAAGAATAATATCTTCTTTTTCCCTTTCCTTTTTTCAAGGATATATAACAGAATATGGGTCTGAAGTATTTACTTACAATTTTCTGCACATTTTTCTTTTAAAATCTTCTCCAGTACTGAGACATAGGAGCTATGTGGGGAAAAGAATCACAATTTGCACTTACAGCAAGCTTAAAGTCCTCTGCCAGTGGGTGGATATTAGCCCTTTCCCTAAACTTTGAAGTCTCAGTGGTTATACTGCTCATCATTATCATGTTCTTTTAAAAGAAGTAGGTTATTAGAATATGTTAATATTTTGTGAGTTCACAGACAGCAAAGGAATGTCTAAGCTAGAGTCCAGAGTGTGCATTTTTCTTGAGCAATCTTTATGGCTTGGCTTCAGGGGCCCTCTTCTCTCACTAGAGGCATCAAAGTGTTTCCTGTCCCGAGAACTTCGCGGTATCATGGTAAGAAAAATTTCATTCTCATCCTCATTTCAGTACTGCTAAGGAGATGGTTAATGAAGAGTTCCAGAAAACCTGGAAGTATTTTGAATATCACAGGTGGGTTTTGAGTTAGCAATACCCCACTGAAAGTGTTAATGTATACATTTCAATTAGTTTTAAAAACATGTACATGATCAGATGGCTGCATCTTTGCTCACTCTGTGCATATATACACTAAATTGTTTAAAACTCTGCAGCTCAAGCTTTCTGAGGATGTCCAGTCCTTATAATTTTTACAGTACACCTAGAAATATTTCTGCCTGACCACTATTAAACAATGCTGCCTGTGTCATTCCTTTTCTCCTCCATGTATAGCTCTGCTTGCAAAACAGTTTCAGCTGTGTTTGACAAAATATGAAAGTCTCAAAAATATGAAGCAGCACATTTACGTCCCAGCAGCACCATGGGGTGCTAGAAAGTATTTCCTTGATATGGCAGCAACCTAAAGGTGATGGATGTGAATTTTGCCAAGCCTGGCAGCTTACAAGTATGATTAGCAGCAGGTAATTCCTGCATAACTTCAGAAAATGCACATTAGTAAAAGATAAGTTGAATTTCCCATCCATGGAGATAAGTTTCAGCTGGTGTTCTTGCATAACCAGGGAAGCTGTGTCCCACTCTAGGTTTGGATTCTGTGGGGACTGAGAAAACAGGAGTTTAGGATGTGACTTCCCCATAACCCAGCTAAATATGCTGTGAGACCCAGGAAAGCCCATGGTTTGTTTTGGAACAGCAGTTTAATTTTATTTTTCTGAGCTTTATCTATGTTCTCCTTGAGATTCCTTTTTTTACCTGTGCTGCCATTTGTTGATATCACCTTTCACAGCTTCCCTCATCCTGTTAAGTTATGCTATTTGATGTTTTAAAAATACTCTGAGTCCAAAAAAAGGAAAAGTAGAAAGTAAAATGGAATAAACATGTCAGTTCAACTTCTTTTCATCTCAGCTGTTTGTCCTGGGTACTGCTGGACACCCAGCCTAGAGTTCCAGAAAGCTATGCAACCCCAGATTAGGGCAATTTTCAACATATCTGTATTTTAGACTTAGGTGATGATCCTGGCTGACAAATATATATACAGCAAAACAGATGAGGCATAAACATCATGCAGAGAAAATCCCATTCAATCATTAGTAATGGTGGCTTAATCATGCCTGACCACTGTTAGTGCTTGCAGCGTACTAAGGGCTGCAAGGGCATTAAACAGGTTCTTAGCTAGGTCAGCTTGCATATATTCTCTAGATCTTTGATAGAGATGGAAGCACACAGGGAATGTTTTTGTAATACCAAATCTATTTTTTTAAAAACACCATTAATTATTTGTCTAATATAAATCTAAAAACTTTGTCACTACAGTATGGACAAATGGGTTTGTGCATGGGAATATAGTTTTATTTTAAAGTTTAAGTCAAATGTTTACCTCAGAGGATCAGAAAAAAAGTTTCTGGCCTGGAAAAGTATAGAAACATCTAGTAGGTTGTATTTGCTTGGAATGTTACTGTTCTCTTAGGAGGCCGGATTTTGATGGTATCAGTACTGACCTTAATTACTCTTGTGATATGAAACTGTTTTTAACAAATTTTCATTCATCATTATAAGGAATTATCTTCCTTCCCCTACAGATCATTCAAGATAAAATGGAATCCAGTTATTTTGCAGTATAACAAATGTTCTAAGTATATCACTTAGTGCCAGGTGTTAAACAACCTTAAGCACCTTAATTACTTCAGCTGTTCTCAGATGCTGCTCCCAGGAAATGTACCTTGAGAAGAAGATAGAACAGGAATCTCTTACTGAAGGTGAGTACTTTTTGCTTGACCAATGCCCAGATGTTGTATCTGAACTCATAAACATGGACCTGAAGTATCTTCTTTTGTGATTTGATTTCACAAAACTGAACTCTGATGATATTCTGCTTTCATGTAAATATGGCATGTAGATGCTGAACCAGAAGTAACTTTCATAGAAATTCTGTACCCTGCTTCATCATTCTTCTTATCAAGTTTCACTGGAGAACATAACAGATGTTCTGATTTCTGATGACATTGTACCTTTTCAGCCTCCAAAAAACGTTCACTTGATGAAAATCCATAGGTGTCCAGGTTTCACTTTTTCTACTGCTTGCCTTTTTTTTTTTTTTTGATGAGTGAAAATTCAATATCTTACTCCAAAAGTGAAAAGTAACTTTTTACAATATCTGCACTTAGAAATGTAATTCAAGTAAGAAAGTTTGGCAGTACAGCAGCTCTTACGAAAAAAAAGAAACGAGATTGAATTACCAGAGAAAGAAATGGGGACATTTCACTGAACCGGGTCCAAACAATGTGTTGGTGTTGCTCTTCCCAGGCTTTGTTGTGTTTATATTATGGGATAGCTTTTGCAGCCATCAAGGAATAAAAGTGCCACCAAACACTATAACCCAGTCAGGGTTTCAGCTGAGCTAAACTTTGCCTATTCTTTCTCTGCAGTTAGGAGAACACCTTCAAGGCCAGGCTGGATGGGGCTCTGAGCAGCCTGTTCTAGTGGAAGGTGTCCCTGCCCAAGGAGGGTTGGAATGAGATGATCTTCAAGGTCCCTTCCAGCCCAAGCTATTCTATGATTCTATGAAAACTTGCCTCATTTTGAAAGCTGTAATTATAAAACGCTACACAAATGCTTTCAAAAGCAATCTGTAGGAACTGAATCCTTGGCAATTTCTTGTGTAAATCACAGTATGTACTGATTTTGCAATTTATGGTTTAATAGGACTTTCAAGATATTTCAGTTCTCAGTCTGGCATATTTTATATTTAAAATGAAACCTTTTTTTTGTGGTTCTCTATCAGATCACCATTGTTTTCTACGTGCATTTTCCACAAAATTCCCTAGAGTTACTTAGACAATACTAAAGGTTTCCTCATTGCAGCAGTTATCCTGTGCTTTATGGCAAAGCTTTCGAAGTCATGACGGGGTAGGCTGGCACTCAACTCCATCTAACATAATGTCATTCATGTTTCTGAAATCTCCTCATTAACATTTTATCTCCACAGAAGCCCTCTTGGAATATTTTGTTTCTCTAAATGTATGGGGCTTATGACTCTTTGTGTAATTCTTCTTTCAGAAGAGTAATTTCTTCTGTTTTGTGTGTGCAAGGAGTATGCATTTGTTTTATCTTCATGATATTAATGAAAGACTGGAAGATAACTTGCAATTGTTTTCAGTCATTGGAAGTGAACAACAGTTGGTGAACTAAATGTGACATAGTATTTTTGGCAGTATTTTAGAATGTTTTACGCAACTCTGGAAACGTACGTGGCCATTTAATAGCATAAGTGTCAGGGCTTTAGAGCTCCTCGAAGTGTGCGTTACAGAATTCCACTGATAACACTGTGTTTCTGTTGGAAAAAACATCCTTTCTCCAGGGAAGATACAAAGGTTAATTTCTAAGAGTAATGTATTTTTCACGTTTATAGCATATCAACAAACATGTTAATTATAACGTTTTATAATTAACGCTCAGAATGATTTAAATATTTTACTTGGATATATTTCTGTCTTAGGGCTTTTTCTGGACTGCTGATTTGCTGTTCTTTATGAGAGCTTGTAATTGCTGTCTGAGCTGCCTGCCTTGGTTTATGACCTTACAGTGCATCATGGCTGTTCATGTGAGAGATAGAAATAGGTATCCAAATTACCAGTGCTCAATGCCCATTCCCATGATTTTGCTATAAAGTGTAGACTGAAAAGATCTTTTAATTCTGTATAATCACCACTGTAAATTGTTACAGGGTTCCATGGTATTCGCTCACCCTGTTAATGTGCTTCATCTTTTCCTTCAAAAATAAAGAAGAATCCTGGGATCTCTTCATGGGGAATATTGTAGCCCATTCTTATTTGGTTCCCACTGTGGGCTCCTTAAGTATACCCAAGTGACTGACTTCATTTTAAACTCTGTCAGAGCAACATTTTCCATATAATCTTTTTGACCAGATTTGATCCTAGAGAGCTTTGATGAAGCTACTAATTAGTTTTTTGATTCATCTGTGTTTAGGAAAGAGAGATTTATTATAGTAGCACCCGCTTGTGCCACTGATAATTAAAAGACTGTCAGCATTTTCATTATGTAACTCGTCTTGCAGCAGAGAATCCCTCCCCATCTGACACTTTGGATTATTTGTGAATGACTCTGGCACTCTGAAGGACTTGCCACTTAGGCTAAAATGGACTGAAAACAGCATTCCCATGAACCATTCCAGCCATCACTGCTGTGAGGTAAGCACAGCCTTTCACTTGTCTCTCCTGGAAAAAACAGAAGAAATTGAAAAATCAGGACCAGACCCTCCATATTTGGAATTTGTGTGGGGGGTATTTTTTAAAGTAGGAAACAAATCTGTGCTGCACATAAATTAAAAAACCCAACAAAATAAGAAATAGATTCCCCATTTTTAGAAGTTCAGCCTTGTGTATCTTCTTCATAAATATATAGAAATAATCTGGTTTTGCCTTGAAAGGAATTTTTAAACCCTGAGAGTTTTGTCAATTGCTGGACCCTGCGTTCCTCAATTTTGGCACATGATCTGCTGGCAGCATGTTATATATCTGCTTTTTAAAATCTGATTTTCCAAAATGCACATATGCCCTTTGCTCAGCCTAAGATGTGAGTGCAGTTAATCTGTATTCAATTTAGGGCTGCCCCTGGCTATTCCCATGTGTGAAAAAACTCAGTTCACACAGGGTAGGTGATTCTCCATGGGGTTCAAATCCCACACATTTACCACATTGTATTAGAAAGGAAAACATTTACAGGTTATCTAAAATTATCAGCAATTCTGATTCTGCAGCAATCTACAAAATTGGACTGTGACCTATGAGAATGAAAATCTTTCTTTCTGTAATGAGATATTTTGGTGTTTTTCTGTGCCTTCCTAAAAGCCCAAGGTGAATCCATGTCTCCTCATGTGACTTACTCCAGAAGCAGCTCTCAGTGTTGCAGGCAAGGCTCTAATACACTCCTTTGAAAATTTATGTATGTTTTATAACAAGAAGGTAGAGCACACTCACCTCACAGACAATATAAATTTTACTGCATAACAATAATTCAGTTTCTTTTCTTTTAAAGACTCTTGAAGCAATACATTATTTTTACTTGGCTGTCAGGGCTTTTTATATTTATAAAAGTGAGATGGCAGGGGAGGAAATGGGATTGTATTAGACCTCTACTTGCATTTATGCATTTGTGAAATACCATATGCATGGTTTATAAATTCTGTTAAATCAAATTCCTACCACTTACCACAACATAAATTTATTTTTTATATCTAGTCTCATTGACTTTTCTAAAGGGACTTCTTCTCCCTCTTCATTTATTTTATAATTTTCTCTATTGATAAATCTGCTGGCAGAAATAGTAGCTTCTCATCAACTTTCTCCATCCTATAAATTATTTTTTTAATAAGCAGCTTTTAATGATCATCTTTAATGGAAACCAAATAGCAATGTTTTATAATTGGGGAAAAAAACCTGAAGCAGTCGCTGTGTGTTCTGTCACACTGCTCCAGCTATGGACATCTTGGCCTTTGGAGGGCAATGACAACTCTACTGTTTTGAGTTGTAGGAAAACCATAACACATAACACACTTCATGTCAGTGCTTGTCAGAAGGGAGAGAAGGAGAAGCCCTTGCCTTTGGACTAGTAAATTTAAATTGTGAGCCACTCCATTTTCTCAGTTGTCTTTCATCTGGAAGATTTGTTTTCTGCTGAGCCACATCAGCTCTTTGGTAAGTCCCTGGATCTTCAGCATAAGAGAGAAAATTGTCTTTTAAATACCTTCTCTGTCTTCCCATTCCCCAGAAAGCAAGCAGGTTGTAGTGGATTGTTATGGGTGTGTTTAGCCATACAGAGCTTAAAATCAAAGTATGATATTAATGTGTTCTGGAATAATTGTTTTCTTACATTATAAATACAATCTACTAACAAAAGACAATTAGTATTTTCACATTTTTTGAAGAAGTAAAATGCAATTAAAACCACACATGCATTTTCAGTTGCCCAGTACAAAGAAAAATTACCATTTTAATGCAATGTGGCCATCAAATTCAGAGGAGACAGGAGATGACATCTGCAGGAGTCACTTGAGGGAAGTAACGTGTTACAGGCTTGGTGGATTTTAATGTTGTTACTTTTCTTGTTAAAATCCCCTGCTACCACATGGCTGGGCTTAATTAATGGTTTTGAATATTGCTGAACTTCAAAGACTGGGAGGTGCTTTCAGATCTGATATGTAAAAATGAGAAATGATGTTGGAAGTTATTCTCAATCAGATAGAACACACATTTACTGTCTTATTATTGTAGTGTAATATATCATCAAAGAACAGATAAACAAACCTCTTCTGATTAGTTTCCACCTCATTTATCTACTTTGTACAAATTAACTATTGTCCTTGACATCTAGAGGTGAAACAGTCAAATTTGAGTACTTACAGGCAATAATAATGATATTCTGTGTATATAAACTCTTTCCTGGTTTTGCACATCACAAATATTTTTTTAAGTAAGTGGTTTTATTATGTGTGAAATAGTTCATAATCCCACTCTCCTTTCTTCTCGCCTCTTGTAGTTTATTGTCATAGGATAGGAATATACACATGACTTAAGCTACAAAATTGCTTTTGTACAGTAATGAGCTACTTCTGGCCAGAACAAAACATTGGCTAGTCAGGCAAGGCCACATGACCCACTAATGGGGTGGAATGAGGGGCATATTCTATCCAATTTCAACTAGTAGTAGGTATTTTCAGTGGATAAGATGTAATTACTCCAAAAGGTACAGTGAGCCATGCCTGTGGGATATAGAATTATGTCTTGGTGGCTCCAAACTGATGTTTATGTCTTGTCCACCAGGGTGGTGCCACTGGCTGTGTGTCAGAATGGATGCTGAGTGCCCAGCACCCCCTCACAACACTCACCTGCCTCCTCCTCCCAGTGCTCTCTCTCCAGTACCATTCCAAAAGTCTCTAATTTTTGGAGCACATTTCTTGGGCTGCCTATCTTATGGCCATTAAAGATTGAATTTCCATCTGGTGTTAAAAATTATTTGAAAAAATGCTTATACTGAAATTCAGTGAATTTATCCACCCTTCTGCTTAATGAATTTAAATGTATGATTCTATGCCAAAGTAGTTTAGAATGCACATAATTCCATAATTTACATGGTGCATCTCTGGAAATATGGCCATCTTTGACTCAGAAGACAGTATTGCAAAAACAGCAGAACAGGCATTGCTTTGTGCTAACCAATAATTCCAAGGAAAAGATCATGTACTGGAATGCAGTCCAGAAGCTTAAAGATGTTTCTTTCACCCTGAGTGGGAAGTGGCAAACATGGATTTCAAAGAAATGCTGCCAGCACCAATCCAGAATTGTCAAAATGGATCCTTGAAATACAGTGGTCTGAAGGGGCTGCCCTATGACTTGGAGACTTCAGCATGACCAGATCTGTTTTGGCTTGTACACATTGAGCAAGGGCAGTCACTTTAATTAGTGTGTGAGTCAGAGGATGTAGAAAAATCTAGGACTAGTGTCTTGTGTTAAAACTTGAAGGCTATTGTAAAAACCTTATTTTTGCCAAAGTTCTATTTTGGCAGTAAAATGTAATGAGCAGGTACAGATAGGATGTATCTTTTGCATATTCTGTACAACTTCAGAGTATAATTTATGCTTCATTTTATTGAGGCCTGGAGTATGTGTACCTGCACATGCTTATATTGAGCAGAAAAACCAATACTTTCTTTTAGTGGTGTAGAAACTGCTTGAAAGAAGTGTATTTTAGATCTAATCCTTCTTCAAAGTTATTAGGCCTTTTAAAATTAATTAAATGTAAGTTAGATCGAAGATGATACTTATCACAATTTCCTTCACTGTATTTGCCTGTAAAGGGAGATTTGGTTTCACAGGAACTGGTGATTTTTATTACTGTTATCTAGACTTGTTTGTGGGCAGGATTTTTCCTGTGAGAATTGTCCAATTCTTTCTCTGATAGCAATGGGAATGACAATTGGATGTAGAGACCATACTCAGGGTGATGCTCTGCCCCCAAACCAGGCAGGGGCTGTGGGGCTGTGGTTGGTCTGTAGCAGTTCCTCACTGCCCCCCTCTCCTCACACTTTTCCCCTGCTTTAGTGGAAGTCCTGTCCAAACAGCACAGCTCCTTTGGGAACTATCCACCTCCTGTGGCTGCTGTGGGGCTGTCCATGGGCTGAAGTGGGGTGTCTGTTCCACTGTGGTCTCCCCACAGGCTGCAGGGCAATCCCTGCTCTGGCCCCTGGACCTCCTTGTCCACCTCCTTGTCCACCTCCTTGTCCAACCTCGGTGCTCAAAGTTGCCCAGTTCCTCACACAGTTTGTCCTGCTGCTCTTCACACTGCTCCTAATGCTGCTCTTTACACTTTCCCTCCTGTTTTCCCCTCACTGCAGGCAGTTTTGCCCTTTCTCACACGCATTCCCACCGTCCCTCTTCCTCATATCGTATTTAAATGTACCTCAGGGAAGATTGAGCACAGATTGACTCTGGGCATTCAACCAAATGATTGATGCTCACTTTAAATTGCTTTGCACTTTATCTCCTCTCATAGATTCTTGACAGTAGTTTAGGACTCACTTGCATTTCTCTTGAGTGGTAAAAAAAGCAGAAAAACAAAAAAAAAAAGGAGAAAGAAAAGTCTTACATGAAAAGTCCTACATGAAAAGTCACATTTCTTATCTGTACATGTAGTTCCTGAGAATGGGATATAGATGGCTGGACCTGCACAGATGGGATTTTTGTGGAGTCATTCTGGGAAAAGCCTCTGGAACTCCACAATGCCCTATATATCACTGACTTTCCCAAATGTTGCATGGAAAACTTTTCTCTAGAAGGGGATGCTGGTGGTGATTTGTTAACAAAACCAGTGTTCTGCAAAGATGAAGCAGTCTCTTCCTGGGGCTCTGTTCCTCCTGCAGCCTCCCAGGGGGCACAAGGAGGAGACTGTGAGATGGTGATTGTTATTATCATATTTCCCCTCTGCTGTTAAATTAGGTTTTGCTTTTATTGATGTGAAAGAAAGCCAGCAGTGACCTTTCTGTTCTGAAGTCGTTCTCAGGAAGCAGAGGTGAAAGTACAGCCAGCAGTCAACTGCAGTGACATCTGTAAGGAGAGCAGTGAATGTCAGCACTGAAGGCAGGTACAAACTCATCCTAGCTTTTTCTACTGGTCCGTCTGTGTGTGTTGAAATACTGACCATTCACCTTTAAAGCAGTTAACATGTTAATGAACATTTTGTCATAGCAGTCTGAAAACTTTTGTAGTTGCAACAGATGATGAAGGATCCAGGGTTTAATTGTTTTTTAGTATATTTCTGGTAAATGTTACTAGGAAAAGCCTGGTTAGGAAAGTCAAATGAGCACCGACATACCTGACACAGCAAACTGGCAGAATTCCTATGGCCATTAGCTGAAAGAGTAAAAGGAAACAGCTCATACATATTTATGAGGAAAAACAAACGCCTGTTTGGCTGGCTATAGTCTTTCACAGCCTGTTGCTTTATTTTATAATTACAGCCTGTCCTTATCTTCTGATAACTATAGGACAGCCAGCCCTTGATTGTCCCTGCAGCCCTCCTGACTGTCCTAGGAATGGACTCCTGGAACAGGGGCTACCTTGTGTCACTTTGGCAAAGAAAGTTACCAGCCAATGCCAGCAGCCAGACCAACACATTCTAGAGCAAACCTTGTTCAAACCCCAGGCAGGACAAGTCTGATCCCAATTCTCAGTGACCTAGGAGGAGAAGGCTTCAAATGAAGAAAACACATCGCTAATACAAATGTTTAATAAGCTAAGGATGCCTTTGTTTCTATTTCTTCTGGAGTAGCTGTATCTGATAAAAAGGTACAGAACCCCAGTCCTGTTGATACATTTATCTCAAGAAATGCATTTTACAGGTTATCAAAGATTATCAAATAAGCACACGACCTTGACATTGTTTCAGTGATTTAGGAATGCAGTAGCTCTTTTCTTCTACTACATGGAAGGGCTCTCAAGAGAAATGAAAAATTGAACTGTATCTTCAACTCACTTTGGTTGAGGTACAAAAATAGTAAACCTTGTAGGAGAGGATTTTGAACACAGGTTTTTAATACTTCAGAATCTGTCAAGGTCAAGTTTGAAGTCTTGATTTTGCTCTGAGGTTTGCTTTATCTAAGTAGA
>NW_008239324.1:12045938-12076841 GCF_000691975.1 Corvus brachyrhynchos
TGGTCAGCAGACTTTCAAACAAAAAGGATGCCATGGGCCACGATGATCCCTTCCCTTACCATTTCTACAGAGTTTAAAATACATTGATCTTGACAACTGAAGTCTTAGAGACTGAAGTCTGACACTGAGCTCCTGGGCAGAGGCTGTGCATGGGTTTCTCTCTCTAATACTGGCTCTCCCTTCTGCATCAAGTACTGATCACGTGCATCCTGAAGTCATTAAGAGTGGATTGAAATTAAATTTTCGATCTTAGATTGTAGATTAGCTAAAATATTTTGCTTTGTTGGATTTGAGTTTTGTGCTTCTGAATGGTCAGATCTCTGTGCACATGCTTTTAACTTATTGTGCTATGAAAAACATGCCTGATTTACATTCATTTGTGTCTAAATCTAAACAAATTATGTGAAATAAGAGGAAGTGATTAAATACAGCCATTCTGGTTTTCAATGGAAAATAGGTACTATCACTAATTGGGCAGAACTGTGGCATCATCTGCTGTAAACATATAAATTCTGGTAAGCAAGATACAATTTTTATCTGCTCTCATCACTTCTGACAAGACGTGTGAGGAGCTGTGCAAGTGACTTTGTGGAGGATGACTCAAAATGGAGGACTGTGATGCCTGTGCAAGCGATTCCACAGAGAATGAATGAGCTGGGGAGAGGAAAACCTGGGCAGGTGCCACTCAGCAGCAGCTGCACCTGCTGAAGGCCGCAACACAAGTTCTTTGGCACCTAATTCTTAGCCCAGGAGCTATAGAATTCCTGAAAGGTCTAGCAGAAGTTTTGGTATTTCACAGGTTATGTGTTTACATGGTTTATGTTTCTCCATAACAATAATGGATGACAAAGCAGACTCTAAATTGTCTTTCAAAACTGTTTTGATTTTGATTGCCTAAAAACGTTACTGGGTATGGAGATCAAGGGTTTTCAGTTCTTGGCCTTGTGAACAGCTTTTACAGAAACAAGTAAGAGAGGGTTATTCAGGTTTCTTTCTCCCCTCCTTTGATGCCATGAAGATTTTTTGTCTTTTCTTTTATACCCCTGTTATACTTTTTTACAACTTCTGTATTCCCCAGTGCTTTTTGCCTACATTCTTGGACTTGTTTGTCAAGCTAAGAGACACAGAGACACAGAGATAGACTCGGCGGGGTGCATCTCGATGCATATGACCTGGATGTGTGCACCTAAGGATCCTTAAAAATAAATACCAAGGTAAAATCCCTTTTCTCCTTCTAACCGTGTATGCCTCTTGATTTTAAGACCAGGAAAAGGCATCACTTCTAACTTTGAAATTAACCTCATAGTTCTATTTCTGTCTGCATTTTCTTTTCTCTCGTCCTCTTTATATGTAGTAGTAAAAATGGAATATTGGTTCAATTTAAGCAACTTAATTGTTAATTGTCTATTTGTACTTTTTATTATGAAGATAGTATCAGATTTTCTGCAATGGTAAGAAGTTTATATTCTCCATTGTTTTTCTTTCTGAAAAGCAGTTCTGAATTCAACTAGCAATGTTTTTTGTGTTGTATTGCTTCCTATTTGGCTGCATTATGTGTAGAAGGGTCAAAATAAATGCCTTTGATTTATGTGACAATGTAAAGAACAGCTACAAATGCCTTGAGGCAGAGAGTTTGAGTCTGTCCAATTGCTAAGTGTTTCTCTGTGAAAAATGACTCCTTGTTCTTTGGATCACAGAGATTGTACAATTACAATTTTAATCAATCCAACACAAGATTCATTGGTTCTTACTGTGCAGAGCACATAGTCACAGTCCAATAAATCTGCTTCTGATGTGCAGATCCAGACTCCTGGAGCCTCTAGAGACTGTGTACAAATGACAGGCATGTCTGCCTTGCCTGTGGGTTTGCATGGTGTTAGGTGTAAGGAAGGTGTGCTGATACTGTTCTGACTTCTAATGTGGCATTTTATGGTTTGCATTTGAATGATTAGAAATTATGTGCTTGACCTGGTGGATGCAGGAGGTGTTACTTATTCCTTTCTCTAGTTTTTTTGTTTCTCAAAGTGAGATTTTGCTGCTCTTAGATTCTTTTGTAGCGGTTTAGCTCTGGGTGAATAAGATCTTCATTTTCCAAGGGCTGATAAGGCATTGCAGTAACAATTAAATAGGTTCTACATCAGGGAAAAGTTTTTCACCCACAGGGTAGTTGGGCACTGAACAGGCTCCCCAGGGCAGTGGGCACAGCTCCAATCTTGGCTGAGCCCAAGAAGTGTTTGGACAATGCTCTCAGGCACATGGGGGATTGCTGGGGTGTCCTGTGCAGGGCCAGGAGGTGGGCTCCATGATCCTGATGGGTCTCTTCCAACTCAGCTTACTCTGGTTCTATGATTCTGAAAGCCTGTCTGATGTGGTCCTTTTGAAAAAAGCACTGAACTGTCAAATCCTGGGAAGTGAAGCAAGTAGTGGATGGGCAAAGATGCATCCAGCTGAAAGCAACAGGAGTGGGGAGAGTGTAGCTTTCCCAGCATTCCCTGTGATACACAGAAATGTTTGTAAGTTATACATCCCCAAAAAAGACTCCCAAAGACAACGAACCATTTTTCCTGAAGAGCAATTTTAGATCTTAGATTAGCAAAGTCAGAAAGGAGGGATACGTCCTGGGAAACCTCTCTGGAGAATTTAGACAAGCTTTAAACTTCTGAGACATTCCATACACGATCCATACAAGTTTGTTAACAACTGCTACCTAGACTCTTGGAATATTTTGTCTTTACTGAATGTGGTTAGCACCAGTCCTGCTGATGGGTTTGCACTACAGCATCCCAGGATTGAGAGACAATAAACATGCTCCAGTGTGCAGGAGAAAGCTATCAGGAAGGCAACTCTGTGCTGCTTTATCCAAATTTGTTGGCTGGCACAGCACCTGAGGGTAGACAGTGTCTGTGCTGGGCTGACAGTCTGGAGGCAACAGGAGACACCTGCCTGAGCTGAATGTGAAGGAATGGCAAGAGGAGATAAACAGAGAGTCACCTGCTGGTGAAGGAAAGGGCAGATAAGAACGGAAAACTAAAGTATATGATGGGTGACAAGACAGATAACAGTGCTGAATAGGAAACCTAAGGATCCTGTGGAAGGAAATATTAGCAGGATGTGAAGGAAGGAAGAACAGAAATTGTGCTGCAAAGGAGAGGGCATGGGCTGGACTGCAGGGCTGGTCGGAGCAGTGCAGGGTATGGACAGGAGCCAGGCCATAGGAACAGGGAGGAGAAAGGGACACAAAGAAATAGGTTGTGACATTCCTAGCATTTCCTTGGGTGCAGCTATGGGGTTTTAAACCACAAAATTCTTCTGATGCAACCTGGGTCCTTTTGGATTTGATGCCCAGATATCTTCTGACTGTCCTTTTAATATTTAATTTTTTACTGACTGAGGAAGTAAGAATTAACTTAGAAGTTACTGCAAAAAATATAGACTGAAAAAGGCATCTAGAAAATACAGAAAGTATCATTTATCTGTCTTTTAAAATGTTTGTTAATTTAAAACAAACTAGCAAACAAGAAGCAATAATTTATGGTTGACAATATGTGAAGTTTTGTTAACATGTTTTTTGATAACTTTAGAGATGTTACAGTAAAAGTGAAAGAAAAATAAGTAATTTGAAGATATTTTTGGTAGGTTATTTTCTGTTCATGTATAGATCATTCTAAGGGTAATACTGCAAATGTCATTTGTGAAGGCCTTGTTTTGTAACAGCAGATGACATGATAAGGATAAAGAACATAAAAAACGGGGGTTTTGTTTAAGTAAATGTTTTTGTGCACACAGGGATCATGTACAGACAATTCTGGATTAAGAGCCTCTGTTTTGTCTGTATGGCAATCTGTAGAAATTCAGTTTGGGAAATGGCACTGTGCTTACATCCAAACATTGCCTTCCACAATTTGTGCAGAGATTTATATCCTCTGCTTAGGAGCAGCAGCTTTCTTTGTTGCTTGTCTATTGGTACAATGTTTCCAAAATATTTTTTGTTGTTCATAGTAATTGCAAAATATTTTCACAGCTCTGCTCTTGCCATGTTTACATTCGTGAATTTGTTTTCTTGAAATCTGTGAGTGGTGGTAGACAGTACATATTGGCTGTGGTGCTTGAGAGAACATAAAGTATTTAGACCCTGAAGGAACAGACCCAATATTAATCTGAAGTCACATTTCACTTTGCAGTTTGCTTTCCAGCCTACATTCACTGCTCCTGTGCACTGCTGATATTCTGCCTGCTGGCACAGATTGCTGGACATAGTCCAGGGAAATAAGGCCTCCAAACAAGAAAGCAAGGTTTTAGCATTAGGATGATTTATTTTGAGGACCCTTTCATATGCTCTATCAAAAAGGAGGTAGGATTAGTTACTGAATAAGTTGTTTATGACTCTGCTGCATAATAAATGTCTTTCTCCTCTTACCTTACTTATGCCTCAGTGTAACCTGCTCATGTTATCACTGAGCAACATTTTCCAAAGATCTAAGTCTTTTCAAGCAGCCAGGCTCAAGCAGGAGAGAAGCAAACCCTTGCCAGAGGGAAGGAGATACTGAGAGCCAGGGATTACAGTCTCATAATCGAGTCATACCTCTGAGTGAGGCAACTCAATTTCTTTGGGATGTGGAGATAACAGAACTTCCCTGTGATGCTGTAAGGATTAGGTAGTTTTGGAGATACGAAATGCCATGAGAGCTGAGAAGTCAGGCTTTAGGTTATACCCCAGGAGGCCAGTGCAGGAGGATTCCCAGTGCTCTTAAGCATTTCTGGAGTGCAGTTCTTCCCTGGAGCCCAGTACCTATCCAGTTGCTTTCTTCCATACAAATGTTACCAGTAATGCAATCTGCCTATCTTTTTAGAAGCTTTAGAACACAAATAGCTTTTTCAGGCCTGAAAAACCATTTCAAGATTTATTTCATATTCCAAATGCAAAATGGCATGGGAGACTAGCATTGTTTTCTGACAGATTGTCAAGCCTGAGGCTAGTGTGCATGTCTGGCTGCACTGAATTCAAAATTGGTATTTTTTAGAGGAGGATGGCTGACTGAATTCCTGCTAGACTGGTTTCTTTTTAGAGATGTTCTGTTCTCCTGTGTTGTGATTCAGATTGTCTTTTCCTTCATAACAGGCAGTGACAAGTCCTTGGGGTGGCCTTAGCTAAGAATTCCAGGAAAGTCACGTAGATAACATGGCACATAAGAATTCACTGAAGCATGTTCAACTTTTCTCTACAGTTATGTTTCCACGTGTGCTGCTCTCAAATTTCAAATACCCATTTCTCCTTGTAAACTGTCAAGAAAGACAAGGCAGAGCAACCTGCTCTGAGCAAATTCAGTGCACAAGCTTCATTCTTGGGAAGTCTGAGGCCATGTAGATGATTTGAGCAGAGAGTGCTTTAGGATTGTGAGGGTTCTGAAAAAAGGGGCCCTTGCTTTTAGGTGCACCAAGCCCCTCCAAATGGTGGGAGGACATTGTAGCTGCCAAAGAGAATTCCGTTATGCCAAAGTTGGTGCAGAATTCTGTCAATAAGGACAGAACAAAGTTTTCTACCAAAGAATATATGTGTTTTGCTGTTACATCACATTTTGGTGTCTTCATTAAACTTTAGGTTATGTGATTGAAGTAACTTAATTTCTCTTATCATTATGATGGCATAGATTTTGTTTTTCAGTGTTTTATTAGAGGATTAGGAATACCATTCATGACAATTCTTTCACATTACCTTTTTCTTAATGCAATTACTAATACTCCATACTAATGTACTGGGCTGTGATTCAGTAGGCACTGGGCAGGGAGAGTGCTAAAAATGAGAAAGGCACTAGGTTAGCTGGGTTGTCATATCACTTTCCATAAGGATGCAGATGGTACCAGTGAAAAGTATTTCCTCTGCAGACTTTAGCATCTGAAGGCACACAGGTGTATCTTGGCAGCCAGTCCATTAGTCTTTAGCTACTTTGGTCATGCCTGATTTACACTGCCAGTCCAGCAAATAACAGAGGAGAGGAGCTGAAGCAGTGTGGGCGAATGGACTATATTGAACACAGTCATCTGTGATGGCTTCTGAAAAGGCTCTAAGAGGTTGACCAGGCTAAAAAAACTTCAGGAGCCAAAATACTACATGAAACATTTGGGGCATGAATCCATGCTCTCTTGATTTCAGTAGCTGAAAAAAAGCTGAATCAATAATTTTCCTTTCCTTTGTGTTTGTCCCCCCATCCTTCTCTTATATAACTGTCCCTATCTGCTCAATAGCTGACATAATACCTTTATTCCTCTTATTTTGTTTGCATTAAAAATTGCAGTGCCTGGGACATGACAACACATGCTTTTGACCTTGCAGTGCTGACCCTATCAGTAGAGTGTTTCATAACCTCTCCCACTGAAGAAGATAAGGTTGACTAAACTGGATCTGTCTTGAGCCATCGGGCATTTATCCACAATGCTAAAGCCAATTTCAATGAGGTCACTTTTTCACACAGTGAAACTATAATAGTTTTTGTCTCCTACTGTCTGATTTATTCTGCTGGCAAGGACTTCTGCTTTTCCTGAAACTGAGGAGGCAGGGTTTTTGGTTGTTTTTTTTTTTTTTTTTTTTTTTTCCTCTAGACAGGAAAGCAATAATTATTTTTAAGAGCACAAGTTTTTATATATAGTACTTTACCACACCTCAGTTGTGAAATTACTTCACAATTTTCCTTTTGATCTGCCTCCATTTTATGCTCCTGCAGGATTTGCATTGTGAACTGTACCCTATTGCCATACATACAATGCAAAGTATTTAAATACTTTCCTACTTTATAGAGATAATTATAAGCTCTATTTCTTGAACAATGAAAGCAAGACAAATGCTTAAATCTTCACATTTCAATTGTAATAAAGCAGATGTAAAATGAATTCCAAGGGACTAAACACCCTGGATGTACTTTGGATTGTCCCATTAAACACCTTCTCCCAGAGAGCATTGTAATTACCACATCTATTTGATAGTTTCTCATTAATTACACTGCCACTAATTCTTAGTATCCTATATATTCTCTTCTTCTCTTGAAGTTCTCAGAATGAACTGAAAGGTAAAGAATAAAAAATCGTGTGAATCCTAGAGGAGTTATTTGGGTCATATACACATTAAGGTTAAAATGGGAGTGTAGCTACACACTGGTCTGGATGGGTTTGCCCAGGTGACATTGGGCTGGGGGAATTGTATGTCTGAGAAGTGTTTCTGCAGCCTCAGACAATGATGTGGCACTGTCTCTGTGCTGCATAAATCAGTCATGGATATTTAGCAATGAACTGGAGGATGAGGAATCAAAGCAGTGATTAGGCTTATGGGGGTGCTGTTCAAATACCTGCTTACAGACTGATGAAGATGTAGGCACCTAGAGGTGTAATTATTGCCCTTGAAGGTACGCTTGCAAATACATAGCTGAGCAAGAATGATCCATTATTGCATGTCAGATTAAAAAAATTAGAGTTTTTCCTTATCAAATAGTAATTGTATTTCTTAAAATGCTAGAATGTGGATACCTACTTAGCCTTGGGACAGTCAGTCTCTTTTCAAGATAACCCCTTGCATCTTTTCATTATGGTCATCCACAGTCACACACACAAACTCATCCCAAGCAATCATCCCATGTCAAGAGAACTACATTTCACAAGCCTGTGAACCTTGGGTCAAGTATGCCCACAGGGTTAATATAAAATGAAAATATAGTTCCACTTTATTCATTGAATTGATGTAATGGAATAAAGTTGGGAAAAGAGAGAATTTTTTCTTGACCAACAGATACCAATAGAACAGACAAGATTTCAGACATGCTATCAAAGGTACAAAAGGATGCTATCAAATTTATTTCTTTTACATGATTACTAATTCTTTCTAATTAAGATAGGGTTTTTAACATATTTCAAATGAATGAATTTAACTTTTGTCCTACAATAATCTTCTCACTTCCAGGAACCCATCGTTGGTCGATAAAGGAGGGAGATGTATTGGTGTCATGTGATAAAATGATGAATTTCTTGCTTGTGGTCAAACCTTTCCACAGATACCATCTCAATCTAGAGAAAAGGAATGATGCCATTAGTTCTGATATCAAGGTAGCTTCCTTGGCTGACTTCTAGCGTAAGTCATCATGACCTGTGGATTCATCGCTCCTCCTGAGCCTCCTCCTAGTGGAGGAGTCTCAAATGCAACCAGTAGCAAGTTAGCCTTTCCCCTGTCATTCACGAGGAATGGGTTTCTAAAACTGCCACAATAAAGGGACAATAAATCTTACTAAACCACAGAATGATGTGGAAAGTGTTGAAATACCTCACTGACAAGCATGGCATGGAACAGAGCAACCTTCAAAACACTGATGGTGAGGGTTGCAGTAATAATTGCAAAATGGCACAGATCTTCATTAGCTTTCAGTGGGGGAATTATTTTTCAGGATATTCTATTTCTGCTGTCATGTGTGGATTTCCACAGTTGTGTTGGTATGTGGTGCTGTAATAGCATCTGTCTTTAGGGCACAAATGTTCCTAGATTTATAATGGCACTGGTTTAGAGCCATGGTAGAATTTTTCTTATGTTGCAGAAATGCATCTCGGTCTTTCATCACTGTGTTATAACTTCCTCTAGGGTAGTGTTTGTAGCATTGCAATTTTAAACTATAGCTCTTTCTTACTAAGAGATACCTCCAAGCAGGGGTTCCCACTATTTTAAGCACTATGTTATGCCTCCAGAGGAGAATTCCTGAACCAAGCCATAAACTTATCCCTTTTTTTTCCTTCTTTTTTTTCCAAAATAAGAGATACTTCCAGAGTTACTCTGACAGTATTCTTACATAATATAGCTACCAGCACAAGCTTCCCAGCTTGCTCTTTAGAGAAGTACTTATATCAAAGAACAGACACAACTGATAAGATCAGCAGCAACATATGACAAATGTGTATAAAAATTAATGCATCCATTTTCCCTCCTCTCAGACGTTTAATACCCACGTGAATTTCTCCCTCTTGCCTTTCCGAAGGGCTTCATTGCCATAAATTCTTACTGTATTAATTACTTCTGTCCACTTGATGATGGCGTTACAGGGGGGAATCATGCAAATAAATAGCCAGTCAAGATAGAGCAGAGTTAGTACATAAACCAGATAAATGAGTAGTGAATATGTCTTCAGTCACAGCAAGCAGTAGTTTTGGACTAGCACATCTTGCCATTTTTCCTTGTAGTGTTTGGTGTTCCAGCACTTGGGCAGGCCTGACAAATATGACAGCAAAGCAAGATTTGTGAATGGGATAACAAGTAATTACACTGCATAAATTCAGCAGCAATAATCCTCTCTTTGTTTCAATGTATGAAGTGCTGTCTGGGATCTAATGTATCTAAGAACACAACCATCAAGACAGATGTTAATACAGAACAAACACTGGTAACTGTGGAGTACAAATCTGGCATTGGTGTTGAGATTTACTGTGCTTGTTTTTTAATTTTAGTGAACAAATGGCTTTTAACTCGAATCCGTTTCTGAATTTTAGCAAAACTGTCTGTAGACTGGATTTTTCAGGGCATGTGAACATGATGTATTTCCAGGCTTAATGACTTCTAAGCCCCAGAAAACCCTAATGTTCTGCATTTATCAGGGTGAACTGAATGCTGGCCTGCTTTTATTCCTATTTAACTGCTATTGTCAGATATGCTTGACAGAGTCGGGCATTGAAATAAGGCTGGATTAAAAAACCCAGGATTTAAAAAATAATAATCAGATACAATTTTTGTAGTTTTCTGGGTTCAGTTAGTTCAGTTCTTTCAGAGGAGATCTATTAGGACAGCTTAGATTGACCAGTACATTAACAAATCTCTTTCTGAATAAGTCAGGCTGTGCTTGGAGAAGGCTCTTTCAGCCCTGCCTGCAGATTGTGGTGCTGCAGCCACATTTGTGGATTCGTTTATAAACCAGGTTATGGTGAATCAGCCACTGCTGACACCCAGAGCACTGATGTCACAATGCAGAGCTCTGCTAGAACTGGCTGCATCACACCTGCTTTTTCGCAATAAATACATATACATATACAGCCACAGAGGTATCTGAGACAGTGTAGGGAGAAGGAGTTGATGAGGTGCAGAAGTCTTTCTGCTTTACAGATTGCATTAGTCCTACAGCTATCAGTTCTTTTCCAAGGAAGATTCTTCTTCTAAATAATTCTCTTCTTGGACAAGAAGGGTTAAATTATCAGGATGGTGTACAGGAAATTAGGCGTGTGACATCTGCTAAAAAATAACAGGAGCAGTGTGCTTAATTTGCAGTGGAAATTTGCCATGTGGTTCAAGAGAGTTCAGTTTTTGAATCTGAAGTTAAATAAAGTGAAGTTTTCCAGCTGATGTGGGCAAGTTAGAACCAGGGAGCATGGATTCTCAAAACTGCCTGGAAATTTGCTGTCATCATTATTTGCCTTGTAGTTGCTTTCTTCAAAAAATGACCATGTTTTCCAGAAGCATCTTAGAGTACAGCTGGTCAGTGAACCCAGAACTACCCTACTTCTGATGAGGAAAAAAAGGATGCAGCAGGGCACAAGGTAAGGCACGTGTTGGAGCAATTGCTTCGAAGCATTTTCCATCACAGGCAGGGTGAGAAAGAAAGGGGCCCGTAAGACCAAAGATCAGGTACAGCTTCTCTTTATCTAATTCATGCTACAGCTGGCACTACACCAGGGCTGTAAAATGATGCTATCAGCTCCACTGATATTAACTTGAATCCATTTTATGATGCTGTCTCAAGAGTTTCACTTCTCCTCCTATGGAAGGTTCCTGCCCCTTCCATTAGAACCTGGCCACAAAACCAGTCTATGAGGCATGGCCAGCAGGGATGGAGGTCAAGGGTTTTAGGGTTTCAGCCTCATCTCTATGGAGTTTCGCAAGTGAGCTTGCACATGAGTTATCAGGTAGCCCCACTGTCAGTAATGTTTTACTCAGGGATGGTTTGAATTTATTGTGTACAGAGAATATGTGTACATATGCTATACAAAATGTTGGTATAGAATATACTACAGATGTGGACTTAAAAAATTGGAGAAAAATCACCATAAGTGGTTGTTGGTTTTGTTTTTATTCATTACCTGAGCAGATATTTTTTTGAGAAGAGAAGGGGCCATCTGCTAGAAAAAGAATTCCTGAATTTTAGAATGTCTCAATGCTCAGAAAAATCTGAACTTTTTCATCTGAGTGTATCTTAGGTATATCTAAACCCAAGCAGCTAAAAACCCTGGACAACTACTTCCAGGGAAAAAATTATATTCCTCATAAAATCAAAACTACTCTGGTAAATGCGACCAGTATAAGCAAACACTATATGTATATAGAGGCACAAA
This sequence comes from Corvus brachyrhynchos, assembly GCF_000691975.1. Classification (NCBI taxonomy): domain Eukaryota; kingdom Metazoa; phylum Chordata; class Aves; order Passeriformes; family Corvidae; genus Corvus; species Corvus brachyrhynchos. The sequence goes on from NW_008239324.1 coordinate 12,057,282, forward strand.
GTTAAAAAAACAGCTATTACCTGATTTAATTTCCCAGGTTTTATTCGTTTACTTCTGGTCTTCAGTTTGAGGGTATTTGTTGCTGGAAATGCATAGATTTTTCTATTTCCCTTACACTTCATCAATTTCCCTTGATTTTTGGTCTAATTATCTACTAGATTACACTTTATAGCTATATTGATATTGAGTATTTAAAAAGATGAGTTTACCCACTCTGGTCTGTAAATTTGGATTGGTTTCTCTGGACCATGTACCAGCAGCACCCATTAGTTAGAGGATATTCATGTCTTTGCTAGTTACAGTAGGAACAGGATGAGCAGCCTCTTTCCCACTATACTTTATATCAGATCAAAAGCTTGCCTGCAGCAGCAGCAATTTGATAATGGTCTTCATGAAACTACTACAGAACTCATTACTCTGGGCAAATTGCTTTGTATGATATAATGTACTGGGCTGGAGTCTAAGGGGACATGAACCCCAAACAGTGCTTAATACAGACCATAAAATATTTAGAGCCTGATACATTAGTTTTAAAATGCTTACAAAGGTTACATTTTATCCAAAAAGAGAGGAAAAAAAATGCTGTTTCCATTAAGTCAGTGATTTAATAGAGTTTTCAGTACAATGCATTTACTCCATGATAATCAATTACCTCCAGCAAATTAAAATATAAATTAGGTTGTCTTGGAGAAAAGGAAGCTCTAAATCAGTTCATTCTGGCTGCACATAAATACAGATTTTATAGTTATGGTTTCCTAATGTCAAAACCAACACATCATGACAGAAAGATATTTTTAGCCACTGTGATTCTTAATGCATCAACTGTATTGATTGCATTTTTGTCAAAATTGGGATTATCAAAATATACATAACCTTTAAAATGTTCCTGAATTTCTCCATTAGATACATCAGGTATGCATGAATGGTTTGAGCAGCAAGCATTGTATTTCTACTCAGCAAAATTCTCAGAAAAGCTCAGGAGGTTTTTTTTGGCTTTCCTTGGCTTTCCTTTTCCTAGTGGCCAAACATACTGAATTGGAAATTTCATTTCTATTCAGAACTAGAGATAGTAGCTATATTCAAATTAAATACTGCAACTGATAAATGAGCTACTAATACCATGGTACATCATCCTAATTAATACTGCATCATACTGGGTAATATCAAAGTACATGGGGTAGAAAAAGGGTGATTTTTACTGAAAGCTGTATGGGTACTGCTGGATTCCCCAATATCTCAGCTGTATTTTTGTATAGTTTCTCTATAATCCATGACAGTTAAGAGGAAACATGCTGGAAATACTTCAAGGGGACATAATTACATCTCACTGTAGTGGTTGGTTTGTTACTCCCCTTGTCTCATTGGTTTGTAGGGGCAGAAGCAAACCTGTCTGGATGGAGGTATTTGTGGTCACAGGGCTTTGCACTACCTCTTAGCTCTAGGTGAGATTATGAACCCTATATAACTTTGCTGCACTTGTAGTTTTTAGCAGTCTTTCATCACTTTTATCTGAAAAATGCTAGAAATTCATGTGAGGTATGATACAGGGCTGAGAACAGAGAGGTCATTAAATCCTGATGACTGTCTAAGCAAATTAAAAGTATCTGCTGTGTGGGCAAACCAGCTTGTGGAGGAAAGATCTGATACCCTCCAGGGGGAAGTGCAAGGTTCAGGTGCAGTTGCTGCATCATCTGTCAGTTCTCCCCAAGTAACAGACAAAGGTGTTTGGAAACTCCAGGGGTTTATTGTACAACACCATGACCACACATGACTGGAAAGGTTAACTGAAGTCTTCAGACTGCTGATGGTTGGAGAAGCATGCTCAAATTCAGTAATGCCTTGGGGACAGTCTGGTCCTCGCAGTGAAAGCCTCGGGCTGTGCATGTCCCGTTCTGGGGGAGCCAGAATTGTGCACAGTGCTGCAGAATGCCAAAATCCCTACGGATGGCTTTGGGAGCAGCAGCACGTGCCCTGCCTTGGGTCCAGGGACAGCCAAGTTGTTCCTGTGTCACAGCAAAGCAGGACAGTAAATGTTCTCTCCTGGCTTTCCTTTGCTGTCCGTGTGAGCCTCATATTCTGGGCTTTGTGTGAGATTTTAGCCTTACATCCACAGCACAATTTAATTGCTTTTACGATTGATTTTGTAGGATGGTTCTCCTCCCATCTTGTGCTTGGCTACAATAGGAAGAAGATACGTTTTAAAATACCTCTTTGAAATGTATGGCCATTTTTAAAAAGGACTTCTCTTTTTTAACTGTGCTGTGTGGCTTCGTGTTTTTGAAGATGATAAATTATGGCTAGGAGTGAAAAAAATCAATTTGGCAGATTTGTTAATGTAACAAAGATCCCTTGTATTCTACAGGAAGAATTGATTCTTTGAATCAGAGCTAGATATATTAAGCTTGCAATCTTGAGGGTTGTAAACTCTTGTGTTATTTAATTTTTATGTATGAATGTTTTGTTGGGAGTTTCTTAGATCATAAATAAAATCAAGATCATGCAGCAGGAGGCAAAGGTTTTTCTTATGAAAAATACTTTCTTTCTGACATCCAATACAGCACAGCTGAGTGAGTCTTGAAAAGAAATTCAAACATAAAAGCTTCACCATGAACCAGAGCTGCTTTTTGAGTAATTCTGTGATAGCTTGATTCCATATCAGATGAACTGGAGATTGTGTCAGTGTAATTCAAAAAGAATTGTGAGTTTGGTTTTATGAGTTGTAGTTCTATGGTCTCCATTCTAGTTTTTCTGGGGTATTAACCAGTTGATACAGGACACAATTTTAGATCTTTATTCTACCTGACATTAAAATGTTATTTTTAGATTTAAATTAAAGGTCTCAACAACACTACACAAGGCCATATTTTTAATACAGCAATAATTAACTTCGACGTCAGGAGGCACTAAATTATTGTGAACATTTATTTAGAGTTCACAAAATTATGCAATCCTCCAAGAGCTTTCCACTAAAAAGTTTTTTCCCCATACAAAAAAGTTTTGTTTTTTTTTCTAGTAAATTCTGGGAACTTGAATGCTGTAAACAGAGCTTCTCAGAGGAAACTAGGCTAAGTTGGTCCCCAAATCCAGAGACGTTCCTCTTGAGCATTCCTGAGCAGTGAACGAAGGAGATGTACTTCTGGACTTCAGTCCCGAATTTGGTTTGTCTTCTGTGTGGGGGTCTTAGCAGATCAGAATCTGAGAGATGAGACTTGATAATGAAGGTAAGAGTAACAAATACATACATGGCATTGAGAGATATATTTCCGTATTATAGGCAGAGGTAGTTGTTAGATCTTCATAAGTAAAAGCACCTTATATATGTATATTAAATTCAGTATTTAAATACTACCTGGAGGGTCATGGCACCTGCCAGTCCACACAGGAGAAAACATCTTCTATACTATCAGTGGGAATTTGTGAGTGACAAATGTTGATATCAGACCAAGTTTGTGCTCTGTCTGTGCCTAAATATATTGTACAAGAGCTCCTTGGCTCTGGTCATGGCCTTTGAAAGTGCTGGGGGAATTGTGAGGGTGCTGCCACACCCTGCTGTGCCCCCTAGGGTGGGGGAAGGGGGTCCAGTCACTGGGCAGGGAAGCAGCAGCTGGAGCCAATTCCCCAATCACCAGATTGGGATTGGCAGCACCTGTGGGACCAGAGGGTTTAAAGGGAAGGGGCTGTGCTGGGTGAGCAGTCTGGGCTGAGACCTGTTCAGGAGAAACTGTAAGTAATTTTACAGTTGCTGTTTGATGTCTTGCTGAAGTAGAGCACTGTTCTGAGAAGAGTGATGTGTTTGGGGTGGGGTGGTCCTCCTCTGTCCTAAAGAGGAGCTGAGGCTGAGCCTGCTGGGGCTGTTGATTTGCCGGTTCCTGGCAGGGGACTCACTGGGTCCCATCTGGTGTCACTTCATGGCACACACCTGCTGAATCTCCCCAAACGGAGTGTGAACAGTCAGAGGAGCAGAGCTCTCACTGCTGGTCTGGTGCTGGGTACCCACGTGAGAAAGTAAGTGGTGATTTCTGTTCTAAAAAACTGCTGTCCTCTTGAGACAGCAACTGAAAGGTCAGCATCATATGGGCAGAAATATTACTGTTGTAAAAGATGTTTTTATGTCTTGTGTGCTGGTGAGCCACAAGGTGAGCAGTGCTGTGGGAAAGCAGCACAGGCAGAACTACGGACAGAGAAGCATTTCATGTCATGGAGGCCAGGGCATGGCTGTCTAGAGGAGAGATGCTATGGAATGCAACTTCCTGTTTGCAACTTTAAAACTTCATCTGCCCCTGTTTTCCGTGATCTAATTAGGCACTACCAGTGACAGAAGGTGTGTACCCAGCGTGGCTGGGCACTCTGGGTGCTGAAATCTGAGTGCTGAGCAAGGTGTGCGGCTCAATGGGGGGTGGCAACAGAAAACTGGGCTGTGGAAAATGAACCTGTGTTATGTACTGAACACTGCATGGTGGCACTGGTCAGTGTTGCCTCATGTCATGGTAACAATTGTGAAGGCTCGTGTTGAATGAAGTCAGGTGGTGATGTTAATTAGTAAATGTTAGCACCTGACTAAGTTAGTGCAAGTGAGCAGTCGTATTTATGACTATACTTAGCTGGGATTTGCATCTCTAAATGCCAAATTCAATAGATACCTGTTCTATAAACTGAATAATAGTGCTCTTGGTTGTGCTTACAAATTCCTGTCCCTGCCTGTAAGTTTAGGCTGTGTTGAACGCATCTGGTGTATCTTTGGCCTTGCTGCCTCGGGTTTCAGGTGTAACTGATTCTTTCTCTCTCCTTCTAATACAATTTGGAGATACAGTTTCCCTCCTGTCTGGAGGACCAGCTGGACTCAATTTCCCGATCACCAATTACCAGCAAGACCTTAACAGAGTGTGTGGTTAGTGGTTTTTTTTTGTTTTTTTGTTTTTTTTTTTTTTTTTTGTTTTTTTTTTTTTTTTTTTTTTTTGTGTGTTGTTTTTTTTTTTTTTTTATTTTTTTTATTTCTGGCCCATCTGAAGATGCTGAGTTGAGTGCTGCTGGCCTAGGGTGGGGAAAGGGGAAATCTGGGTAATCTGGATAGAGATGAATGATGTAAGAGGAGATTAATTCTTCAATTCTGTGTTACTGTGGTAGCATCCCGCAAATATTTTATATTCTGATTCTAAAAGATACTTCATGAATAGGAAAAAAGAAAAAAAATCTATTAGATGCTGATCTTCCATGGCTATGCCCTTAACTATGCAGAAATGAATGTTGTAGTGGTTGATTCTTCCAGAGCAGTTCAGTGGTGTAAAAGTGTGTTCCTTCCTGTGCCCACAAAACCAGCTGTACCAGTGGAAAATGTTTGTCCCCAAGGGGCTGCAACCTGGAGATTTGTCTGTTAATATCTCTTAGAGGGATTATTTAGAAGTAGTAACCCTCAGCTTCACATAGTAGAAAAGAGTGTGCTTGGTTTTGACAGAATAGGTAAATAAACAAGCATGTCCTCACTGCAGGGTTGACTGGAATGCTTTCCCTAGCTGGGCTCTTAACTCTATAGAGATTTTTTTTTCTTTTAATAGTGACATTTTTAGTTCTTTGCTGACTAAAGCAGGAGTTAACAGAGCTTTTCAACTGTGAACATGGAGAGCTCTGCAGAGGCTTTTTCCCAAGTGTGCTTTTCTCATTTGAGCAAGTGTCCAGAGGAATTACTTTTACTGAAGGAAACATTAACAACAAAAGGTACACAGTTGTGAAGCCCCAGGCTTTTAAGATCTGCACTTGTGATTCCTTGAAAATGAGCTATATGCTGAGAACATGGGAACCTCTGAGCACTTCATATGGATTTTTGCTATTGGACACTTGCTATACAACATTTGGAAATGAATGCATGTATTTTTAAAAGGTTTCTTTTCTGTGGTGTGGGCTTGTTTGTTTTTTAAGAGCTTGTTCAGATGTTATTTTTCTCCTTCAAAAGTTTATTCTGTGGGACTTGCAGGAATCAATTGCAGGCATGTGAAGCAAACTGTTGTTTGTAGAGATGTTTGGAGCTCCACAAAAGAATTTCTAAGCATGGATTTGGTTTGTTGCCTGTACAATGATATACTGTCTTTTCAGCTGCACTAGTCTTTTGCTTGACATCTTTCAAACACATCTTCCATTTGCATCAGTGAGGGTGAGAATATTTATGGGACACGGAAACTAACTGACTTTTAATACAAATACTAAACTCAATGGTGCCCTTTCTTATTAGTCATTTCATTGCCTTTTTTTACTCCAGTCACTTAATACTCCTGTGATTTTTTTTTTTTTTTTTAAGTATCTTTAAAAAAAACCCAAAACTTGAATCATAGACTGTGCTTTATGGACAACACTTGGGGATTCCTAGTTGTGTGCTACATTTGACAGGAGCTCTAACACTGCAGCTGGTAGCTGTGGTAATGCAAAGATTAACCAGTGGGAAGGATCCAGAAGTATTGTGTGTAGGATGCCTGCAGTTGGGAATGGGATGCTTTGTGGGAGCTCTTTAAGAGGAGGAAAGCTGATAGCTGTCTGACAACACCACTGTCCTGGATAGAAATAAAAATGTTTATAGAATAACAAAAGTGTCTGTTTTCTGCAGATGAAAAGCCTGACAAGGTTTTCTTGCCACAAATCCGGCAGTTTGTTCTGGGCTGTGATCTCTGTGGTCCTTTGGTGCTGCTCAGGCAGTTTAGTAAGGGGAATCACAAGCATCTTGCTCTGTTATCTGGCACCTGAAGATAACCTCCATAATTAAAAAATGAGCTGAAAACAGGCATTTTTATGCATCTCATTTACAAGCACATGGCACTTCTCTGCCATAGTCTGGGCAGAACTACATGTTGTGTGATCTTGCTATTACTGCAGGGCCAGCTTATCTATTGTTTTTCCAGTTAAATTTCATACCTGCCTGGGCTCTTGTTCTGCTAATATGGAGGTATAAACAAAATTAATCTTCATGAGATGGGAAGCAGGAAAATGGGAAAATGTGTCACATGATGACAGCATCAAACTAAACACCAGCCCTGATTTTAAACTTAGCAGAATGTCTTTCTGCTTTTTTTGTCTCTCTGTTTACCTTAACAGGACTAATAAAACTCTGAGAGGCAGGACAGTTGCCCTAAGGAAAGTCAGTATTTCTGAGTTTCAGTCAAGACTTCCGTGGGTCTTGACTATATAACTAATGACCCTTAGCAGATCCTGGTGATGCTGCTGGTTTCTGCAGTGTGCACTGTTTCCTTTTTGTACAAATTGCCAGATGTCGTTTTTCTCTAAAGAAATATGTATATGACTCAATAGAAGATATTAGTGACTTAGGCAAGTATCTTCTTCTATATATTACTCCCACCTAAACAACTATAAGAAGCAAACAGTAGAATAAATTGCATGTCTGGTTCTATAAATCAAAAACACAATCCTAGTCCAGTGCAACGCAAGGCAAATACAATAATGGCAAAATCTATAGCTGTAGAGATGATAAAGTATCAAAGAGATCTGCCCTCTACTGAGGCCTGAGCATAGGATACATTATTTAAATATACAGTAGGCAGTGAAAGTGATCAATACTTCACAAGCCTCAACTTCTAGAAAGTGGTGAATTGATTTGATCTTAACAGTAGATAGCTGTGAATGCAGTAATAGGGATTGCTAAAATACATGCCATGGTCTTTATTCTCTTGTTGCAGTCTTTGCATAGCTGTTTAAACCTGGGGAACTGAACATGGTGGTGTTTGAATTGGTAATAAATAAACACAAAGTAGTGGAGAGCCTGGGTAGCATTTTGCATTCTCGTGAGATTATGGTCATTAAGCTCCCCTATAACGGTAATGCCATTCCACTTTTGCCAGTGAAAACAGGGATCCCTATTGTTCAAGCCTTTGGAATTCCCAGACCATGCTGGGACTGCCTGATTTGGGCAGAACTTGCAAAAAAAACTCAGGTGTTTTTATTAATGTTAAACTCTTGTCTCTGTGTTACTCATCTGCTGTAATATTTCCTCTGCTCTGTAGGCTTCAGGAAAACTGTCTTGAAGCATCTTGGTATTTTAGGTGACTGATTTTCAGTGCATCTGATCTCAGCTTCCTGAGATGCTAGAAATGCTGAAGACTTTTCTTAAAGCAAAGAAAAATACTTTGTAATTGCTGAACTGCTTCAGCAATTTTGCATTGTGACAGTCTAATTAGTAGATGTTCTCAAGGACTTAGTGAATAGTGAGATGCAGTTAAAAGTACACCCATGATCAATAGAGTTCTGATATCCAGGATCACAAGCTTTCATTTTATTTGCCTTCTAATTTTTAGGATGCTTTGTACTTCATTATAAAGTGACAATTGATGCTAATGATCTCTTAACATGACAAAAGGGTAATAACATTGTGTCTATGGTTATGGCTCTTGTATGTTTTTCCTGTAACCAATTTTACTGCTGATTAGTAGGTTTTTTTTACTACAATTGTGTAAGTGGTCTTACACGAAAATGATTATGTGGCTCTAAACAGAAACTAGCAGAGCACAAGAAATGGAATAAAATACTTGGAAAACATGAAATTGGCACTTGTGGATTTTGCAGTGAGCTGTAATTGAAAGCTGCATTTCCCTACCTGTTACTCTTTGGAGTATATCCATATTCTTTACTGCTAATGCCCTGCTAAACTTCCCCATGTCACAAGCTGCTGTTTTAGTCTCTTGTGACAAAATGAGGATTTGGGGTTGGATGCTGAGAAGCCTGGGTGGCACTCAATCTCCAGATGCTCAGAACAACTTCTGTTATATGTAGCTGCTACTATCAGAAGTAGTGAAGGGAGGGGGACAAAGCCAAATAGAAACCCAAATAAAACCCCAACAGGATAAATTTTTGGGTTTCTGCAACGAAATCCTTAATATTGGGTAAATCATATGGAAGACTGATCTCAGCAGGCTGGACTTTGTAGCTGTGCTGTGCTCAAGTTTTCAAAAGACTGGAAACTCAGTGGGTGTTATGCTTAAGGATCCTCTAATGAGAGATAAATGAAGTGAGTAGATTAACTTGAAAAGTAATGGTGAGCTTCTTGAAAATGATATGCTAATATGAAAAAGATGCTAATTCACAACTGTGGTGAAACTTGTATTGAAGATGAAACAAGAAGGCTACTGGAGGGGGAAGAAGATGTAAGAAATTAAAAAGGATTGTTGGATGGATGGCAGGGAACAAAACATGAAGCCCAAGTATTTCAGGGCTGGAAAGGGGCCTTCAGGCTTCTCTGACACAGCACTCTTGAGTCTGAAGCAGGATCAAATAGAACTCCCTGTGCTTTTCCTGTAGTCCCTGTTAACCTTCTATGTTGTCTTTTTATACTCTTCACTACTTATTCTGAGGATTTTTGCCACAATTTAGCAATGCTGCTATTGTCCTGATTCAACATGGACACAAAGGCAAAGTGTTCTCTGCAGCAGGTTTTTATTGCCTCAGTTTTCACTTTATGCTAAATTGCCCGTTTTATTGCGGTGGCAGATTGTTTGTGCTGAAGTCTTGGGCCTTTTGGTCATATGCTGTTTTCCAAAGGACATCTCCAATTTAAAATTACTGTGAGTTCTATCCAGGCTCCCACTGTATTTCCTGACCCTTCCTGCTTTGGTAGTTTGTAAACTGAATAATCAAAATCCTTAGTTCATCAGCCAGACCATTATGGTACTTGATAGGACTGACACAAAGGATTCATTGCTGCTGACTCCCTTCAGTGTGGCCTTTCTCTTTGGTAGGAAATTGCAGTATCTTCACTACAGGCTGGTCATGTACACAGACTGCTGTACACTGCATTTCTTGGAAGCTGTTCTGATGCCATGATTCTAATACTTTTTGTACCTTTTTTTGGTCAAGATGTAGATAAAGAATTAGTGCTATTTTATTTTTCTGAAGTGTGTTACCTGTCTGCAGGAAGAGATTAGATTAACTTGATATGTCTTTGTGATAAATCCTGCTTGTTGTTCTTGGCCTTCATTGTTGTCTTCAACGCAGTGAAACCCAGTCATTATTTGCTCTGCTATTTCTCTCTGACTATCCAGCTCTTCCTCTTCCATAGACACGCTACACTGTCCATTCTTTAGGTTTAACCTTTTGCACTGTAGCCATCTCTCCTGAGTTCTCACAAACTGTTGATGGCTCTAAGGATTTCATCAGACAGTTCTTTAAGTATCCTAGGAGGATATTCATCTTACCATGTGGATTTGAGTGTTTGAGAAAACAAACCAATGTATCTTCCTTCCTAATGGTTTCATTTACCTCTCTTGCACAAAAAACAAGTTAGTAACCAGTGCACACTGAAGTAGAAAATTATGATTCCAAGTATAAGTAATAGGTTCAACTGTATGTAAAGTGAATTTTTCTTCACACAAGACTCCACACCAGACTTTTTGTGGAGATTGCTGTTGGTGCAAACAACGTACTAAATAAGGTGAAAATAATAATGTACAAAGGCAGCAAAAAGTCTTAATTTTTTATTTCAGGAACTTTCTTTATTCAGATCCTTAAAAACATGAAGATACGGCCAGGCAGGTGATTGTATGTACAGTGCAGTGTCAGTGCTTATTTCTAAACATTAACCTTTTCTCACCTATGTCTTGCTGGAGATCAAGATAAGTATGAAATAACCTGGCATAAATTTAAGGTGCATGGTGACACCAGCTGGTGGTGAAATATATGTATACAAAAGTGTGAGTTCAGATCCTTCCACTGACTTGGATGGAGAAAGTCCTGGAATGCTGTTAATGCTGTGTCGCTGCAGCTGTGAGATGGAGGAGTTTGACTCCTTTCCAGAAGCTGCTGTGTGGTGAGCTTCATTAGTGCACTAGTGCTGCAGACATGGCTGGGAGTTTGAGATCTACACACTCACAAGCCTGACAGAAAAGGACAATCTTCAGTATCGTTATTTAAAGTTCTGTGCACATTGAAACTCTTAAATTGCACCTTTCTTCCAGCACAAAGGAACAACAGTGTCTTCCATAAAATAACAATGTCAGATTGTACTCTCTTGGGGCTTCAGTATTGTGGACCGAGTAATCTCTTGAGGTAGCTGAATAAACTTGGGGTTAGTGGCTTATGAGGAATATTAAAAAGGATTAAACTCATATATCTCCTCATGTAAAGACCTTCTTAGTTGTTGTTTGTGGGAAGGAGTGAACGCTGGCCCATTGTTGGTTTGGAGTGGAGTTTATTTAGGAACCAGTGAAACTGGAGCTGCCATTGTTTGATCTGGAATAACACTCACCTATGTACAGACCAGAGAGTGTAAAGCAGGGACAAGCACTTGTAAAAGAGCAAAGTCTTTAAAACAAAAGGAAACAACACCCCAACTCTGTCTTCATAAAATACCAAGGTTCTATTAGAAATGTGTTGTTTTTAATGATGTATTGTCACTTGATCTGCATTACTCTTTTGAATTTATTAGAGCTTTGGCTTTGCTTGTTTATCTTATTTAAGAAAGAAAACATGGCTTTGAAATGTCTTGGTGACTGTCAAGACTTTTCATCTCTGTGTGTTTCTAATGGAATAATTCAGAAACATGCATTATCAAATAGTGTACTAACACCTAAAAAGCAGTCCCTGATGTGCCCTATATGCTTATGTTTTCCATGCTGCTGGCTTGAAATACACTAAGCAATTTAACTCTCCCAAGCTGCATTGTTTTGATAGGATTTCAGTATCTGATATTTCCCTGCCTTAATGGCCGTGGGGATTGTCTCTGCTGAAGGGAGCAGCTGAGCTGCCTGTTAAGCAGTTTTCTTGGAAAACAGTTTTCTTGTGAAAGGGAAAGCCTTGCTTGGGTGTATAACATGGGAAGGACGTGATCTTTCAACATAATTTCCTCAAAAGCTCAGTATACAAAAATTAAATGTTTAATGAAAATGCTTTTTTTTCCTGTCAACAAGTAGTGGTGTTTAACCTTTTATCCTGCTTCCCCCTCTCTCCTTTTTTCCTTTTGCATTACTGAAAATGTGGGAGATTTGGAATATGCATCCCACAAAATCAGATTATTTTTTTGTTTATAACAGAGAATGCATGAATCAAATTGGCTGCAGTAGTATGCACTTCTGAGGTGATGTGGGCATCCAGCATGCAAACATAGACAGAAATAGTCTGCGTTGAGCTTTGATAACTTTAAAAAAAGTTACATTAATTCTTGTGGTATTGTGACGGTTGGCTTCTGGTTTGTGTTCTAAGAACAAACTATTCTAAATTATGTTTGCTCCCAGAAATTGTTGGCATGACCCCAGTCCATTTTGTGATGTGTCTTACTGTTTCATCACTGTCTCAGTTTTTGAGACATCAGCTGTGACCCTGAAATGCCTCAGCTGACACCACCAAGATGGGAAGTTTTCTTGCTAATCGTCAGGTGCCAGAGTGGTTTGTGCTTTTTAAAAACAGGTTTCAAGGCCTACAAAAAATAATTTAAAACTCCAAATAGCCAAAACCTAAGAACCACACCCCCTAAAAAAACCTCCAAGCAGCCCTCTGTGAAACAAACCTCCTTTCTTGTGCTTCCACCTGAGCTAAAGCACCCTGCAGCTGCTGTCTGAAGAATGGAAAATGACTGGGGTTATGGTGGTTGTCGAGTTATGACAAAGCTCTTTTAACTGCAGCCTCTAGCCTCCGAAAATTGTTCAAACCTGTGGGCTTTGCTGTAATCAATGGAGCCCCCCTGAAGTATGACTTCAGTGTTGATAAAATTCTTTGATACTTATTTGCAGATTATTTGGTTTTCTGTACTTGGAGCTGTTCTTCCGCCTCTCTTGCTGAGTATCCAAGAGGAAGTTTGTAACTGCCAGGGAATTCCTATCAATCCCCTTCACCCACCATCCCCTTTGGAGGTGTTTTGCATGTCAGTACTGCTTGCCAGAGCTCTGCTCAGTGTGGTAGGGCTGTAAAAACCATTTGCCAATGACTCAAACTGCAGCACATGAGAAAGGTCAAAGCAGTGCACTTTGCTATCCCTCAGAGAATGCACAGGGCTTTAAAATTCTGACATATCATTCTCATAAAATGAGGATTTTCAAAGCAGCATTGGTGCAAACCCGTGGAATGGTATTTTTCCTTAAACACCCCTCATCTTCCCTGGTGATTGGCTGATCTAGGACAATGTTGTATTCCTCAGTTTGAAATTAATTCGTAAATATGAAATGCAAGTGCAGCAGTGGCTTTACTGAATATCACTAGCATTCTTGCAAATAGCTGCTGGCAAGACAAGATAAATTGAGTCATTTATAGCATGAGTTTATCAGTATGCCTAATACAATGAAATGCAAAGGCACTATCAAGAAAAAATACTTGATATGCAAATTATACAAGATAAAGTAGTCATTCATGTAAATCGGTTAAAATTACTGAGGTTATAATATCATCTAGGGAGCATATAAGGTGTTGGTAGTCGCTGTAGTTATTCTGTCCAGTTCAGGGTTAGCCATGGCCATAAACTGGTTGTGATCATTTGTTCTGGAGCAGGTAGAAATGTCCTTGTACCAAGTTATACCAGAAGCTTGCCCCTACAGTGATCCATAGGCTATCTGCTGCTTCCCTGATAAACTCATTCATTATGGTGGCTTGCATTTCCTGTAATCATTTGCAATGATATGGAAATATCTGCCTAATTAAAAAAAAAAAAAGAAAAATCTAGAGATGGTGGCAATCCCAAAGGAACTTGTACAATGAATTAATTTTTTGTGGTGGATTAAAGTGCATGGATTCTAATTAATTCTGGCATTACCTTTTTCATAAAAAGAACATCACATAATAAATTCATAATTAAGGAGGATTGTGTGTGGTGAGAATGACCTTTGTACCTTTACTCCTTTTTATTTTAATGCAACTGTCTTCAAAAAGGGATTTGGGCCTTGAATAATCTCAGTAAGAAAATAAGTGGAATGGAAAATGTCATGAATATTTACAAGTACGTTGCCTTTTTGTTGCCATAGTTTGTTTATGGTTTGCTTATAAGCCCTCTTATAGGAGAGTATAAACGTGCTTTCTAGTGCTAATATTTTATTCATTAAAGATGCTGTTCAGACCTCAACTGAACAGTTGGGTGTTGTCATCTCCCCATTAAATTCATTATTCAGCAAATTTTTCCCTAGAGAAAACAAACTTTTGTGGCTTTTCTTCAATCTTTTCACCCCCTTCAATGCTCTCCAGGCTTAAAGCATTCTCTACACCATTCAGTCACTCCAGGGAGCCTGATAAAGAAAAATAACTTAAATGAGGTGTTATCTGCCCCTTCTGAATCACTCCCTGCCTGTGGCTGAGCTCTGGAGTGGCACTGTCCTTGTGACTGGCAGTGGGGTGGGAGGACAGGCAGCAGAGAGGGGGTTTGAGCTGCTTTGTGCTGTGTGTTGGCTCAGGTCCGGCTGCCAGCCTGGAGCAGCAGCTGGGACTGGAATGCTCTGGAAGTGCTGGGGCAGAAAGGGCCAGAAAAGCTCAAGCTGTCCCACGTGGGACAACAATCTGGGAAAAATTGTCCTATGAAACATTCTACAAAGCTCTCAGTCCAGTATTCAGCTTTCAGCAGTCCATCTCCTGGTTGCTTGGTTTGGTGAAGAGCTCAGTTGGAGGTGGAAATCTGGTTTTGAGCCAGCAGGAAACTGGGGCAAAAGTTTTTTTTCTGCTCCTAGGAATGATTTTTGTCCCTTTATATTCTCTCCAAGTTGTCCTGCAGTTTGGTTTTATTAAGATACTATTTTAACTTGGTGCTGGAACTTGTCTACAAATGACTGTTGAAATGCAGATCTGTTATTCTGATGAATAAATTGGATGACAGCTGCTAGGGAAGAGTGAATGGATGCTTTACTGGGAAAATAAAACCACCACTAAATAAATGCTACTAGGAATAGGAAAAAATATACACAGGTACATTTGTTTTGTGTCCAAAGACAAAACCGATGCATTATAAAACAACATTCATAAAAGTAAGCGAAAACCCCCTTTTTCAGTCAATTTTACAGCCCATGTTCTAAACCAGCTGAGATTTCTAAAAATTCAGGAGACTTATTTTTCAGTGTTATTCACAGTTTTGCCATAGCATTGCCAATGATCTATACATTTGGGTTTTTTAGACCATTACAGTTATTTATTCACATTTCTTGTATCCCTCAAGATGCTGATATTCCTTGCAGTTGACCTTTAGGTAGAAAGGGCTGTCAGACTTGTTTTGATGCTCATGGAGGTGATTGTCATTGATCCCACTGAGGGAGCTGGTGCTGCGGGCTTGGGGTACACATGGGATCTGGGTCTTCAGATGGACTGGCTGAGAGCTTAGCCAGATCCCAGTGATGAAAGCTTGGATGACTGAAGGTATCCTTCCCCAGCTTTCAGAGGCTGAAGGCAGTGGAAATAGTGCAAAGCTTCTTCTGGCTGTATAAATACGTTGTGTTGCAGTGATACAGTTCTTCTGCACCAGTGCAAATGCTGAGAGGGAAAACAGGACTTAAAATGACTTTATCACTCTGCCTTCATAGTGGTCTTTTTTTATTTCCTGGTTTGATTTTTGACTCTAGTATTTTGTTGAATATTACTGTTACTTAGTATTTACGCAAAGCCCTGCTGCACTGACCTTGGTGGGGAGGGCAGGAGAAGGGGGTTGCTAACTCTGGCCTGAGGAAGAGATCCCTCAGTGCAGGTATTTTGGTAGTTTGTAGAGCTTCTTTCTGAGTCTCGCTGCTTGATTTGCTCCTCCTCCACCTCCCGCAGTTTCTGGAGCTGGTGCTTCTCCGCTCCTCGCAGTGTCCCATGGGGAGTCCCTGCCTGTTGTGCTGCCCATGGGCTGGGGGGAGGCACTGCCTCTCCCCGTGCCCCATGGGGTTTGAGGGGCACCCCCAGTGGCACCTGGGGTCTGCTGCTCTAGAGGTTCAAAGCTGCCTGTGGTTCAACTGGGCAGATGGGAAAGACGGACTTCCCTGCTATCCTTGGTTTTAATTAACCTTGTTCTGGGAGGGCTACAAACTGCAGTGTTTTAATACGTTGCCAGTTTATTTTGAGAGCCAGAAGGCAGGAAATTCTTTGGGAAAGAGCCACAGTTAGGATCTCTGAGTTTCATGTTTCTGCACACTCATGTTTAGTGTTGGTAGAACTTGCAACATGAAATAAAGTAAAATCTACATAGTTTATTTGATTTTTTCTTTTTTGTGTGTGGTTGGCATATATAAGTTTTTGTTGAATAGGCATAATATTGGGCTATATTTCATTAATACCTGGACTATTCACTCATTGATTAATATTGGTTGATTGTATTTTTTTTTTTTTTTTGCTTTCCTGTCTCTCTGTTCAGCCAATTGTAACCCAAAAAGTGACGGTACAATCAACCAATATTAATCAATTTTTTTTTTTTTTTTTGCTTTCCTGTCTCTCCCTTCAGCCTGTTCAGCCAATTGTAACCCAAAAAGTGACGGTTCTTAGAAACTCAGTGGCACAAAGCAGGAGCCCAGTATCTCCTTTGGCCTCATGTTGATGGTTTTCCCAGCCTGTTCTGGGAGGGGGCAAAGGGTATGAGGGAAGGAGAGTGCCTTTTCTCTCTAGAAAATTTATTCTGCTTTCTTTTTCACTGAATCATTTCTGAGGATTAATTAGTGGTTGTCTTGCTCCCACTCTGTGTTTATGCTAAAACATCTGATTTAGGGGCACTGGGCTGTTATTTCTCTAATCTACAGTAGGGTATAAGATGGCAGTATGTAATTAAAAAGCCCTCTAAATAGACATCTTTCTGTGTTTGCTATTTTGCAGTTGGGGTGAAAATCAACATAGCCTAGGAGTGTGGCTGCATTGGTGTGTGGTCAGCATTTCCAGTAATTTTAGCCCTTGTATAAGGACTTTAAATGTGATTAAGTTTATCTAATTTCCCCTACAAAGTGTTTTAAGCCTGATGTGTTTTTTCTTTCTAGAGTTTATAAGATGTATTAAGACATTCCTAAAAGTAGAACAACAGAAATACAATGAGGGGTTTTCTGGTGAGTCTCCCTTGATTTAACCTCTTTATGCTTGACTTGTCTGGTTAGTGCAGCAGCTCTTGTGAGCATCAGAACAGTGAAAAGTGTTGTCTGATTCTGATCATTTATCTACACAAAACCCAAGTATTTTGAACCTTGTGTTCCTGACTCTTCACCAGTTGATCCTATTTAGTTGTAGCACAGCTCTCTCTCTGTATCTTTATAACAGAGAAATTCCTTGTTTGTTCTGCTTCACTCTTGTGCCTTCTAAACGTCGTGTCAAGTGGATTTGAGGATGGGTGGGGAAGGGGAATTCCCAAATAACACCTTCTCAACTTCTGGCATCTGGATGCAGAAGCAAAGCTGAGATTAGCACTCCCCAGGCAGCAAGAGTGCAGGTGCAGAGGCTGTACTTGTGTGGGTAATCAGGAACTCAATGAATCTGGAGGAGCTGCAGTGTGTGACCAACTTTGTGGGGATATCAGAGACACGAGGAGAGAGACAGTGGGGAATTTTCTGCTAAGCATCTCTTGTACTGTGCCTGAATAGCAAAACATCCCACCTGATTTTTGCATCTTTTAATTGCATAGGAAAAATAAGCAGCATGAAGAAAGCCACTTCTCTTTAGTCTCGGTTGCTAGGTCTGTTACTGGAGGAGGGCAATCATGTCACTAAGAGACTGCCCTGAGGTAGGACTGCCTGATGTCAATCCAACAGTAAGAAGAACTGTTATATAGCAAAATCCTCATTGTGGAAATAGGCTTCCCCCAAGCACCCAAATTAAAACATGGCTTTGAGTCCTCCTTGCCAGAGAAAGCTGCAGAAGTCTTGAGGGTGATGCCTTTTTCTGTGCTCCTGGGATTGCTGGTACAGTGATAACATACCTGGAATCTGGAAGTTTTTAGATTAACACTGTTCTTCAAATATTTGACGTAAATGTGAATTGAATATTGCAACAAAACAATTTTCTCTTGCTTTAGCCAATCCACATGATGGATACATTACTTCTGCTTAGAGTTAACGTTGCCAACACTATTATTTGGTTTAACAACCAAGGATTATGAAGTAAGCTCCTTCTCCAAATTCCTTTCTAATGATGATCAGTAGGTATTAGGCTTTTGGGGTTTTTTTGCCTATAGCTAAACTTTTTGGTTAAAATGTTTCTCAGGTGATTGGTGTGAGCTGCCCGCAATGAGTTAATACACATAAATTGTACAATTAATGGCACTATGAGCTTTGCAGCGCTGTTTTATTGTGGAGCCCACAGAGCATCACTAGATGGTGCTGCAGAGTAGCTTTGGTTGGGGCTTTGATACTTAACTTCATGGAGCCCAATCAGGTGTTTAAAACCAGGAACCCCGACCAGTACCTGTGCTTGTAGGGTTTTCAAAAGCTCTTAATTTGACTTTGCTCATTTCTTCATTTGAAGACAACAGCAGGCCTTCCATTGAATGCAGTGACCACCAAATTAAGTGGTACCAAGAATTTTTGACAGTACTGTAGTTTGAACGTGATTTAATGTCAGCTGTGGACAAGCATTTACTGAAACTTCTTATTCAGGGCCCAAACCTTTATCAGATGTTTCTGACAGAACTTTATACCATATTGTTGAAGAAAGTGATGTGTTTTAAAGAGCATGGAGATGAAAGTCTAGAGCACTGACGTGTCATTGCTCTGTGACAAGAACTGTGGTGTCAAGTCTTGTCCATGCCGCAGTGCCCTGATGTAACCTCCCTGCAGTCCCACTGAGAGCAGCTGCCCCAAAACTCCCAAAATAGGTGAAGGCAGAGGTTGCACTGGCACAGATCATGGTTTTACCTGTCTCTTGATGAAAATTCTGATATGTCATTGTCCAGCATTGGTGCTGATCAGTTCATTCCAAAAACTTTTTATCTGCCCAGATGGTTTGAATATTTATTAAAAAAATAACAATAAAAAAGTTCAACTACTGCTAATTCAGGCCCACTGCCTTCAGCTATCCTTCAAATATTCTTTCCATATGGATTTTTAAGCCACATATTGCACATCATTTTTTTCTCTGCATTAGGCATAAATGACAACTTCTAATAGTGTAAAATAAGCCTTTAAGCTCTACAGTCTATATCCTGAACAAATACAGCAGATCCAAAACCTGCTGAAAGGCTTGTGTGTGTTTTTTACCTAAGTTGTAGCATTTGGTGTTGTAATTAGGGATAGATGTTCAAAATTCTGGTTGAGAATTTGAGCTTTTGTTTTCTGAGCTGAATTCAGAATAATGACTTTGGAAAATAAGAAAGGCAGTTATTAAATACATATTGATGTTGGGTTCTTTTTCTCTGTAAAATGGTGTTAAAACATTTTGTTGTATTGGATTTAATTTTATAGTTTTAGGTTTTGTTTACCTTTTGTGACATTGTGAAAACTCATTATCTTTGTTCCACTCAATCTCCCCAGTAAATCTGAGATAAGGCAACCTACAAATGAAGGATTTGTTTTGTTCTATAAGAACAATATCTAAAGTATTTTTAACAAATACAGCCCTTTAACTCTCAGTAATAGTCACTATTTTAACACTCTGATAAGAGTATTTATATTCAATATACGAGAGAATACTGGGATGTGCTTAGAAGTAATTATTCCCTGCCTT
>NW_008239324.1:12077006-12100510 GCF_000691975.1 Corvus brachyrhynchos
GGAATGCCTCTGAGGGCAGGCGTAGAGAGGCTCTGGGAACCAGCTACCTTCATCAATGACACAGTTTATTAGATTCACTCCCCCTTCATAACAGTATTCATCTTACAACTGAGACACTGTGGCAGAGTTATCTGATAGGTAGTGGAAGTAGATTAACATCAGTGCCTTACTAATTGCTGCATTTTAAAGCTGGTTTCACAAAGGGTGTGTTTTGCACCTGAACATTCACTGGAATACTCTCTTCTCCAGGCAGGCAGAAATTGCTTTGTGGCTGAGCTCATGGATTATTTTATTTTTCCTAGGCTGTATCTTCTATCATGTCAGTTCTTTTGCAAGACTCGTAATAAGCTGGGAAAGAAATGGTTAAAGTGGAGTCGCAGGATTTGGTGCATGAGTTGCACCGCCAAGAGGTGACATCGGGGTGACTCTGCCCTGGTCACTGTCACTAGGTGGTACTGCAGAATCGGGAGACACCGGAGTGCCAGTCCTGTCCAAGTACAGGAGGGATGGAGAGAAGCTAGAGCAGCAATGAATGTACTCCCTTGAGCAAAACCAGCTCTCAGAAGGCCCTTCAGAAATGTCTTTTATGCTGCTCAGTTCCTTTTCTTTTTCAGCACGTGTGCAGCAATGGCTCGATGTGGTTTGGAGATAAATCATAGAAGTTGACGTGGTTGGTGAACTTTTCCTGCTGGTTCAGGTGGTTTCCCAGCCCTGCCAGGAGGGCTCTGCCCCTTCCTGCACCCTCCTGGTGCCCAGGAAAAGGCAGCACCTGCAGCCAAGGCAGGGGCAGCTCCGGGGAGCTGCAGCCCACTGTGCCAGGGGGCTGCTGGTCCATCCAGTGGAGGCTCCTATAAGCCTGATGGTGAATTTGAGTCGTATGCTTTTACTTCATAGGTAATTGAGAAAGAGTAAGGTAATTGAAAAACCTTTTCATTATCTGCAGTGCAATATTTTCGCTTAAGTCTAGTTGTTTGTTTGTTTTTTTTAAAAAGTAGAATTTTTGCTTTTACTTGTTTCAGTTGCAACTGTCACTGTAATCCAGAGGCTTTAATAGCTTCCTTACAGGTGCTGTGGCTCATTATGATGAGGTCTTTTAGGGATTTTTCTGCAATAACTCCTGAATCCTTTGCTTGGTCACTATATTGCAGCTGCATTTAACTTTGCAGAGATTCTCTCATTGGGTTTTATTGTTTCAGGACCTCTAGTGATCACGTAACAGAAAACTTCCCTTTTCCTCTCCCTTCTCTCTAAAAGTTTGCAGATCTACTTTGGTGTTTTAGAGTATGGCTGTTGGAAGAAATGGGGGAGAAAAAGAGTAGAAACAAAACAAGAGCTTTCTAGCACGTGTCAAGACAAAACTATAAGCATTCCATGCCCTTTAGCAGTCAGATGTGAGAGAATAATTTAAAATGATTGCCTAGTCAACAAAACCAGCCACATTTTCGGTATGTGGAAGTGGGGGAGTTGTATTTATTTGATTTTCATCAGGAGGAACTTATATTTCTTGATAGAGTGCATTGTGTTATAACCCTGACCATAATAGCATTTGAAAACGTGGTTAACTCTTGCATTTTCTCTTATGATGTGATTTTTTGAATGTAATTCTGCCTAAAACAAAACAGAATTTGAGCATGGAGAAGTCTATACTCCCTCTTTTCTGCAGTTTGTCTGGCTTTGTATAGTCCTGGCCAGCATCTCATCTGCTCTGCCACCTACATTCTGCTGCATGCAAGAGAAATTTAAGTGACTAACCTGGCTGGGATTTTTGCCTGTCTTGTTATGACTGACCAGCACGTAAAGTTGTTTGATTTTTTTTTGACTTCTTTCCCACTCTTTTTCATATCTTATAAAGCTATTGTGTAGGTAATATAGAAAAGAGAATAATAAAAGTAATGGCATTATTTTATTATGCAGAAAAATGGATCTAAATTCTGCAACAAAAAGCTCTTGTTCCTGCCTCACTTTACCAGAAAATGAGGATTTGATTTGTGACCACAATAGCTTTCAAAGTAGAGTATTTCATAGACATGAAAATGGTCAGTGAGTGTAGTGTGGAGGACTTTGTAGGAGATATCTGTAGTAGGTGTATGCAGGTACCAGTGCATGTGTTGTCTTCTAGAGACTAATTTTTTTTAAAAGTAGAAAAAAAATCATAATATTTATTGACCGAATTAGTCAGAAAAATTACACTTTTCAAATTGCATATATTTAAATGTTTGGACGCTTGTTTTGGGATTTTGGTGTGTAGTGCCATGTGTTTGAGCCTTCCTTTTGTTTCTCATGACATCTGCCATCAAGAAGTGTTTCCTTTAATGACTTTACACTAAGCAGTGATGATGTTCTCTTGTTCTCTGTAGTATTCTGTTTTCACTCTATTTGTTTGTGTGACACAAAGCTTTTCAGGTAGTGTAGTTATGAAATCAAACTAATCTCAAATCCAAGATGTTGATAGGTCTATTTCATGTGTAACCTTTTCATTAAGTATTATCCCTACACATAAGTTGTGTTGTACAGAATACTTCACTGGGAGTCTTACTCAGTGTGTAAAGATCTTCTGCCCGTTTGGAGTACAATGTTTTGATTAAACTGCTGAGGTCTCAAGGTGCACAAGTAGGAGATTTCAGAATTGTGATAACATAGAGGTGTTGGCCTGTTAGGGTGATTGGAGAAAAAAATTGAGAATTTTTAATAACAGAGATTTCTCGAGCTAACATAAAAATGAAGTTTTAATACTATCAGTAGTATCCAAACAGAAATTCATTTCTTCCCCTGAGTTAGGTCTGTGGCAGAGAAGTAAATATGTGGCTCCAGAACCAGTAACACAGACCATCAGTTCAGAAGTATTTTTTTCACTTAGTAATTGAAGCCACAAGGCATTTCCCTAAGAAATGTATATTTTAACACCTTGAGGAACACAGATTAAAATTCTGCATACATTGAAGTAATTCCATAGTGTATTTGCAGAAAATTATATTGATTTTAAAACAAACAAAAAAATCCCTACCCCTTATTTTTCCAAGTCCTTTGTGTGAACTGTTTTGTGCCCTTTCAGTCATTAAGCCTAAACACAGAAGCTTTTAACATCCACCAGTGCAGATATCTTTGTTTGTACTCTAATTTATTGCTCTTAGGTTTGTCTCACTAAGAATTTTGTCTTGTAAGTTTAATTTGAAGGCAGATCATTTTATTATATGAACTTTGCTCTGGATACTTTTTTGTTTAACTGGCAATTTTCTCATTGATTTGTGCCTTTATTTCCCCGGCTCTGGTAAGAGTTAGCCAGTTTTCCTCTTAGGGCTATTAAAAGACCATTATCACAGCATTTACTCTTGAGGTCTTTTTACCCTTATCACATTTGCTATAAATTCATGAACTCCCATTTCACTTCAGGATATTTATGCCATATGGACCATTTTCTTTTATAATCAAAATGTAAAGGTAAGTTCCAATGTTAAGTGCCTGTTACAAACTTTTACTGGAGACAAATGATCTCTGCATTTTTTGCAATTACTGCCCTAGAAGAAATGACATCATGATAAAGACATTGCTTAGTAAGACAGAAAATGGCAGTAAAAGCAAAAAGCTTGAAGGGGAGTTTTGCTTTTTTGATCCTTCAATTACTTTCTAATCATAAAGTTAAATTTAATACACATCTTAATATATAACAGCACACTGAATGGCAGGGCAAGTTCTACAGACAGCAGAGATTCATTTGAAATCTGCCCTTTTTACTCCAGAGAGTTGTATTCTTCTAATATCCTGAAGTGAATTGGGATAGAAGACCTTCAAAAAAACTGAACCCCAAAACACAAAAGTGGAAGAACCCAGGCAATGTTGTTCTGTCTTGGTGTCCTGTTAGGTGTTAGATGGCTTTATACAGCCACAGAGCATATGTTCTCAGTGAGCCATAGAGCAAAGTGATTTACCAGCAGCATCACCAAACCTTGCAGGAGGCATTTTGAGATTGAAATCTTCAACCTCCAGGAAGAATTTTTCAAACACAGTTACAGAAGGCAGCCAAAAATGTTGGAACCATCTGATCATTGAACAGGAGCCAGACTGGGTTATCTGACCCCAGGTTTGGTGGGAAGGATGGTACGTACAGTGGCTGTATCCCTGGAGCTCACATTGTTACCTTGGTCTTGGGCTAAGAACTGTGTTGGACAAGGCTGGAAAGCAAACGTGACAAAAGACTCAATTACTGGTTTGTTGTCATTTTTTTTTTTTTACAGACCATAAAGCAGGAATCCCTAGCCTATTGCTGAAAAAGGACAGTTGCTTTGAACTAATTAGAAAAAAAAAAAAATCTTCAAATAATTTTGTCCAATATGCAAAATTCAGTGCAGTTACAATTCAGTTCTGTGAAATTGAAAGGATTTCTAGAAAAGCATAAATTTTAAGATGCAGCAAATGCCTTTGTTGCTGAATCAGGAAACATTGGCTTTGGATTTAGAAGCGGGTGGTATGTTCTCAAGTGCAGAAAATTTGGTCTGTGATACTGTAGTATTATACTTGCTGGGAAGAAAGAAAAGCCAATAAAGGAAAGAATAATAGTACATTGATCAACCCTTTATCACAGCAGGGTAACTAAATCTGCTGTCACCAAATATATCACACAGCCACTTCATTAAACTCATGCAATTTGCTGGGATGGGTGCAGGAGTTTAGCTGTCATCAGCAGCTGTGGACAGAAGCAGATAAGGAGCATTGAAACTGTAAGAGCTTCCAGCTGAAAATTTCACTTTGCTTTTCAAAGGAGGAGGGTGTTCTACTGTTGTTCTCTGTATTAATAGCACAAATTGTTGTCTCCTTGTGTTTTGTAAGAGACTAATAAAACATAGCAGAGACATGACTGGCTTCAATTGGCCCTATGCAGTTACTGAATCAGCTGGGAGAAAGGGGTGGTGCTTTTTATTTTAAAAATAAAGGAGAGGGTGGAGAGTTTAAGGGTGGGGGAGAACTCCTGGAGGGTGCTTGGGCTGTGCAATGAAGCCTGAAGTGAGGAGGGTGATGTTCCCTTCCAGCAGCAGAGGAGGCTTTCATGCAGTAAAGCCCACACAGAGTGAGCAGCTCTTTATTTTCCTGCTCAGTGTTGAAGAATGAAAGTGTGCATTGCTGGGGGAGCCTTAGGATGTGACAGCGAGTCCCTCCTACCTTAGCAAAATGTGACTCTTCTCATAAGTGGGCAAACAGTTGCTTAGAATGTGAGGAAGTGAGTCATTGTTGGAGCTGGAAGGCAAACAGGCTGGCCTGAGCTCACCCGTGGAAGCCGAGCTGGTGCCGTCACCCACCAAAGGCTCCTCTGGCTCTCCCTGACTGGAAAGGGCTGACCTTGCTGCAGCTTTCCAGGTCATCTTTCATGCAACACATCTGATTCCTGGTTTATGAGCTCTGCTATGATTATAAATCCCTACTGATGTTTATTTATAAGAGTCCAGATTCCTTTACTTGTGAACAAATCACTGAATGTCAGAGGATCAAACATTAAATTAAATGTTGATTCTGCTGTACATGTTTTGAGAAAATGCGAGGCAGATTTTTACTTTAATGTTTCACTATTCTTCCACTGAAATACGATTTCTAATTGGTCAGTGTTGCCTGGTTTTTGAACACCTTGTCACACACTAAGCTGAACTCTGAGGAAACCCCAAACTAGGTTGTTTATAAGCTTCAGTTTGCCCACTAGGAAAAAGCCGTGTATAAACATGGCCATTAATGTACTGTAATAAGCATAGACACTGAGTCAAGGTGCTTTGATTCTGGCACAGAATTTAAGAAGAAAATGCAAATGTCTTGGTATAGGATTGTTCATCAATTCAGAAGATAATGCAAGTGAGTTAAGCAGCTTTTGGTTTAAAATTTGTGTAGCTGAATTTTTGTAGGATAATACAGTGGGTCATATTTGTGAGTGATTTATAGGGTGGGAGTCACCCTAGCAATTGCTGGAACTCAGCTCAGCCTTAGTGAAAGACTTTCTCATTAGATTGTTGGGAAGAAATATGTCCAAAGCATCCTGCCTGGTTTAAGGAAAAGGAAGAAAAGTTCAGAGGTTATGAAAAGATCAGGATTCAAATTGCATCTTTGTGCCTATGAGGACTATAAGCTAAAGCATTTAACTCTTATCTGTTCTCTCTCATTAATATTTTGGTGGGCTCTTCCACTTTATCAATAAGAAGGTATTTCTGCAGTACCTATCATCTGTGGTTTTGCTCAGCATTCCCCAATGTTAAGCTTCAGTTGCAGTTGCTATTGTGTTTTCTAATCACATTACACTCCTGAGATTATTGCATGGGATAGAAAAAGGCCAAACTGCTGAAGGATGTATCTGAACTCAGGGATTTTTTTGGGTAATAGAAATTATAAATAAGTAGCTGTTAGGTTCTTGAAATATTTTCTAAAGAACTCAGAAAATATGTACTAAATAGATCCACATTTCTGCACTTTTTAAATGAGATGATCAATCTGGGACAGTCGGGTCAGCTCACACCATCTTTCTTTACTGATGGACAATGCCAAGTTACTGAATAACATCCCATCTCCCATGTGTTCCTTCAAGTAAGATAAAGATATCATAGAAAATCACCTAATGATATGGTTTTATGCAATAGCTAGGTAAGTTAATGCAATGAAATACTTCTGATGTTTCTTTAGTTCTCTTTGTGTGTCAAAGAAGTTCATAGTAGCTCAAGGGTACTTTTCTAATTGGTTTTCGTAAAGTTAAAATATGATAAGGTTTTGCAGCTTTGCTATAGAAAAACAGATTTCATTCCTTTCATTTTTTAAATCTTGTTGTTACATACATATAGTATTGGCAACATTCTCCACAGTTAGGAAACGTTGTGGTATTGAAACAGAATTTTTAAATTAATCTTTTTTGGTAATTTCTTCAGTATTACCTTATTTTTTTTTAGAGTAAACACAAAGTATCTGTGACTTTGAGTAATAAGCTTATGATTCTCCCCAGCCTGAAAAGAGCTTGTGAAATTAAATGTGAACAAGTGATAAAAGCTGGGTGTTAGTAACCTTGCTTTTTATTCTGGAACTTTACCAAAGTATTTTCCAGTGCTGTTCCAAGGTTTTGTTGTCACTCTTAGGGGTTTATGGCATTGATGTTTATGGACATCAGGTTTTACTCTAGGGCATCCAGTTCTTGTCCCCTGTGGAACAGTCAGGGTGTACTGCTCAGACCAGGCACTGCAGGCAGTGTGCTTTGCAGCACCTCGACTCAGTGCTGTTCTGTCACAATTCTGTTTATGGATGTCCTGGTGAGAACCAGAGGACAGGATGCCAGGTACAGCACCTCTTATTGCTGCTTTCTGTCTGGAAAATCAATTGTGATTTTTTTTTTTTTTTTTAAATACAAGGACAAAATGGACCATGCAATCACTCCTGCAGGCTTTGGTGTTCTTTCAGCTATTTTTGCGTCTGTGCCCTTCTCTGCCAGGAGCAGAGGAAATGTCTGTCCAAAACTTTCAGTCATTGAGCTGGTAGAAATGAAGAGATTCCTGGGAGAGAATAAGGCAGTGACTTTCAAGGAAGGAGGAGCCTCTAAAAAATCTGGGAAAGACAGGAGTGTCAGAATATATATTTATAGGTCAGGGGAAGGTAGGAATAGGCATAATCTTCACAGATGTAATGTGTTGGGTACTTATCCCTCAGCACTTTGAGTGCTTAGAACACCATAAGATTCCCAGTTTCAGCACAATCAAGCTATGGCTCAATTTGGAGAACCAAATGGTACTTAGGGCAAACATATTTTGTAGGCAGTTTCTAGAATTACAATTAATTAGTGGGAAAGATATAGCTACGGTACGTGGACCATTCATTGCCACATTAGTGAAAAACTACCAGCTCCAACATGTACTCTACAAAACCCTGGTGTAATTAGGACTTAATGATTTTTCTCATTTGAATGACTTGTTTCTAACCTCCTTGATCTCCTTATATAGTCCAACCATTTATTATAGGCAAGGTCTAAGGCAGAACTGAAAGCCCCCCAACCTAGTGGTGGGTTTGCTACATAAATGTGTAGCTGCCTATGTACAAGAAGATGAATATGTTGTGAATGCAGTTAGTTTCCTTTGTGTGTCAGCAGAAGTTTTATCATCAAATCACTGCCAAACTAGAGACTGCAGAAGCTCAAATGAAATTCTGAGCCAAAGAGTAAAAGGTGTAAGACAGGGTAGGAAAGGTGCTTATCTCAAGCATCATCAGGTTTTGATTCAAGAGTTACTAAATTTCTCATTTTCGTGATTGTGTTTTGTGGCATTTAGGTTTAGAATTTTCCTCTGCAGCATCATCTTGATGGACTGTAATAGCTTTTGTAGAATTTGAATACTTAGTGTGGCTGTATAAAATGAACTAAACCGCCTGGGAAACAAACAGCTTCAAGAAGATACTCTGAACAGGAGTCACTTTCTGGCAAAGAGTTTATGGGGTTTTTTAATGCCTTTTTCATTCTTGGGGGGAGGGATCTTACTGGGTTTGTATTTTCCTTTTCCATATATAAACCAAAAAATGTGCTAAACCTGACAGTGAGGTGCAGTCCTGAAGGACACTTGTCAGTGTCTGCTGTATTTGGGGAACATAATGTGCTGGGTAGAGCAATGCCCTGCTTTGCTGGGAACTAGTCTTTGCCTGCCTGTCACTCTGCAGTTGAGTCATCTATTTTATTCTGCAGTTTTCAAGTCCTGAAAGGATGATGTTTGTGCACTTACCCTGCTTTACTGCAGCAGGGCCTTAACAACGCAGTGAAAAAGTAGAACCCCTCCATCTGAAATAGAGACAGATGGTGCCTGCCCTGAAGAGCTTACAGTCTGTTTCTGAGCCTGCACTAGTATTCCCAGAACACTTAAAAGAAATCCTTGGTCTCAGTGTTGGGCAGCAGCGTGTCCTGCCAGCAGCTCCGTGTTCCTGTCCAGGGGGCAGGCAGCTGTGGTGGGCTTGCTCAGCCTGCCTGTGCCTGCCTGCCCGGCTGGAGCTGTGCCAGGAGGAGCAGCTGCCCCCAGCTCCTGCTCTCAGCTGTGCTTCCCTCCGCAGCAGCACTCCCAGCACCTGGGGATGCCTCGTGTCCCTTGAGTGCCTCAGGCCACAGTGGGGAGGAGGGCAGGGGTTGACCTCAATGCCTGGTTTCAGCGGAATCAGTTTCTCTGGACCTTACAGTCATTCAGCTTGAGGGTATTTGAGCTTTCCTATTCTAACTAATCCATAATTTCAAAACAGAAAGGGTCTTTTCTCCTTTGTGCAATACTGTATGTCTATTTGAAGTCATAGGGAATCAAACATCTTTTGGGGCTGTGAACCAAGGTATTCACATGCCACAAGAACAACAGGAGAGGACAGCAGGGATTGCATTTTACTTCCTCTGTACAAAACATTTTGTTCTCCTTCCTGTCTCTTAGAAGAACATAGTGACCATGTCCAAGCAATGATTTATGTTCTGTCATCATATCATGATTGATTTGTGTTTTGTTGTTTGTGGAAAAGAAAAATACTGCCTTGATTTGGGCTAGACATTCACATCCTGTACTGAGTTTTCACCTATGACAGATGTTTTGGATGGTGCCAGACTTTAGTTCCCCTGCTTTGCTTTTAATTGCTGACAGTCTCCTACAGAAACAGTTAACAAAAAATTAAAACTCCGGAAGCCTCCAGAAGCAGTGCAATGCTAATGGATGGAACAGTCTGTTACTTGCTTAATTAGTTATGTTAAACAACTTGAGCTTTGGTGTTAACAAATTCACTTAATCGTAGTAAATAATGAGGATTATAATTGAAAGTGTGACCTTTTGCCCCTTGCAGAGTTACTAACTTGTGCCAAGTTTGCTTCACACCTGCAAAATCAGGGCTGATCAATGACAGGCAGTGGCTGGCCATAATAATATATTTGCACCTCTTAGAAATTCCAGAGGAAGGAAAGTCAGTTCAAATATGCTTTGAGCATCTGGGAAGGAATGTGAACATTCTCTGCTGTGGAAAAGTAGGGAAGTGCTGGTATGTATTGCTCATACAAATACAGAGTGGCCAATAAAGCTAGTTCTGAGCCCAAAATGCTTACACCATGCAATCAGGAACTCTTCCTGAGCCAGGAGGAGTGGGGGACATGTGGAACTTAGATTTGTTGTCACTGTTTTCTGAAACTTGATCAAAAAGCTAAACTGAAATGTTGTAAAGACTGTGGAAAGCCTTGGAAGAAGTCAGAATCTTCATTGTGCAGTGGTACGAATGTGTCCATAGCATATCAGGTACAAAAAGCTGATGGGTTTAAAAAGATACTTTCCAGTGGCCAAGCTATTCCAGGCTGTACAGTACTGGCTTCACATTTTGCACCTTTTCTGCTGTTTGAAATCAAGGAGTGCATTTCCTCTTGACAGGTCTAGTGGCATTAAGTACATTTATTCATCCACAGCATAAAAATATTGAGCCAAAATATGAGAACACTGACAGGGATTCAGAATGTATTTGTAAGTAATTTGGATGAAAAGACTTTGTTTGGATAAGTATGTTCTGATCTAGTAAGTGAGGAGAAAACTTTGCCCTTAGTTTCCCTTCCTTCCTCTCTCTTTTTTTCCTTATATTTGTACCTTTCATTCAGCCTATTTTTGCAGTTGCCCACCTTCCCTGTGACACGTTGCTTTGGTTTCTGTCTAAATAAAAGTCAAGTGTGCCCATCTGTGGAGGGCAGAAAGGGAAGAAAAACCAACCCAGACCCAAACTTAGTTTCCTAAGGTAGCTGCTAATTGCAGGTTTCCCAAGAATTGCACTGTGGGATGAAGCAAGATAATGCAGCTTCCCCTTGCCTCAGACCTCTGTGCCAAAGGACTATTTCCAGCCCTGGGGGGAATGCAGAAAGGGAGTGTGGAAAGATGTCACTGCTCAGGAATATTGGGCTGCTTGGAGCAGAGACCTCCACACGAAGAACCTGAACTGGGAGCCAAGCCCTGCCATGGGAGGGTTAGCGCTGCTCCCACAGAGTATCAGCTCCTCTGCAGCCATTGCTATAGTAACAAGCTGTGGGAATCTTCTCTGCTATAATTAATTTGGGAAAATTATCTTCCTGTGATAAAAGCAGGACCACCAAGCACACAGCTAAATAGGTTTGTAGATTGTTTCCTGTACGCTAAAACCACTGAGATTGCTGCAGTAGACAACAGTGAAGAGCTGTGCTATTGGGAGCCTCAAGTAATAGGAGCAGCTACAGTCACAATTACTTAGTTTAGTTCAAAGCCTCAAGTTTCCCATGTTCCCCAATTAGTTATAAAATTTAAAGCATTAAAAAAGCCCCCAGCAAAACACCACTACCACAAAAAAACCTCCAAACACCCCCCCAACCCCAAACAGTGACAAAAACCAACAACCCCCCCAAAAAACTGAAACCAAAAAAGCCCAAACCAACCAACAAAAATCTCTGTTGACCTTGGATGTCTTTGGCAGAATCTGCATAATATGAAAAGCATAAAAAACCCCCCCAGCAAAACCCCACTACCACAAAAAAACCTCCAAACACCCCCCCAACCCCAAACAGTGACAAAAACCAACAACCCCCCCAAAAAACTGAAACCAAAAAAGCCCAAACCAACCAACAAAAATCTCTGTTGACCTTGGATGTCTTTGGCAGAATCTGCATAATATATCCTAGATCTGGGGCACTTATTTTTGGGAAGCAATGGATAAAGCCAAGGAAGAATTGATAATTCTTGCTACAAAAAAGACTTTGAGAAAGATGTTATGAAAGATTTCATGGCAGTTGCAGAGTGGGGGCATGCTGGAGCTGCTTCTAGTTTACTCAAGTGCCTCAGGCAGAAATTTGTTTGCCTGCAGAAACGGCACATTAGAGAAAGAAGCTATAAGCTATCCACTAGCAATACATGAAGCACTAGGAATGAATATGTCAAACCTCACTTGTAATGAATCTACTGTGGAGCCTACGATATCTCTTTAGATATGCTTGGTCTTGTCTGAGATAGGAATAAACTTTTTGATGAGTATAATGAATGCCTGTGAATAAGGGAAGGCCTCAAGTTGCACAGGAAATGCAGCGACAAGAAATAAATAGCTATTGCAGTCTGGTGAGATTTAACAGCTTAAGATGCAATCAGCAATTGTGTGTCACTGGAGCTGGTATCTGCACACATTAAAGCAGGATCCAAGGAGCAATTCCAGAACAGTGACAGAAGCCAGTGGAATTGATTATCCATTTTTAAACCTGAGCATGGGAGCCCCAATTTTATCCCGGGACCCCACTGTGGTAGGGTCAATTTAAATGCAAAATCTAAAGAGATTTTCTTCTGAAAAGGTCCTTATGTTCGTGTTGTGAATGAGACAGATCCAGTTTGTGTTGCAGTATGAACAGATTTAAGATTTATTTAACATTTACACTGATTGCAAACAGGTTGAGCCCCACTTTTACATGCAGCTGAAAAACACAGAATGAGTGCTAATGCTGCCTAAAAGGTGTGGTGGGAATGCAAGAAAAGCAAACAAGGTGGATAAACAGCAGAAAGAAACAGTGCAGGCAGCTGGGAAGGTGGTAGTGTTGGTGTGTTTTCAAGAAAGGTTTGAACTGGGCTTTGCACCCTTGACTCGTGTGAGCACTTTGTGCAGACCAGCTGGTGAAAGCTGCTGTAAAACT
Source organism: Corvus brachyrhynchos (assembly GCF_000691975.1). NCBI lineage: Eukaryota > Metazoa > Chordata > Aves > Passeriformes > Corvidae > Corvus > Corvus brachyrhynchos. Next base: position 12,089,638 of record NW_008239324.1, read on the forward strand.
GTTATTTCTTGTTGTTCACAAATTGTTGTGACCTTCCTATTGCACCTAATGAAGGTTGTTGATATCGGCATGTGCAAAATCAGGCATAAAACTCGGACCAGTTCTTGTCAGGAGAAGCTGGAAGTGAATTATTAGAAAATTGCTTGAAAGAAAGAAGTCTAAACCCCCCTATTACTATTCCTATAAAATCTTGTCATTTCCCCCAGATGAGATACCAAGTTATAGAACCACAGTATTATAACATCTATAAACGTTTAGAATAAATCAAATATTCTCCTTTTGGTTTGTTTTAGATTGCTTTATAATTAACTAATGTGCTTTCCTGAAACCAGTTTTATGTTGTCCTAATGGCTTTGTCTACAAAATGAGATCACTGACTAAATGACTGCCTAACCACAAGGACCTTTAATGATCTTTTAGGAAGCTCTGCATTACCTTGACTGAAAAATTTTGCTGCTGTACCGTAACACTTACATACACTACAGAATGTTCATATTGCATAAGAATCATGATAATGAAATTCCACATACAAGTATTAATTTCTGTGTTGTCAATACTTCGTGACAGTTTCAGGAACAGGGTTTTTTTTTGTTATTTCTTTTTAATAACCTGGTTCAGCAATGTACTGAGAAAGCATTTAAGTTCTATTGAGGTGGATGCTGAAGCTCCATAAATGTGATATATATCAGCTGAGGATTTGTCCCTGTGGCACTTAAGATACAGCTACCTGCTTTCCTAAATTGAGACCACAGAGAGCTACATCACATTAAGGTGTTTAAGAGTGCATAAAATATTTCAAGGGGGTTAAAGTGAGGGTAGGGTTGGTGATGGCTGCTCTTAATAATTTAGGGAAAAAATAGAAGCAACATAAACACATAAACAGACTTTGCCTTCAGAGATAGAATCTTTTAAAAATTAAACTTTTATCATAGGAGCTGTTTGATATCATTAGTAAATCTTTTCTCCCCACTGGAGGAATTCAGTGGTCTATAAAGCAATTACAGTTCAGAATGATCATTTAATTTAATAGCCTGTAGCATTGTTCTTGGGTTTTGTTCGCTCTGGACAGTGTACTTTTAATTAACTCATGTAGTACCTTATTGGGTTTTCTTATAAAGAAGCTAGAGGTCACCAAATGCAGTCCCTTCTACACACTTCTATTGTAGTGTGTTTTTTTGTTTAATTATACCTATCCCATCTTGCTTTCTTCACTAAAACTGGATCCTGACAGCAGTTAGTTCATTATATTTCCATCAGTGAGTGTTTTTATATGGTAGATGATAATGCAAGAATCTTTTGAGGGGGAAAAGCAACCAAGTTTTATCATTTAGAGCAACAAAAATGTTTCTTTTCATTAAGTTTTTGGGGAGTAAACTTGATCTTAATATTTCAATGAAATGTGAGAAGTGAAAGCTTGTTTATTGGGTTGTCAGCAAAGGGATGTTTCCTGATGGCTGTTTGGATTTTGGGTGTGCACTGCCTTCCTGCTCCATCCTCAGAAGAGTGATGTACAATGGCAGGGACAACCAGGCTTTCCTGTGCACCCTTCTCATGCCCATGAATCTTATTTGAGCTCATTATTTGGAATTCCTGGATGGTTTTGGCTGAGAAAGTTTCCAGGAATTACCCAGAAAAAGTGGAATTTTAAAGTTTGACCTGTTGTCTTTAGGAAGCAAACAGTATCCCGTACGTAAGAGCTTTGTGTGGTGTAAATTTACACAAGGAGGCTACTTCAGAAGTGATTTACAAATAATATTTAGCAGTGAAAAGAATGAGGAGCTTCCTTTGGAGGAACACTCCATGTTCTGAGGGTGTTTGGTTGCTGAAGGTGGCAGGAATATTCAGATGTGTCTATGATCCTGCCAACAAACCTTTTCATTTTCTGAGTATTTTGATAAGAACTGAGATTAATTATTTCAGTCTAAAATAATTTAACTTTTATTCTAAAAAAAACATGAAACAGAATCTGGCAGGAAAAGTAATGCCTTTACTCTTAACAGTCCTGTAAGACTCTGCTAACTATTCTTTAAGCAATGAATTCCTTTTCATGTCTGTTGAACAGCTGCAGCAAATTGTCTGCATGATTTATAGGCTACTTGCCTGACAATTCTGCGGTAGTTAGTTGGTTTCACACACTGTTGTACCATTTTGTGAATATATTATCACAAAATTCCTGGAGTCTCTGTTGTCTTTGGGTTTTAATGATGTGAAGTTTCTGAAAGGACAAGGAGGAATGAGATGCTGGAGGAAGTCAGAGAAGTAGCATTGTCAAAACTGTCAGGCTGACACAGTTCTATTTCCAAAAGCAGCTTAGCTTGCTTAGGTGTCAGGAGACAAATAGGTTTCTGAAATGAGGTTCCTGAACACCTAAATCATTCTTGACAGCATTTAAAACTCCTGCATGTTGAATGCACTTAAGTTCCCCCCTTGAATTTGGAGTAAGTTTAGTTCTTTGAACTAATCCATATCAAATCTTTGACTTCAATAGAGTTTATTTTTTTGTTTAATTAGATGTGTAAGCAAACATTATGAAGACTGAAGTCTAACAGACTGTATGCAGCACTGAGATGCTTTCTTTGGCTGTGAGGTTACCTCCTGAGTTTTCGTAAATGTAACATTTAATTACAGTTAATATAAATGTAGCAATGCCTGAAGCACACCCTGTTTGCTGAGCTGGCTTCTATTGAGTATAGCTGGAAGATTCATGATCTAACCCTCTCCTTTTTAGGGGCAAGAGGGATGATCATTTTTTGATGTGGTGCTCAATTACTTCTGAATATTTGTGAGTTGCAGATTACCCATGGCACAGATGCCTTCCCCAAGCTCTCTGAAGTTTTTTGGCCCTTCCATGCATAGCATGAGTGTCACCCTTAGAACAGCCTAGAGAATCTTGCAGCTACTTTTGCTCTGCACACACTCCTGTTGGTTCTGTGGCAGTTCTGTACAGTCCCTTGGGTGGCTGTCCTGCACCCTTCCTTGCCTGGTGGAGTACAGGAGGCTCTAATATACATGCACAGGGAACAAAATTAGTAGGAGCTGAGATATAAGATACCCACTCTTAAATGTAGAAGTGGTTATTAGAATGGAGATTATTTCTTGCTGATATAGTCAATAAAATTCTTTATAGGAGTGGCTGAAGGAGGAGTAGGAAATGATGGCAAGCATGGAGCTGCAGTGTTATGGCTCAACATTTAAAATAAGAGTCAACAAATGCATAAATTACCATGGCAGTGGAGTGCATTCTGCACCATAAAAATATTTGAAACACTCATTTATACTCAGGATGACTGAGCTAATGTTTTTGCATAATATGAGTAGCACGAGTTTTCAAGTGTTTGTGTTTAACATTCTATAATAAGATTTTAGTTGTATTTATCTTGAAAAATGTAAAGAAGGGTACAGGCTTATTCCTGGTGTAACTGGGCACTTGTTGCTGAAGGTGTTTGAAGTCCTTGGTATCCCAGGGGTGCCTGAAGGATCTGAAGGCAGCTCTGATCTGCCAGGGCAGGAATCCTGCTCCATGGGGCAGCACTGGAGGGCTTGGCACCCACGGGCCATCAGCACCATCCTCTGGCTCCACCTCGCCCCATGAGTGCATGTGGAACCACGTGTGTGCCACTGGTATCTCCAAAGCTTTGTCTGGTGAGTGTCCTCGTGGAAAAGTGAAGTCTGGAGCGTGTGCTGGGGAGAGGAAAGAGGTGAAGCAGAGAAGGGAAGACCCCATTTGTTTATTATCTGACTTGTGTATTTCATATTGAATGTCTTGCTCTCTCTCTGCTGTTAATGTGCTCATACTGGGTGGCAATAATGGAACCAGTTTGATGATTGTATAGCACAGTTAAAATTTTATTGCTGAAAAGGTAAAACTGGGCTACAAACCTCCTGTTAAACCTCAATCTTGCCTTTAAACCTTTCAGCTGATGTCAGACCTCAGGATGGTTCTATATAATCAAAAGTTTTTTCCAAGAAAAACAAATCTCCCCTATTGAGGATGAAATTGGGAGCCCTTCCATACTACAGCCTGGTGCAACCATGCAGATTGCTAAAACAAGCATTTCACTGTCAGACAGTGTAAAGGGACACACCTGTACAGGTGGGAGTTCAGGACTGCATTCAGGACAGAGCCACACGGCTCACAGTCATATAATGCCACCCAAACTACCAGAGCAGGTACATTTTGACTTAAGGGTGGCCTTGTTTAAGGAAATAACTTGGGCAGTATCTTAAATTCTATCCTGATTTACAGCTAATTGAAAAATATGCACACTACACTTCGAGGCTTTTCCTGCTCTCTTGGGAAGGAGTTGGGGTCTTGAGTCACCCTAATTTCATATACATACACCCATGTTATCATGGGTTATTCAATTTAAAATACAAGTCTACATTTTTTGGATTCCCCTCCAAAAAAGATCACTTTTTGTCTTCAGTGTCTTGAAAATACCAGATCAAAATGCTGACAGAGGCAAGAAAAAGTAGAATATATCTAAATTTACATATTGTTTTATTCCAGAGACAATGTTATTCTCACTATTCTCATTTAATTGTCATTCTTAAAAGCATCATAGCTCCTTGCTTCGTCAGCTCAAGTCAGATGACATCAGTTGTGTCTTCCTTGTATTTTTCATGCAGTAATTTACCCCTTGAATTACTCCTAATGTACTCTAATGAATTACAATCAGTGCAAGTGTTAAAGTTGATATTTAAGCTTATAGTCTAAAGTTTAGTTTTTTCAGAGTATTTTTCTCAAGGTCTCAAATGGCCACAGAGCAGGAAGAAGTAAAGTCATATACCTGAAAAGAACCCCAAGTTGCTTTTGAATCCTTGTCAGTGCTTGTGGTGAAGTGTTCCCTCTGTTTGTGAGGTCCTGACTGTGGGAACATCAGCAGGAGCCGTGCCCTGGGTGTCCCTTCCAGGCAGGGCTGGGAGCCCCTGGAGTGCCCTTAATGAGACTGGATCTGACTCTGCCAGGACCAAATGAAGGGATTTGAAGAAAGGCTGCCAGGGTACATTCACCTGCTGAGGGAGCAGCACTGAAGCCGAGTCTCTTGTGTTTTCAAAGAGCAAACTGTAATGTGAGGGCTGTGATTTTTTCGGAAAAAATGCATTTGTGAAAGAAAGAAGGAGGCAAAGACCTATTTCACCCTTGGTGAACCATCTTATCTGAAAGAGAATAGGATTTTTTTTTTACATCTGTGGTGTATAATAACAGCTTCATGCTGAGGTGTGAAAGGATAATAAAAACCCTCTCCCTCTGGGAAGGCAAAGGGGGTCTCAATGAAACCCCAGCTCCAGGACTGGAGACTGATGGAACAAAGCACACGGGCACAAGCTGTGTGTTATTTTACTGAAACATGGATGGCATTTCCCTCCGGCCCTGCCAGTCCTGGTCTGTTGGGTTACAACAGATCTCCAGCCAGGACAGGAGACTGCTCTGATATTTTCTGTACTTGATCTTTTGCTAAACTGAAAGTGAACTACTCAGATCTGATTGAAGCATAAAATATTCTGGTCAATCTTTATCTTATTTCAAGCATTTATTTCATGTATTCCCCTGGTTAGGAGTCTAGAAAGGATCCACTGATGAGCTCAGGGACTCTTCAGACCTAATAGGACTAAGATTAATCACCTATAACAAACTGTTAGAAGAGAGTGAGTTGTTAAATTGCTCTATCATATGTTAAGTAAAAGTTATTATTTTGAGCAGAATGAAAGTAGTTTGAGACCATGGGAAAGATTTTCAAAGTTATCAAAGTGAAGGACTGACTTAAAATGAAAATATATTTTGAGAAAAAAAGAAGACCAAAGACAAGTTGAATGTGAAATAGTGTAGCTGTTTGATCTGAAGTAAGTTTAATGTTTCCAAACAATGATCTACACACAATGATTGTTGTGGTTAAGTGGAGTTGTAGCTGTGTAAGACTTTTGAGTCTTCTATTTGAATAGATATAGAAAACTGGTAGACAAAAATAGTTGGGAAGCATGACAGGAGTTCTAAAAGTAATATTTTTTAACTTGCAATTGGTAGAATGAAATGTTTTTGTGAATACTGACCACTAGACTAGATTTGTCAGAATATTACACCTATATCAATTTTTTTTTCATGGAGCTTTTGTCACTCTGGTTTTAGACATTGCTCGCCTAAAATGTCCAACACAGAATAAAAGGAAGGTGTTTGGTTTACATTCTCTCCTTGTTCATCATCACCCACAGCTGCTGCAGTTTGAAAAAGCACATTAAGCTTATTGACAATATTCCTTATTGTGCTCGATGTGTCTAATGATAAATGCTGCTTCACTCTCAAGAGATTAAATTAATGGTCTTTATGTCTTGTATATCCTAAAAGAAGAAATAAGTGTGCAGTAAACAATAAAGGCCAGTGAATGGGGAGGCTCAAATGGTTTGCCAGACTAAGTTGTAACCTTTCTGGTTTTGTGAATTTTAGTAAAGAATAATAAAAAAAGGATGTCCTGTTTCTCCTGTTTTGAAATCTCTCCAGACCTAGGATGGGTGGTTATTTTCAAGACTGAATATGATTTGTGCTGTGTTATTCCAGGGGTCATAGTTCAACATTATTTAATAGCCAAATTTTCTATTGACCTCAAAGAGAGCTTTGTAGGGGAAAGGACTGTGGGATTCAGCTCACAGTGATTTCTGTTCTTTTTTAATAAGGAAAAGTCTTGGCTGGCTAAAACTGTGCATTCCAGTGAAATACTGGCCCATCATTTGCAGAGTAAATGTACTGTTTAATATTAAAGAAATGCTTCAGTCTTTTAGTAGCAAAGTTCTTTCAGGTTATTAAAGTAGCATTATAATTTCTGTTCTACTGGTGTCACAAATGAAGTTCTGCACGATGGTTGTGACCAATTAGCAGTAGGTTGAGCCTTAAAAAGGATCATTTTAATCACTTCTTTCTATCCAGTTTTCAGATTTTCAGTGTTGAATGAAGGTTTGACACTCAGTGGATTATCAAATCACTGAGTATTTCTCAGCTTTTTTTTTTTTTTTTTTTTTTTTAAACACTGCTGAGCAGGGTTCTTACCAGTAGTAAGGTCTCTTCCTGATGTCCTAATATTGTGTTCATTCCTTACATGTGTTATTTCATCACTGTGTGGTGCAGAGTGCTACAAATAGGTGTCTTCAGCTGAGCAGGGACTCAGTGACATTTGGGACAGACGCTGTTTTAGAACAAGTTTGTAGTCCAGGTAGGCCAGAATACATCTCTTGCACACTGGAAGGTTAATCAGCTAGAAGGGAGAAGAGGGGTTAATGAAGTTAAACTGGTAGTGCACAAACATTTACTATTAGAAAATGGTAATTTTTTGATATTCTAACAATGGCCTTCTGTGTTCTAGTATTTTTTTCCACATACTTCCATATTTTCCCATCCTTGTTTAACAAAGTTTCTTTTCTACAGGCTTACATCATAATTAGTAGCAAATGTAGTGGCACAGATCATTCTAAGTATCAGAATGTGAAGAGAAAAATGAGGTTGAAGGTACTTGTAAGATTTGAAAATACTATTTAACTTCAGAGGAAAGGGTTTGACTGATGTTCAGAGCTGTTTGCAGGGGAAGAAAGGCTATTCGTCTTGGTTTCTGAATCCAGAAATTAGCCAGGCTCACTCCCCTTACAGCTGTGACAAATGTTTCTTACAGCAATGCTACTGGGAATAACCTATTTACAGATAATGTGAAAAATGAAAGATGATAAATCACCTCTTGATAGTGCAGCTAGAGAAATTTTAAGCTAAAAATGAAAATGGGTATTTATGATGGTTCCAAGGATGCTTTTAATAGCTGTCTGTTCCATTTTCCCCACGCTGTCTAGTGTACATGATGCTATAAAAACACATGCGGTTTTTTGTGATAGAAGTGTCATTCAGAATTAAGAGATTTCTGCATGGTTATGCACACTCATGGTTCTGTGGCTGGCTGGAGTCTTCATTTCCTGATGTTTTCATCCTTTGAGTGCTGGCTTGTTTGACAATATGCCCATTTCCCTGTATGTATTCAAGTGGTTCCTCTTTTCCCCTGTTGATACTGTATTGCTCTCTTTTATAGATTTGTTTAAAATGTGATAAATATGATACATTTGTGGCTGTTGTTGTTTAAATTCAATATTAACATAAACACAATCCCAGAGCAGAACGTTTTTCAAGAAGGCCAGTAAAACCTTACCTGGGTAACCTTGGCTGTGTCCCTCCCTGAGGTGTGATAACAGCCTCCTGTTCCTGCTCTGCCCGGGGAGAGCAGCATCTGAACCGTCTGCAGAAGCATTAAATGGCCTGTGTGTGCAGCTGCTCGGGCTGCCACTTCCACTAAACACTTCTCCTCTTTTCCTGGGGTGTTTGCTATGGTAGATTGCCTGCAAAGCTTCATTCTGAGTCTGGGCCTTCAGCCAAAATAAAAGCCAGAGACACATCAAAGGACTTGCTTAGGGGATCACCAAATATTACTTTTAAACAGAACAGAAAGAAGTATTTCTTCTGAAACCCTAGGCTGGGCATGAAAAATATTTTGTATAGGAGAAATTTGGAAATCCTGGGAAAAAGTAATTGTGTTGGACAAACACATGTGGTTGCCAAGCTTAGAAAAGAACATCTTGGGAGCAGTATGCTTCAGAAAGGCCTTCAGCCACTACAACTAGATTAATAGAAATGATAATTGCAAAAGGATTTTGTGAATAATCCAAAACCCATGGCATTGACAGTAAAGCTTGCAAAGTGCAAGCAAGAGATTATTTTGTAGAGCCTGACTGAGAACCAATTTGAACTTGGAGCAGTGAGTTCCCCAAAGAGTTCCTGCAACAGAAATTAAAGGGAAATTTCAGTGGGACAGGGGTCTGGTGAAGTTGGTGGTTCAGTGGTTCATGTGCATCCCCCGCTGCTGAGCCAGGATAGTACTGGCAATTTGTAGGGGTGTGATGTGAGTGGGGCAGGGTGTTCCTGCCTCAGCCAGGAGAGGCTCTGGAGCAGTGGTGCAGCCTGCTGTGAGAATGCAGTGGTGTTGAGAGAAAGCACCATAACCCCCAGCAACATGACACTGTACAATTCCTAGAAATAATTGAAGCAATTTAATCCAGGAGGAAGAAATGGACATAATCTGTCCAGGAGAACTGAGAAGAGGAATCTTAAGAGTTTAAAAGTAGAAACAGAAATAGAAGTACAGTTTTTCTTGAGAATTTTCTGTTATGTGACTTTTCTCATTGACTCAGTGCACAGCACTGTATTAATTCTCCAAATATTGAAGAGTCCTTTTTTCTTTTTGTTTGTGGGGAGGAGGGGGCAAAAGAGGGTGTAATATAAAATATCTGCAATTACTTGTCTTTGTCATTACAAAATAAATTTCCAGGACCCTGCTGAAGCAGCCTGGCTGGCTGCAGGGTGATATTACCCTGGGTGGACAGAGGAGGTGATGAGTTTCAGAGGCTGTGGTGTAAGCCAACATTGAGCTATGGACTGGCTGATTTTGTTCAGTGTTGCTAAGTTGATGTCAGGCAGCAAACTGGGATCTGTCAGACTTAGCTCTGAGGGATTACTGAGCAGTGCAGAAGCCTGGAAAAAATGTGCGTCTCAATGCTGAGCAAGAGACAAATCCCACTGATGCGCCCCTCCTTAAATAATTGGAGTTTTAACAAGCTCAGGATCTGCCCCCTCAAGAGTAGGTGTGAATTACATCCTCAAAAATGTTCCAGAATTAATCTGGCCACCGATGAGCTTGTCTGCTCTTGACTGGTGTCTGTATTGAGCTGTCCTGTCACTGCTGTGATCCATCTCCCCCCGCGTGCGAAACACTGCACCGGATCGAACTGTGCACTGCAAACAAATTGTCAGGCAAATGTGGATCAAAAGCAAATACTAAAGGTTGTGGACATCAGTCTTGGATCTTAACTTGCCTAAATATTTGTGAAACATTTTTTCTAATTATGTTCCCAGTGCTGGTAAAAATATAAAAGGCTCCTGAAGATACTTAACAGTTTTAGATATCTGCACACTCTGCTCATCCTTTTCTTTTGTTCATCTGTCTGCTCATAAAAATTTCTCTTTCTGTCAATTTTTTTCGGAAGTTTCCACTTCATATTTAAATTTTAATATTTATTTTCTTTGTCCTCTGGAGAGTGCAGAGCCCCTGGTATCTTAAACTGGCACACTTTGATGTGTGAAGGTGAAACACTTTTGTGCAGAGTATTAACAGCAGTGAGGGGGATTTAGCACTATGTAGCACTACAATACAGAAAAATTATCTTCCCCAAGACACAGAGACTCGTTTTGTATAGGGTGCTGTCTTTTATATTGAACTATCGCTACTGAACCTCAGAATAAACAGCTTTTACCTGTGAATGTACAACTTCAGAGAATGTGAGATTAAACTGAAGGGAAACTACACTTAATTTATACAGTTCATATTTATTCACAATATTTCTTTGGAGGCAGGTTTTAAACATGCTAATACAAAAATATTTGTGTTAAATTGCTTTTCAACATGTGCTATGAATTAAAGTCTCTGCTCTAGCCACAGAGCACATGGGTTTGCTACAATCCTTAAGGCTGCAGATTTAGGTTTGATACTTTGATTATTCCTCCACAGAGGATTTACAATTTTTCAATTTGAAATGTATTCCTGGGAAAGTATTGCTGATTTCACTGTCACAATGAGGAATACTTGTGGCATGCAAGGTTAGAAGAAGATTTCTTTTTGTGTGAGTAGGTAGATTACAAAACCTTGTTGTAATTCATATCTAGAAAGTTGTAACAGAACATTCTAGATTAAGAAGAAAACATTAGACCTTAAATTACTTGTGAGAGCAGCTCTTTCCCACGAGAATACAGCAGTGCTGCACAGTGCAAAAGTCCTGTTCTGTTCAGTTCCTGCTG